>NW_006399952.1:1670490-1751622 GCF_000299155.1 Elephantulus edwardii
AAAATTATTAAAAAATATATAATAAAAAATCCAATCAATCTCTTATTGTTTATTACCTTTTCCTTCCTCAGCATATCCTGTTTTCCACCACTCCTTTCCTTCATATGCCTGTTAACCCTCTAAAATGGATTCTGTGTGTGAGCTTTTCCTTGGCTTTTTATAACAGTGATGTTATACCATGACTCTCTTCCCCGTCACCTCGATAAATGTCTAATCTTTTTAGTAAGTGAAATCATAGAACATTTGTCCTCTTGCATTTGGCTTACCAACTGTTGGCACTCAGCAGTTTCTAATGTAATATTTTGGATAATGTTGAAATTGTCTTTTTAATTAAAGAGTGGGTGTTGTTGTTGTTGTTGACTTTCTCTTCTAGGTTAAAGAAGAAATGAGGATTCTTACCCAAGATAAAGGCGTTAACTCTTTCAAGATGTTTATGGCCTACAAGGATCTGTACATGGTGAGAGACACTGAGATGTATGCAGCCTTCTCTCAGTGCAAGGAAATTGGAGCGATTGCTCAGGTCCATGCAGAAAATGGAGACCTCATTGCAGAGGTAAGTATTTGTCATCCAAACCTTCAAACAGAGAAGAAAATGCACATAACGTTAAGTGTGTGTGTGTAGGAGTAAGGGGGATCTCAAGTCCATTGCCGTGGAGTCACTTCCAACCCATGGTGGCCAATGTCTTTAAGGAATCGAGCTCCATAGGGCTTTCTTGGCCATAATCTTTCCAGAACCAGATCACCAAGCCTGCCTTCCACACACAGCTGAGTGAATCTGAACTGTCAACCTTTAGCTTAACAGTAGAGATCAAATAACTTGAGCCATCTGGGTTCTTAAATAGGCAAACTCATTTAATGCCTTGAGAGAACAAAAGCTCAGAAATAATCTGATTTTCTCTGGTTACAGCTTGCCTTTTATTCAGGTGCTCTATGAACTGGAATGGGAATTTCCTCTTTTCCAACCAGCTATTAGAGCTCAAACACATTTTATTAAAGAAACACAAATACTTTCTGTCTGTCCATCCATAACATTTTTAAGTTTTTTTCTGTTTAAAGAAGCTCAGGTTGCAGGTACAGAATGTCAAGTGTGGACAGCATCCACATAATTGGATGATTTAAACAGTGTATTAGGTAGCTCTATAAAGCCCTGCTCTGTTAGAAGCTGAGGATTAAAATGCACTCTGGAGGAATCTGGATGATGTTTCTTTCTCACGTTAGTTCCATTATTAATGCCTGGAGGGGACACCATCCGCAAGATTTAAAGGGCTGTCAGTTAACCTTTGTATTAGCCAATTTTGTTTTCTCCTTTCCCTGGGCTCAGCTCTCCTTCAAGTCAGTGAGACTGAGGCTCTGTGGCCAGGACGCAGTAGGGCAGAGTAAGACAGCAGAAGCTGCAAAACCAAACAGCCCCAGTTGAAATTTGACTCGTCCACTTTCCAGCTGTGTGACACTGGACAAGTCATTTTACTGCACCAAGTCTTGACTCTCTGCCTTTCTTTTGTGAGGAAGGAAGAACATTTTGGTGAAGTGAAACAACTTCTGTGATATCATTCAGTGGATTTGGGGAGGAGGTTGGTGAGGGTCATGGTTTACCACAAAGTATAGCTAATTACTGAATCCTAGTCTGAGTTACTTCAACTGGGATCTTGTACTGGGAATTGGATTATTTTGTTGGTTCTGAACCAATAATAAGTTTCCATGTACTCGGATGCTTTTCAGAGAATGTGGTTAGAGCTCAATTCATGTCTTTTTTATGTTTTGCAATGAAGATATTTTACTTGTGAAATAATGAGTGTGGAAAGTCAAGCATATCATTTGTTTTGGTTGTTGTTAGATGCCATCAAATCAATTTTAACTCATTGGGACTTGAAGTGATTGAGTAAAATGCCCCATAGGGTTTCCTAGGCTGCAATCTTTATAGGAGCAGAGTGTCCAGTCTTGCTCTCTTGAAGCTGCTGGGAGGGCTTGAACAGCTCACCTTTTGATTAGCAACTGAGCCCATAACCATTGTGCCACCATCACTGCTAAACATAATATCACTCCTCACTTCCTTTGATTTCCATTTGTGACCAACCTCCATTGGATTTCCAGTACTGTAATTCTTAAAGGGAGATGCCTGCCTCTTGTTTCTCCCAAGGAGAAACTGGTGGATTCGAATTCCCAGCCTTTTGTTTTAGCTGCACAAGTAACACACTACACCATCAGAGCTTATTAACATATATCATTAGAATATTAACGTGTTTATTTTGAATGTTGTTTTTACATACGTACACTTTCACATACACACACCAACACGAACACTAACAGATCTCAAAAGCTGGACAGTGTATTTAATATGAAATCGTGTTTGTCTCGGGTACACTGTATTTATCTTCAGTACGTTGTCCTTGCATATGTGTTTTCAGGGAGCAAAGAAGATGCTGGCTTTGGGGATAACTGGCCCTGAAGGCCACGAGCTGTGCCGCCCAGAAGCCGTCGAGGCAGAGGCCACCCTGAGGGCCATAACCATCGCCAGTGCTGTCAACTGCCCTCTGTACATCGTGCACGTGATGAGCAAGTCAGCTGCAAAGGTGATAGCGGACGCAAGGAGAGATGGTAACTTTCCCAGGACAGCTTCACGGGAGCTCGGCACTAGCTGAAGCTCGGGTCGTTAGCTGCCATCAAGTAGACTGTGGTTCACGTAGACAAGGATCTTTGAGCATGATCTGTACCTGGGCCTGTCGTGCACTGTTCTTGGGATCTCCGTCACGCTTGAGCCCCTGTGCTAGTCACCATGTCTGTCCATTTCACGGAGAATCTTCCTCTTTTTTGTTGACCCTCCACCTTTCCCAACATGATGTACTTCTGCAAGGACTGATTCCTCTTAAAAATATGCCCCAAAATAAGTGAAATGGAGTTTCATGATCTTTGCTTCTAGGGAGCACTATGATCACACTTCCTGCAAGAGAGATTTGTTTATTTGTTTGACGGTTTATGGGGTGTTCAGTATTCTTCCCCAAGAACACAATTCAGAGATCGGCATTCAATCTTGTTTTGTCATCCTTACTAATTGTCCAACTCTCAGATGCACAGCAAGCAATTGAAAAGAGCATGGTTTGGCTCAGGCCTATTTTAGTCTTCAAATTGGCATTGCTCTTTAGAACTTTGGAGAGGTCCTTGATGACACATGAGCTGAAGAGAAGAAGGTGAAATAACTGTAACTGCTGCTTTTACTTCTGAGAAAGCTGTGCATCAGTTTCTATTTTCCTTCCTTACTTTTTTATTCGTATCTGTTCCATTTTCTTTCATCACGTCTGGTTTTCCTTCTCCTTTTTGATCATCTTCTAGGCCGCTTCTGATTTCATTGAACTTCTTTTCCATCCTTGGAACCTTACATAATTGCCTTTGACCGTGTGTTCCCAACCCCATTAGTGTACTGTTGTGTTGCTGTTTTATGCACCCTGGTGTCCATTCTAACTCATAGCACCCTATGACAGAGTAGACATCCCTATAGGATTGTCTTGGCTTGGTCTTCGTGGGCAATAAGCAAATCTTTCTCCCACTGAGTGGTGGTGTAGATGTGCACAGCCAACCTTTCTATGAGCAGTCAAGCTTTTAACCTTGACCCCACGAAAGCTATTTTTAACACTACAGCCATCGACATTTTAATTGGATGTATAGATTAAAAGTTCTCCAGCTTATAGAAACTTCTCTATCCCTGAGGCATCTTCTTAATCCCTTGTAATATCTGGGTCAAGCACATAGGAGAGGATCAACAAGTTTCTTTTGAATTGAATTGATTTGTCTAACAACAGTTTGAATGTAGGAACAGTTGCAGTAGTTCTCCAGATAATAGTATGATGATGATTATTCTTAAACTTTAAACCAATATTATTTTTATCTCAAATTGCCCGAGTTTTGTAGTTCAATTTTGCAAATAAGCATCTTAAAAGAAAGAGAGAAATTCATGGTTTGTAAGAATTGGGCACAGAACTAGTTAGTTGTTTTAGTTTACCACTACTAGTAAACAAGAAATGAAAACAATAAGTTTGCTTCAGTGATTTAGATTCTTGTCTAAATGGGATCTTCCATAATTTCACCTTCCAGGATCTGGATAATCAAAATAGTCTCAACACTGATCTCAGCATACTGGGGGGTTTGTTTGTTTTTAAGGAAAGTGACTGCATTTTTAGAATATATTATATAGAAACTATGAATATAAATTTGGCATCTTTATACTTGACACAAAAAAAGAAAATTTTCCAAAATTACATCTTGTATGAGATCCAGTAAAGACTTAGTAAAGATGCAGTGCAATCTGTATTTTCAAGTATTTGGCCTATTTGACCTATTAAAAACTTTTATTAAAAATGGACTTAGTTCCACAAAGGGGTTAGTAAGGTCTTCTTCCAATTCCTGAGGAGCGATGATGTCCGTCCAAGGCCATGCATGGTATTTTCAATAACTTGCCATGCACATGAGACAGTGAATAAGGATGACAGAAGAATTTGTACCTTTGAGCTGGGGTGTTGGAGAAGAGTACTGAGTATCCCATAGACTGTCAAAAGAACAAACAGATCTGTCTTGGAAATAGTGCAACCAGAGTGCTCCTTGGAGGCAAGGATGGCAAAACTTTGTCTTACACACTTGAAGGACGTTGCTAGGAGGGACTATTCCTTGGGAAAGGACATCATGCTTGGAGAAGTGGAGCGTTAGAGAAAGAGAGGAAGACCTTCAACTAGATAGACTGACATAGTGACTGCAGCATTGGGCTCAAGTATGTCAGAGATGATGTGAATGGCGCAGGATAGGACAGGCTTCAGGTCTGTTTTTCACAGGGTCACTGAGTCATACTCCACTTGATGGCACCTACCAACAACCGATCATTTATGATGACTTTTCCCTCACATATTAGTATATTTTCAGAGTAAAGGGAGGTCTGATGATATACTCAGGTGGGAGGGGCTCTGGTAAACCAAACACTGCACCTGCCCTACAGCTGGAATCCACCAGAGACTCTAGGAGAAAGAAGGACAATCACTATCCGTGTGATATATTATCTAGAAAGCCCCTGAAGGGTCAACTATGACTCAGTTCTGATTTGACAGCCAATGAGTTTGAGTTTTCAGTATAGACTAAAAAAAACACACCCCAAGAAAACAAAAAAAACCTCATTGCCACCAAGAAAGAACCAACTCATAGCTGCCTGTCAGGCTGTAAATTTCACAGGATGAGATTGTCAACCACTCTCACATGGAGCAGCTGGTGGGTTTGAACCACAGACCTTTGAGATTACACCAGTTTCTTAGCACTAGGCCAGCCGCAGCAATAAAAATTAGAATGTTAGATTTTTCCCACCAGGTGGTGCTGTTGCCACCTTAATGGAATTTGTTCTTTAATTGGCTGTGTACTTTTTGCAGCATGTTCCTGTAAGCTTGTCAGTCACGTCCATGTTAGGATACGGTTTAAGAAACAGTGAAATCATCCAAAATGGTCAGTCTTACCCTGTTAGAAAGCAGTGGGGTGGTTTGTGGGGTGTGTTTTTAATTTTTAAAATTTTATACTGGTTTACTTACAAAGTTTGTATATATTGTGTTTCACACTATTCTTCATTCACATTATGTTTTATATAATCAATCCTATGCATTATGTTTTATAAAATTAATTACCATTGGGCCTTGCCCATAATGAATTACCTGTCATTTCAGGTTCCTGCCAGATCCTTCTCATTTCCTTCACTCTCTCCCTCCACCTACCAAACTGTGCAACCCTGTGGTTTCACCCCTACCCATCCTCACCTCTCCAGTCCCCAAAGCAGTGATTTGACAGCTCTGTCACAAAGCAGTTCCTTGATCCTGATTATTTATTTTGCTATAGGGATAAAATTCCATTAGGTACAGAGTGAAAACCTAGAAATCATGTTAGAATATAGGGCATAGACAGGAACATTTTAGCATTGACTTTTTTTTTCTTTTTAAATAAAATAATTTTCTTTTAAGACCATAACTCTTAAGAGATCTACATTTGTATGGATTTGTAGACCCATCTTGGACTTTTGATTGAACAGATTCACATTTGAAAGTAGGACAGGCAGGAAAAGAAAGGAGGAAAAAGAATAAAAAGCAAAGGAAGAGACTGTCTTTTTAAAGCTGGATCAAGCTGTTTGGCTTCTGAGGTGGAGTAAAGTTGGTGGCCATGAGAGCCGCTCTTCCAGGACCTGAGGTTAGAGAGAGCTGGGAGGTATGCTCACTCATAGCAATCACCTGGATCCAAAGGAGTGGGAGGGGGAGCACTACAGCAATGGAGAAGCCGCTGAGCTTGGATGTGCCCCCTCAGTGCTGTCCACCTAGCATGCACAGATATATATATATGGATGAGCAGGGAAAGGCTGTTGGTTGGAGGAGCAGCGAGTCACAAAGACCCCTAGCTTGTTGACTTGATGCCATGTGGGAGCTAGGACTGAGTGAAGGGACAGGCAGTTCTGGAATTCGGGGAGAAGGGTAAACTCCAGAGTGTGTGTCTGATGCTCATTTGAATCTGGCCACAGACGGCTGAGGATGAGTTGACTAGAACCCAACCAGATGAAGAAAAGATGGCCCATGCTGTGAGCTGGACTTGATTCCTGCAGCCTGATAGCTTGCTCTGGACTGGAATGTGCTTCTGGATATAGATGTTCAAAAGTTTCCAAGTTGAACAGAAGATTCTTTACAGAAAGGGACAGGTTTGTTTCCTTACAATCCTAGTTGATAATCAGGTTGGGCAAATCAGAAATTGGCTATCTAAAATGGGTATAATAAGGCACAAGACATAAAGCAACGGGCTTACTTGCTTGCACAAATTTAGCTATTAATAAGATAGTTGTAAGGGGGGAAAACCCCACAATATACATGAACAAAATACAATGTAAATGAAAGATTGTATAAAACGCAATGTACATGCATAAAACACAATGTATATGAATGATAAAAATATTAATAAAATAATTTTTTAAAAGATAGGAAAAAACTATATTCTAAAGGATAATTTATATTAGTTATGGAGATATTTCTCATTCTTTTTACCTTTTTTAAAAAAATAGGGTACAATGTATGCTAGTGTGTTTTCTTCAACTAATTCCCTATTGATCGGCATTTGGGTTGTTTTTCGTCTTTAGTTACTTCAAATAAAACTTGTAGTGATTGTCTTTTTTGCCTATACTATTTTGTATTTGTGGCCACTGCTGGAACAGAAAATTATCAAGTTTGGCAGCTTCTAACAACTTATATTTATTTTTTTATCATTTTATAGTCTGAAAGTCTAGCAGGTTCTCTGTGGGCTAAGATCACAGGTCAGGGCTTTTTGGAGCTCTAGGGGAGAATTTGCTCAGCTTGCATTTTCCAGCTTCTAGAATACACCTGCATTCTTTGTCTGCCCTTCTTTTTCCTCATCTTCAAAGGTAGCAACAGCAGCTCAAGCCTCCTCACACAGCATCACTCGTTGCCTTCTTCCAATTTGAAGTACATTGGACCCAACCAAGTAATGCATTATAATCTCCCCATCTCCGTGTCCTTACATCTGCAAAGATATTTTACCCTGTAAGGTAATATTCACAATTTGGGGTGCCGTTCTTCTGGCTATCATAGAAGGGCACCTTCAGGGGAGATTGTTTTGTGTTGAGTTTTAAACAACTTTGGGGGTTGTAATCTTTGATCCTTTATTAGTCAGTGTTTCAAGCCCTCTTCACTTTCAACAAAGTTATGTCATCAGTGTGTAGGAGGTTGTTCATGAACCTCCCTCCAATCCTGGTGCTTCCTTCTTCTTCATCTACTTTTTGTTGTTGGGTACTCAAGAAACAACTCTGATTCATAGTGGCTCTGTGTACAACAGATCAACACATTCTGGACCCTGGACCATCCTCACAATCTCCCTTGTCCTCGGATCCATTGTAGCCACAATGTCCGCCCATTTCAATGAGGATCATCTTCTCCTTTGCTACCCTTCCATGAAGGACCGGCCCTTCCTGATAATAGGTCCCAAGTGAGTCAATGTGCTGTACTGCAGTGCTCTGCATGTTGCTATGATGTTAGAAGCTGTGTCAGCAGTGTTTCAAATACTAGTAAGGTCACTCATAATGGACAGATTTCATCACAACTTCCAGACCAAGATGGATTAAGGAGCAGGACTGCCTATCCCCATCTGAAGTAATGAGTTCTTGGAAACTCTGTGAATAGCAGCAGAGCATTGTCCCATGTGGTGCCAAGAGATGAGTCTTGGCTGGAAGGTACTCACAGTACAACTGAGGTAGAACTGCTTCCTCAGAGTACAGTCCACCTGAATGGCATGGATGGAGCAAAGCTTTTCTCTGCTAAAGTGGCACAACCTTAAAGGAGGAGAAACATCTGCAAATTTCAGTTCATAACTGGAACATGGAATGCATGAAGTATAAATCAAGGAAAATTGGAAGTTGTATAAAAATGAAACAGAACCTATAAAGATTGATATCCTAGGTTGGTTGTTTTTTTAAAATTGTTGTTATGTGTCATCAAATTGCTTGTGCCTCATAGTGACTTTATGCACAATAGCTCCAAAGCCTGTCCTATCCTGAGCCAAACTCACTGCCTTCAGGACACTTACCCCCATTGTCGCAATTACGGTTTCAATCCATCTCATTAAGGGTATTCCTCTCCTGCTCTGTCCCTGCAACTTTTCTAAGCATGATGTCCTTCTCCAAGACTTGCTCCTTCCTCGCAACATGCCCATGGTATGTGAGATGGAGTTTCAAAACTTTTTCCTCCAAGGAGCAACTTGGTTTCACCTTCTCTAGGACAGACCTGTTTGTTCTCTTGGCAGTTCATGGTATGTTCAGTACCACAAATCAAAGGCATAGGTTCTTCTTTTACCTTATGAAAGTCATCTTTAAGGTCATCTTCTGTCACCTTTAGTCATTGTCCAGCTCTTTGATGGATAACGAATAATAGAATAATTGTAATAGTGACTGGAATGCAAAAGAATCCAAAACAAATAAGAAGGATTGGAAAATTGGAAGTTGGAAAATATGGCCTTTAAAAAAAATGAGGCTGGAGAGTGGATGATAGAATTTGTATGATGATTTATTCCTTGCAAATCCCTTTTTTTAGAAAAAAACATAATCAGTGCCTATACATGTGAACTTGGTGGACTTTACAAGGATCAAACTGACTACATCTGCGAAAATAAACAGTGGAAAAGAGGAGATTGCTCAGCTTTCTCTCTTGCATTGCCTCATGAATTTGAACAGCCTGATTCTGAGTTGACATCACAGTTCCTTACCCATTAGGCCACTTTGTTGTTGTTAGGTGCCATTGAGTCAAGTATAATGCATAGCGACCGAACAAACAGCCAGCTAGAACTCTTCTCTATCCTGTGCCGATCTCATCACCTCCAATACGCTGGAGCCCAGTGCTGAATTCACTCCATCTCTTTGGGACTTTCCTCTCCTTCACTGATCTTCCATTGTTCTATGCATGATGTCCTTTTACAAGAAATATCTTTGCTTAGCTACATGTCCAAATTCTGAAAGATGAACCTTCATCATCTTTTTCTCCAAGCAGCACTTTGGAACTCTTCAGTGTACTTCTAGGTAGGAAAATATTTTTATTTTGCTTTCTATTTTTAGCCAATGCCTCCACCCTGGGCACTTAGGGCTGTTTCTCTGCTTCCTCCAACCTTCACTGACACATCTTGTGACTTAGTCAAGTGCTACTCCTGAATTCAGATGAGGTGTCAATGTCCATCACATCACTTTCATCCAATAAACAGCTTGTCTGTGCTAGGGGCTGGTGGGAATTGGTTTGATATACTTCATTATTTAGAAATCTCTGGAATCTCTCAGAGGTAGGGTGCCTTTAAATGGAAGATTGCATCTTAAATGCAGTCTTTTCTTTCCTGGTTGTGAGCCAGGAGACAGAGACAAAATATATATGGGTAGATAGGGTGCAATTCAGTGTGAAGGTTGCTGAGGCAATGGGAAGAGATTAACGATGTACCCATTTCCAAAAGCTGTTGATATCATCTGGCTGTCAACATAATCAAGACTGTCCTAGACTAAACAGAGCACTTTTTACTAAGTGTGGTCAGTGAAACGTGTAAGTGACATGTGGCTCAACCACATCCACATATAGCTGGTCACTGAGTTAAACATTTAAAAACATGTGTTCTTTACCAGGAAAATGAAGAGGTGACACTTTTCCTAGCCACGTGGTATGCATGATAGGCTATCAGAATAACAGGATTCGAATCCTGGTTACATCATATAGGACCTATGTGTCTCAGGCAAATTATTTAGTCAAATAAGCATCAGTTTCTTAATCTGTCCAACTAACATAGAGGTTTCCATGAAGGTCAAATGAGATTTTATGTAAGACTTTGCAAACTACACCAGTACCGATACTTGTTGAATTGATTCTAACTCGAGGTGACCCCTGGTGTGCCAAAGTTAGACTGTTACATAGGGCTTTTAATAGTTCTTTTTTTCCCCCAAAGTAGATTACCAGCCAATCTATGACCAGCTCTGGTGGACTAGTGGCAAGAAGCTGCGTTGTAATCCTGAGGGCACACAGTTCAAATCCCATCAGCTGCTCCAATGGAGAAAGACAGGCGATCTCCTCCTGTGTGACTAGCTGCCTCTGAAAACCCACCAGCGAGTCAGCTGTTGGTTGGTTCTGACTCCACTGTACACACACTGACTCCACAGTACACAAGAACAACAACAGGCTACCAGCCCTTTATCCTAAGATGCTTATAGGCAGACTCAGACCTCTAATAATTCCATTAAAGCAGTTCAACATGTTATCTATTTGCAATTGAAGAGTTACTGTGGGTGTTTAAGGTTTTATCATTCAAAATTGTTTTTTCTAAGCAAAAGATTAACTGTTTTATCCTGAAGTAATTGTTGTATTAGGAGAGGGGATGTTATGTAGATGGGTGGGAATAGGCAAATGAGACATTATTAGCTTATCTACCATCATTAGCTGCTATAATGGGGCATTATTAACTATCTATCATTCCACAAGGAAGTTGGCCAATGTCAACTTTCTGCAAGAGGATTGGCTAGTCTCACCACTTAATTGAGCAAGCCAGAGTTAGAGGCATACAGGTTCTCCAGTCTCATTGAAGAGACAAGAGAATGCAAGACACCCTTCTTGCTCCAGCTACACCCATGGCAGCAACATCCGCCTCAGCTACTCTAATGGCTGAACAGGAGACTTGATGTGAGATGGGAGCTTTGGTGCGGAGAGACAATATTGGCAGGACTGGAAACTTTGCTGGACAATTTGGGGCAAGGGAAGCCAATATTGGCAGGACCGAGAATTCAGGAACACCAACGTGCGAGGCTCTAGGCTGAGGTGCCTGCATGCATATTTCTGGAGCTGTCTTGACTGTATTTTATTATTCATCTAGATTATTACCTTCTGGTTTCTCCAGTACGGTTCTGGTTGGTTTGTGAATGATCACATTAGATTTTGGACCTAGCAAAGCAGTGAGATTGGTGTTGAGATGAGGAGAAAGAGGTTGGGGAATGTGGGGGAAATGTCTGACCTTGTGGGAAGTGGTTTTGCATTGTTGGTACTGTTGACATGGACAGTGCCCCTTTGTGAAGTTGGTAGAAGTCAGATATGGCCGTCCTCACACTGCCCTTGCTCTTTTTACCGTTACCTTTTTAAAATTATTTCTTTATGTTAAACTTATATATAAAAGAACTCACACTTTTGTTAAATGATCCAGTGTGATTACTCAGTACATGGATTATCTGTTAGATGCTGGTAAATTGGTTCTGATTCATTGTAACCCTAATTATAACAGATTAAGCAACAGATATGTGACAGGTTAAAATACTGCCCAGTCCTGCACCTTCTGCAGAATTGCCACTGTGCTTGAGCCCTTTGCAGAAGCCACTGTACCAAACCATCTCACTGAGGGTCTTTGTCTTTGCTGACCTTTAATCAGGCATGTTGTCTTTCTCCAGGAACCAGCTCTCCTTCTGATAACACACTCGAAGTACATGAAATGAAGTCTCACCTTCCTCACCTGTAAAGAGCACTCAGGTCCCTAAACTCTGTTTCTTCTCCTTTTTTGCCTTCTTGCCTGCTCTTTGGTCCTTTGAAAGTATCTTAGAACCATCCTGAAATAAGAGAGATCAGTTAGTAATTTTTTACTTTCTTTTTAAGATTTTCTTGGGTTTTATAGAAGTCTGGTGGAGAGAAAGTTGAAAACAGCCCAGTTAACGAAGAGCTCATTGTATGGGCCAAAAAACTGGCCTGTCACATTTTAAAGGCACTAAACCCTTCCAAGGAAATTACCTGTCATCTGGTTTCAGAACTGCCTTGGCAGACTCCTGGTGGATGCTGACACTTTTAATTTTTCCTGAGAGCTATTAAAATTGTAGAACTTTTGGAACAGCATTCCCGCATCACCTTGATGGGCCAAGTGATTGAATAGAATGTGTGATAAGGATCTTTGGTGTATGATGAAGCAGCAGGGAAAATCCTGACTTGGCAATTTGTAAAATGATTTTAGATCAAGTGTCAGAGCCTCTTGTCGTCCAGACACCTGTAAGGAATTCTCTCAGAACAGGAAGGTCTCTTTGTACCAGAAAATAAAATATTGTATTCATCCTGAAGCCCTTTTAATAGGTAGTGCATCACCTCCTACCAGTAGCAGTTGCTATAGTTGATCCTGATTCATAGTGACCCCTTTTGTTCATCATAGGGTTTTCAAGGAAACAGAGTGGCTGCCATAACACTTCAGGCAGTTGGGTTCAAACTGCCCATCTTTGTGTTCATAGTCAAGTGCTTAATTATTTGTGCCCATTACCTCCTAAAATCCATCCACTGCTATAGATTCTGACTTGACTCTTCCTTGAGCTACCAGGGCTAGGAATCTTTATGTGATGAGACTGCCTATTTTTCTCCCAACGAGCGGTTGGTGGAGTCGAACCTTCATCCTTTGGTTAGCAGCCCAATACGTAACACACCACATGGTCTGAACAAATACGATACCCTTTAGGTAACTTTAAGAATGATTGCTGCTTGTTCTGTGTGCCAGAAAGACACTAATAACATCTTTCCTCTTTTCTGGGAAAAAGTTATTAACACAAAAAAACAACAGGGAAATGTAATTCACCTAGTGTGAGTTCAAAAGAAAATGAATTATCTTGGCAGTTGCAATCCTGAATGCCTGGGATATAGGTTACTTACTTGAGAAGTCAAATTTTTTAGGCATCCACAACTTTCAATACATGGATTTTCAAATTCTTAAGCTAGCTAAAGCATGATGGCTATTTTTAGGGGAAACATTATTTGTGAGATAATGGGGTGCTTCATCCATACTTAATATGACTTAGGCAGCTGGTGCCTTTACACTTACAGTACTCTCTGAGGAAATCAGTTGATTTCTCTTGTAGATCAGGATTTTAGCTGACCTTTGTCGTTTGATTAACCAGAATGGACTAACTTAGGGTGCCAGCATCTCTTACTGTGCTCTCTTCCTTATGACTGCTAGATGTGATCAGGTAGATGCCAGTGAATTGCTTATTCTGATAAATGCTAATCAGAGCCAGGGTTCTGATTTTAAATTCAAATGTGCTATTAACGTCTCTAACATTGTACGCTTTTGATGGTCTCATTTACATGATTTTTAAAATATGCATTTCTGACTACAATTTTATTATCTGAGTGTTCTTTTATGTGTTATGAATTTTTTGAAGAGGATTTTTAAAAGGTGTGAAAAGATGACCATTCTTTTTGCAACAAGAGACACTGTGGTTGAACTCCATGTGATCTAAGTGGGTTGTTGTTGTTGTTATGTGCCATTGAGTTGCTTGCGACCCATAGAAACCCTATGTACAACAGTTCTGAACCCTGCCCTACCCTAAGACAGTCTCTTTGACTCTGACACACCTACCGTATTACTCCAGTCATGCTGTCAGTCCATCTCATCCAGGGGGTTTCTCTCCTGCGCTGTCCCTCTACCCTTCCAAGCATGATTGTCCTTCTCTAAGGACTGGTCCTTTCTGGCCGTGTGCCAAAGTATGTGAGATTGATCCTCACAGTGCTTGCCTTCATGGAGCAGCTTGGTTTTACTCTCTCTAGGGGAGACTTGTTTGTCCTCTTCTCCAGCACCACAGCTCAAAGGCTTTGATTTTCTTTTTATCATCCTTCATCATTGTCCAGCTCTTTAATGCATGGCAAGTAATTATGAAGACTATGGCTTGGATCATGCCCATTAAGATAGTACAGCAGAGAGTTAAACCACTTGCATCAAAATGCCTGAGTTCAGATCCTTTCTCCTGCACTCTACATGTAATGTAACTAATTGTACAGAAATGATTTAATCCTACCATGTTTTAGAAGATGCAATTAGAAAGGCACATGTGTCAATCCATTTTGCTAGGTTATGTTTCAATAACAAATGTATCTAAAATGTGAGTGACTTACATATATATATTCATTTTTCATTCCTATCTGTGTCCATTATGATTTGATGTTGGATCCAATCCATATTCTCTTTATTTTGGGACCAAACTAAAAAGTATTCCCTGTTGGGGACATGCAGTCTCATAATAAATGGGAATGGTAATGACAGAACTTTATAATGACTTTTGTACCTTCTGAATGGAAGCTTCTGTGTCACTTCCGTTTGTATTTAAATGATCAGAGTGAAATCTGATGGTTCTGGTGTCAGTGGGATGGGCAGTCTCCTATTACATGCAATTCACGTTGGCCCAAATATGGTCAACACTCAATAATTACTGTTGTTGTTGTTGTTATGTGCCATTAAGTCGCTGTCAACTCACAGCGACCTTTGTACAACAGCCGTGAACCCTGCTCTATCCCTTGTCAATCTCATGGTCTTTGACATGCCTATCCCGATTACCCCAGTGACGGAATCAATCCATCTCATCGAAGGTCTTCCTCTCCTGTGCTGTCCCTCCACCCTCCCAAGCAGGAAGTTCCTCTCTAAGGACTGGTCCCTCCTTGCAAAATGTCCAAAATATGTCAGACGATGCTTCAGAATCCTTGCCTCCAAGGAGCAGCCTGGCTTCACCCTCTCCAAAACAAACTTGTTTAGTTACTGTTGGGTGCATTAGGGCAATTCCAACTCCTATGGATCCCTTGTGACAGAGTAGAATGGCTCTATAGGGTTTTCTTGATTGTGTTGCTGTTGTGTGCCGTCGAGTTGACTGTGACTCATAGCAGCCCTGTGAATAACAGACCTGAGCCTTCCATATTCCGTGCCCTCCTTACCGTCTCCGATACACTTGAGCCCACTGTTACAGTCACAGTATTAATCCATCTTGTTGAGAGTTTAACTGTTATTCTGGCCCTCCACCTTTCCAACTGGGATGTTTTCCTCCAATGACTGGCTCCTCCTTACCACACGCCAGAAATATGTAAGATGAAGTTTCACCATCCTTGCTTCCAAGGATGCACTCTGGTTGTACGTTCCCATGACAGTTCACGGAATATTCAGTACTCTACTCCAACACCACAACTCAGAGGTTTTGGTGCTTCCTCTGTCATTATTAGTCGTTGTTCACCTTTCAGTTGTGTAGCAAGACTGTGGCTTGTGTCAGGCACACCTTAGTCTCTAAACTAATATCCTTGCTCTTCAGCACTTTCTTGGCTGTAAAAAGACCTTTTCCCCATCTTTAAAAATTTGGAAGCAGGTGGCACATCTATTGAGAGATTGAGCTGCTGACCTTTGGATTATTCTATGGTTATGCCCCCAGGACTCCTTCAATAAACACTAATGGGTGCTTTTATATCTAGTTTAAAGGTTAAATTACCATTTGGCTTTTGTCTTCACCTCTATTAGGACATAGAAAAGCATTGTTTAAGTCTTTGTTGGATGGTTCTCTTAAGTGCAAACTAAGGTGTTGAATGCTTCTTTTGAACTTTGCAGGGAGGGTGGTCTATGGAGAGCCCATAGCAGCAAGCCTCGGCACAGATGGCACCCACTATTGGCATAAGGAATGGCACCATGCAGCCCACCATGTCATGGGCCCACCCCTGCGGCCAGACCCTTCAACTCCGGATTTCCTCATGAATCTGTTGGCTAAGTAAATATTTTGCAGACAATTGGGAAATGTCAAAAGCCAATTCTTTAGGAGTCTCAATTAAGGAGATCTTGCCCAGCCATCTTGAACTTTCATTGTCTTCCCAGGATTCCCCTCTGCTTGCAGCCTCATCCTCTAGGGACCAGACATATATTGGTTTATTCATGCTGTGCCGCCAAACCTCTCCTGCACACAGAGAAATCAACCTCTTTTGCTCTGAAATGTTACTCTCTTCTGCTTTTTTTTCTTCTCTTTGCAAATTGCTTTTTAAACCAGAATCAAGCCTCTTCCTTATGCCTTATTTAAATCAGAATACACTTGCAATTTTGGTCTGTACTGGTGTAACCTGGAGCCAGATACAGCTATTGTGTAGGAAGATCTTTACCTCCTGAGATGCTGACAGTTTTTCCTGAGAATCCTGCCATTCATGGACATCCTGATGCCCGTCTTTTACAGATACTTACATTCGGGTTTTAATGTAGTGCTTTCACTACAGACTATATGAGCGTTAGCTTACCTCTCCTTGCCGCTTCCTTCCATCTTCACTTCTACCTCTCCAAGGCTCTTCACAAGTCAGAGCAGGAGTGGTGTCCCTGGAGACAGCAACATCCTCAGCCAAGCTCCTATCTCTCTTTCTCACAGCATTGTCTCTTAGCTAGAGACCGTCCTGGGAACCGGCCTTCTCCACATGTGAATCACGCGGTAATATTTTTGTGTAGTCTTCTGCTCACAAGGACCCTGCATACATATCATTGCTGGTGATCTTGAAGTAACCTTTATCAAGCAAATAAAATTAGCAGTTATAAGATGGTGAGTCATACATAAATAAACTTATGATCACAGAACAAGTAACGGATGGCGTTTGGCTGAGAACTTGAGCTATTCTGAATCTTCTCTAAGAGTAGTTCTTTAGCAAAGAAAGAAAACAGGTCCCTGGATGAAGATAAGAATGGGATAAAAATATAAAGCTGCTTGTTCTACATTCCATATATCTGCCTTGTAGTTGAGGAATGGAGCTGGAAGGCTGGCACACGTTACTGACGTGTCCTCTCACCTATTTGTCCCTGTCACAGTCTTATACGGGCCTCTCTCTTTACAGTGACGATCTGACCACCACAGGGACTGACCACTGTACCTTCAACACCTGCCAGAAAGCTCTGGGGAAAGACGACTTTACCAAGATCCCCAATGGGGTAAATGGAGTTGAGGACCGGATGTCAGTAATATGGGAAAAAGGCGTGGTAAGTTCCATAGGATTCAGCCCATTTTGTTTCATTCTTCAGCCAGAGGCTGACCTATTTTGTCACCAGAGTAGCATTGAAAACGTTCATACAAGCAAAACAAAGACAACCCATTGCCAGCTAGTTGGCTCTGACTCATAGCGACCACACATGCTACCGAGTAGAGCTACTCCAGCAGGTTTTCTTCACTGCCAGGACTTTTCTCTGCAGCTCCATTTAATAGATGTATACCACCAGGCTTTAGGCTGGCAGTGCAGTGCAAGCTATCGGAACCACCCAGAGACCCTCAAATCCTTATAGAGAAGTACCGTTGTTATTATCATTAGGGAGTGTTGCTGTTGTCATGTGCTGTCGAGTCACTTGCGACTCATAGCGACCCTATGTACAAGAGCCCTAAACCCTGCCCTAATCCCATGCTAACCTCATTGTCTCTGGAAAACCTACTCCCACTACCCCAATCCATCTCATCGAGGGTCTTCCTCTTTTGCACTGTCCCTCCACTCTCCCAAACATGATGCCCCTCTCCAAGGACCAGTCCCTCCATGCAACATGCCCAAAGTATGTCAAACGAACCTTCAGAATCCTTGCCTCCAAGGAGGAGCCTAGCTTCACCCTCTCCAGGACACACTTGTTTGTTCTCCTAGCAGTCCATGGTATATTTAATACTCATCTCAGGCATCACAGCTTAAAGACATCAGTTCTTTTTCTATCATCCCTAGTCACTGTCCAGCTCTCCGATGCATAGCACGCAATTGCATAGACTATATCCCAGATGAGGCACACCTTATTCTCCAGCCTGACATCGTTGCTCTTCAGCACTCTGGAGAGGTCCCTGACAGCTGACTTTCCCAATGCAATTTGTCTCTTGATTTCCTGGCCGCTGGTACCAAGAGTGTTGACTGTGGAGCCAAGCAAACTAAAAATGAATTTTAACACAAACACGGATTCTGTTTTCCCCTAGGATGGTATCAGCAAAGAAATAATTTTCTCCTTCAAATAGTTTTATAGGAAGCACTGCAGCATGTTGCAGAGACGTTAGAGTGTGAATATTAACTGGTCTAGAATGGGCTCTTTTTCCAGACTGAAATCGACAGCACTTCTGCCTGATTTCTCATGCTCTTGAATCCTGTAGACTCATGTCACTGGAAAGACACTTGAAATGGTATAAAGTACTTGAAGAATTTTGAAACTGTTAAAGGTATCCTTTTTAAGAACTCTTGGATTTCTTATATCAAAAATTGCTGGATAAGGTCACATCAGTAGTAACTCAAGATTTGTTAAAATTTCCATGATTCAAGTTCTCCTCCCTGGTGATGGAGAAGAGACAAACAGCAAATGTCATGCTAGTTCATCCAGCCACTTTTAATTGTGTGTTTGTAAAGATCAACAGAGAAGACTATACCACCAGACCTTTTTCTACTGTTTGTCCCCAAATTCTCCCTTTGTGGGCACATCAATCCTGTCTCAGAGCACAGAATCCCATTTGGGTACTTTTCTTCTACACATACCACCTACCCTAACTCTACTTAATTTCATTTCTAAAATATCTCTTTATTTCCATCTTCCTTATGAGTACTCTAAGTGAGGCCTGTATCTTGGCTCAGCTATTTCTTTGTAGTAGTCTCATAACTGGTAGCCCTGCATCCAGGCTCTCCCTGCTGCTCTCCTTTCTATACTGTGGTACCAGAATGACCTTTCAAGCATGATACTCAGTTAGTGTAAAGTTCTTTTCTCAAAACCTTTCCTTTTAAACATTATTTGTAGTATAGTTATCGAATAACAAGTATACAAATAAGGATTTTAAAAACAAACTTTCTAGCCCTCTCTTCTGCTAACATCCTCTTCAACCTCCCTCTTCATCCATCCCAACGCTGTCTCTCAGACAATTTCTTTTCCTAGGAACAGTTCAACCATCTCTTTGAACTTGTGTTGTTGTAATAAATATCTTCATTATTGCTCATCATAAACTATTATATTTCCCAAGTGTATAAGCGGTTTCTAAGTGATTGAATATTTTTTTAATAGCTTGCAGAGAACTCAGTTGCTTTTTAAAACATTAAGAAGGTTTACTTATGGTAATATTCCTTTTCAGGCAATGGCTCTTAATTGTTCTTAGGACAGAAAACCTTTGATAATTGACTAAGCCTTAAGGTTCTTAGCATATTGGTATATATATATATATATATTTACACTTTCAATCCTTTAGTATTTTAAAGGGGTCACATCCTTTCAAAGCCTGTCCACATGAAAATCTTCCGCAAAAGACTGTCCATCATTGTCCTTTTGGTAAATTTATGTTGCACAACAATCAAACTTCTTAAACAGTTTTTCCCCTCTTATTTCTAAAAAAAAAATGCCGTCACCTGCTTTAAAGGTCAATTTCATGTTAGTGCTATTTAAATATTCTATTTAGCACCTACATAATTATCTCATAAATCTTAGGTCTGTAACTAATAAGCCAGATCATAAATTTAGTGGCTGGCAATGGTAAGACTGACTTACTTTTTTTTCCTTTTAATTGTGATTTGAACGAAAGCTTACAAAGCAAATTGGTTTTCCATTCAACCCTTCAGATCTATTTTCTTCTATGACATTAGTTATAATATCCAAAATGCAATAGTGCTCTTTCCATGTCCTCTCTCTGATTTTCATTTCAATTAATCCTTTCTTTTTTAACCCTCCTTGTCTTCTGAGATGTCCCTGGGCCAATGCTGCCCTTTCTATCTGTATTGCTGATTATTCTAAGGCATGCATGCCTCACTGGTGTTTCTAGTGACCTTACAGGTCTAGCTATCATTTGATTGAAAGTTGAGCCACAAAAGTAATAGTAAAATTGAAATGAGCTTTGAAAACAGTTTTCAACATTCAGCTGCCACCCTTTGCCATCTCTTGTGATTCTGGGAAGGATGGCGGAAATCAGTAGGGGTGCGTTTTCAAGCTGACAGGTCTTTGAAAATTCATCCTCAGGCTTCCATATGCTACCATATCATCATCATCATCACCATCACCATCATCATTTTGACTGTTTAATACTGATCAGCTGTTTGCTTCTAAAAGATATAAGTCTTGTACTTTTCTTGACAGGAGGATTTTTAAAAAAGAAATATTTGATCATTAGAGTAAAATGCATCTTTTTCCTGCTTTGTGTTATGTCTTGAACTGAGTCTCTTCACAATATGTGCTGTAAATCCTAATCTCTATGCCTGTAGTTAGAATGGATCTGTTTTGTTAATGAGGCAGGGTAAGTGTGGGGCATTGCGGTACAATGAGAGTAAACGAGCAGAGGTAAAGATAGACACCATAGTGCACAAAGATCACCAAAGGATCAAGAAATAGGGACTTGGATCCAAAGCCTTCCCCTAGAGCCAGTGCCCTGGCTGCATAGACTGTGAGCTAATACATTTTTATTTGTTAAAACCATCCACTTGGTGATATTTCTGTTCTGGAGCACCAGATAACGAAGATAAATTGTTTTACAGCACAGTGGTAAAATGGATGAAAACCGATTTGTGGCAGTTACCAGCACAAATGCAGCTAAAATCTTTAATCTCTATCCAAGAAAAGGAAGAATAGCTGTAGGATCGGATGCTGACATTGTGATTTGGGACCCAAAAGCCACAAGGTAAGATTGAGTCCTGTCTTCTGTGCCTTCAACGTGGAGAAAACAATGTCCCAACTTGCAGTGAGGTTATGCGTTGCCCTTAATCAGCCATTTCCTTTTAGAGAGTTTGATTAGTGGTGCTCAGATGTGTTTGAGCCTGTGCACAAGAACAAGGTTTGAATGCACAAAAATATTTCTTTGTTTGTCTTGGCACAGAGGATTCAAAAGTTGGGTTGCTTACTATTCCTTGTAAATTGATATGTATACAAAACCAATATGAATTTACCACTTCGGTGCTTGGCAAATGCCCAGATTTACTTGGGGAAAAGGTGCAGTGAAGAAAAGGAAGGGTTTAGTTTGGAAGAGGCTGAATTGAAAACTTGAAATAATTATAGCCTTTTTCAAAAAGCTTTCAGAGAGAAAAATTCCAGCACAAAAGATGTCACTTTGAGTTAGCCAAATTTTCCAGTTGAGTTCATCTTGAGCCTTTCGTTCCCAGCAGACTCCAGCTTTTTGTTTCCAATTTCCATAATTCTATGTTAATATTGCAGGTCTGGCAAATTCCACCAACTCAGGAAGGCATTCAAGAGAGGCTGAAGTTCTGCTAATTTCTCTTTATAGGATGTTAGCAATAGCTTGTATCCAGATTTTTTGTGTATTCTATAAACTTTGCAACTGCAATGGCTCATGTTCCATGTAATTTAAAATTTATGTGTGTGTATAAACATAATACTATATGATCTCCTGTTTTTATTGTCCAGACATTTACTGAAGGTCTATTAGGTGCCTCTGGAAACTCTATGAACTTTGATAAATGTCAATAGTTGTAGAGGGCCTTCAGGGCTTTTGTTCATAGGGTCGCTATGAGTCATGCTTGACTTGAAGGCAGTCAACAACAATAACAACAACATTAGGTGTTTTATGGAAATATATTTTCGGGGAACTTGGTGGCACAGTGATTAAAAGCTCAGCAGCTTGAACCCACCATCTGCTCTGCAGGAGGAGGGTGAGACAGTCTGCTGCTGTTAACTATCCACAGCCTCGGAAACCCTGAGGGGCAGCTCTCTTCTGTCATATAGAGTCTCTGTGAGCCAGAATAAATTCATGGTCAAAGCTTTGCTTTTTTTCTGTTTGTTTTGTATTGCCACTGTGGGGATGTTATGGTCATACTTTAAATTGTAGTTCTCCTGGGATTTCCCTTGGGAAGAGAAGGCTGAGAAACTGCCAAGAATTTCTTTAAAGCACCAAAGAGCAAAGATACTACTTTACAGACTAAGGTGTGCCTGATTCAAGTCATGGTATTTTTAAGTTGTTTCATATGCCTGTGCAAATTGGACTGTAAATAAGGGAGACCTGTAAAGAATTGCACTGTGGCCTTGGCAAAAAACATTGTGTATATTGTTTTATGCTAAAATAGCCAACACATCTGTATTGGGAGCAGTGCAGCTAGAATATTCTGTAGAAGCAAGGATAGTGAGACTTTGTCTTGCATACTATGGGCATGTTACCAGGAGGGACCAAGCCCTGAAGAAGAGCATCAGGCTTGGAAAGTGAAGATCATCAAATACGAAGAAGACCTGCAAGGAGTTAGATTAATACCAGGCAGGGAACAGGGAGTGACAGACAGCTGATATTTTGAGGATGGCACAGAATCAAGCAGGGTCACTATGAATTACGTACATAGAATCACTGTGAATTGTTGGGGTGTGAAGAGTTAGTGTTCAAAATGGCATTCCTAGACTTTGACTTTGACTTTGTCTTGTGGATGGGCGGAATATGTGAATAGGGCATTTTAGCCAACCCACAAGGGGATTGGCCGGTCTCACCATTAAATTGAGCAGATCCAGCAGCAGAAAGGAAGAGTCTCATCCTCGGCAAAGGAGAAGCAGGCATTATGTGGCACCTGTAACTATCAGAGATTCTTGTGCATCAGATCAGGGCCTTTGGGAGCATCAGAATCAGAAACCTGATGTGCGATGGAGCTGACCTTGGGACTGCTATAGCATTGATTGAGCTAAGAGCCTTTTGCCCAAGTTTGTTGGAGGACTGAGGGTAGAGAAGAGCCATAATTGATAGGACTAAAAACTGTAACATTGGCCTAAAGCCACAAGGCTCGAGTCTGAGGTGCCTGCAGGTACATTTTGGAAGCTGTCCTGATTATTAACTTGAATTCTAGACTTTGATTTTCCCAGTGTGGTCTGTGTGATCTGTGAGCTAGTGCATTAGATTTTGGACCCAGTGTTGGGATGAGTAAAAAGAGATGTGGGAGCATGGGGGCCATATCTGACCTCATGGGAATTGGTTTTGTGTTGTTGATGTTGTTGACGAGGACAGTTCCCATTTGTGAGTTTGGTAAGGCCAGATATGGCCAGCCAGATGTGGCCCTTGCTCTTTTTACAGTTATATACATAGGGGTATTATGAGTTGAAACCTAAAAATAACATCAACCACAGGCTACCAACATTGATGCTAAAAGCGTGCTTCAGATGCTCTCCCAGGCCATAGTTGTCTTTTTGTGGTTGATACCCATCTCTGAAACCAAGTTGCTCCTCGGAGGCAAGGATATTGAAGCTCTGTTTCACATACTTTGGGCATGTTTCCAGGAGGGACCCGTCCTTGGAGAAGGACCTCACACTTGGAATGGTGGAAGAACAGTGCAGGAGAGAAAGACCCTGGATGAGACGGGACAACACAGTAACTGGATATAATAAGGGTAGGTGTGTTGGAGACAGTGAGATTGGCTCAGGATAGAAAAGGATTCAGAGCTATTGTGCATAGGGTCGCTATGAGTCACAGGTGACTCCGTGGTACATAACAATAACCCTCCTCTGGGCACACATTATTCCAACCTAGGGGCCAGTTCACACAGCTGCCTGGTCCTGATCATGACAGATAGCCTTTAGCGAGCACTTCAGGCTTCTCACTTCATTGCCAGTTTACAATCCATGCAATGCAGTGGTGGTATGACTATACTATTTACATAAACATCCTGAGATACCAAGTAGATATAACCCAGAGCCTCTCTTACTGTATTAACCAGGAACTATTGCCCATCCGGGTCCTAAATGTCTGCTTGTCAAACGGGCTATGTCACTTCTTTCCACCTTGACTCCACCATCTCTGCATGAGAAAGGAAGCCCAGTGAAATTAAGTGTGGGCAGCTTCTTGGCGTGGTGAGAAAAAAAGTGTGCCTGGGAAGACAGTGGAAAACATTGCTTGGATTTGGTGTGTCTCTGAATGAATTTAGCCTCCTCTGTTTGCAAAGCTCCTGGTATTTGATACAGCACTCTGCAGTGAACTGTTGTATACCCGGCGGGGGCTACCCAATGTCACCTCTCCTGAAGCTCAAACAATGAACTAACTGATTTAAGTGCTGGGACCAGAGAGGCTTTTGAAATGACTTGTGACTTATGGAGATAATGAGCCTATGTAAGGAAATATAGAGATGTTTAAAAGCCAGAAAACTACCATATGGAAAAAGTATTTGTGAAAAATGATTCTTAAAAAAACAGCAACAAAAAGCATAGCATCTGGGAAAACCACAGTAATGATAATAATAGTAATTACTTGGTATTTGCATTTTACACAGCTCTTAGTGGTATTTAAAACTGCTTAGTTTCTAAAATGTGATCTACAAGATAAGACAAATATTGTCACCTTATGACAATGAGAAAACTAAAACACAACAATTTAAAGTGACAAGTTAAGTAAAAATGTCCTGAGACAGCATGTCTTTGCATCTTCCTACGCCTTCGTAAGGGATCTGGTGGTGTGAACCACGGAGGGTTGCATTGCTGACTCTAGGGGTGGGCTTCTCTGGCAACCTGAGTCTACCAGCAACTCCACAGGAGAAAGATGGGAGATTTTCCAATGGGATTCATAGTGGTGGAAACCTGCTGGAGACTCAGCTGTGAGGCACAGACAACCCAATAGCCGTGACTCAAATTCACCAGCAACTCAGAGCCAGAAAGATAGGCAATCTCCCCTCAGACTGTTTAACAGTCTGAAGAACCCAGTGAAGGATCAGCTAGCTGTAAGTGGATTCTGACTTGCTGGTGACGATGATGATGTTAAGGAGTTTTGGTGACAGAGCGTATTGCGTGATGGACTGCTAATCAGCCAAAGCAACCAGCTCCTCTAGGGAAGAAAGATGGGCAGTATTCTCAGGTAAAGATTTACAACCTCAAAAACCTGACGGAAGGTTGCTATGAGAGGGAATGAGTTAGAAGAGAGGAGTGAGGTCTGCTTTTCATAAGATTCTGCACCAGGAGAGCTCCTTGGGGTCAAAGCAGAACCCCTCTCTTTAGACTTGATTGTGACTGGTCCATTTTATCAGTCATTTGGTCTTCTCACCAAGCAGGCTAGTAGCTAAGCATTTTTTTTTATCTTGTCTGTGAGTCAGTTCTCTCATATTCCCTATCAAAGATGAGGGAGAAATGAAGGTGGTGCTGGGGTGACGTGGTGATCTGGTCTGAATGCACAGAGCCCAGGGAGGTGATGCTCTTCCCTGGGTACCTCCCAGCATTGCCCAGCCATCAGAGGCTCCTCGGGTGTTTTAATTTCTGAGTGTGACATCAGCTCAGGTCTAAAGCATTGTCTTGCTTAGACAGCTGGACAAAGAGAAGTGACCTGAACCTAAGGTTGTGAATAATTCCCTTACTTTATTTACCACATATTGATGCTTGCAGGATATTTATAGGCTGTGATTATGGCTCTTTGAGTCATGTTTTTAGAGTGTGTAAATTTAGGCTACTCCAGTTCTCACAAGTTTTAACTCCCGATTTCTCTAACATTGTTCTGTACTTCTTTGCTCTTCAGCTGTTTGAGAATCAAACATCATGACGCAGAGGTATAGTTTTGTTTTCTTTAAAAAAAAACACAAAACCCCTATATATTACCTGCTTAATTTCCCTCATTTCTAGTCTAAGAATAACTAACTGAAGGTCAAACTAAAAAGCTCCTGCACTATTAAATCTCTCTTTTCTTAAGATTTTTAACATTTCTTATGTATGAACCATCCTTCCACTTTATAGAGTGGTAATAAAGAAAATTGAATATGTAAATGTTCGTGTATATGCCTTTTGTGATCGAGATAAATATTTCACATTTAATTATTAGCTTTCAGTCATCTTTCTCTCTGTCTGCTTATTGTTTATGCCTAGATTATAGGTATAATGAAAACAAACAAACAGAGTCCAGGCACCTGAATGCGTCAGTTCTGATCCCAGCTGCACCACCCTGAGCTGGCCACCTTGCAGACTACATAACATCCTGACTGTAAGAGAAAGGAGATTCATGGTATTTATTCTTCCTAGCTTCCAAGGACTTTGTTAGAATCAAATGAAATAATACCTGAAAAAAATGCTTTGTACATTAAGAAAGGGCTATGCCAGGGCAAGATATATATTATTATGACTATTTTAGGGCGCTCCGGTGGCTTAGTGGTAAGGAGTTACAGTGCTAAACCAACCCAAAGGCAGGTAGTTTGACTCCCCCAGCTGCTCGGCAGGAGAAGAATGGACAGTCTCCTCTTAGGTGACTAACTGCCTCTGCAAACTTGCTAGAGGGTCCACTATGAGTCGAATCCACTTTGATCGTACATAATATTAGGAACTTCATATAGTTGATAAAATAACAACTATTTTATATTTATCAAGTTTGACTGGTGTCATTACTTGAAGGGCATTCGCAATTTTAAGGACTCTCCGTGTGATGCAAATGGTTAAGCACTCAACAACCAACTGAAAGTTGGTGGTTCAAATCCAGTAGAGGTGCTGAGAAGGAAAGTTCTGGCAACGCATCACTGAAAGACACTAAACGTTGAAAATTCTCTGGAAGACAGTTCTATTTTGAAACACATGAGGTTGTCCTGAGTTGATATTGACTAGATAGGGCCAACTGACACATCGTGATAGATGTAATCAAGATTTAGATTGTTAACAATTTCATCTTGCTTGGTTCAACAATCAACACTCTTGGCCATAGCAGTCAGAAAATAAAGAAGACAAATTGCACTGAGAAAATCTCCTGTCACGGATCTCTCCAAAGTACTGAAGAGCAACAGTGTCAGTCTAGAAATTAAGGTGTGTCTGATCCAGGCTGTGGCCTTCACAATTACTTGTTATGCATCAGAGAGCTGGACAATGACTAGGGATGATAGAAGAAGAATGGATACCTTTGTATTGTGGTGCTGGAAAAGAGTATTGAACATACATACCATGGACCACCAAGAAAACAAACAGGTCTGTCTTGCAGAGGGCGAAACCAAGTTTCTCCTTGGAGGCTAGGACTTTGAAGCTCCGTCTCACATACTTTGGTATGTGGTCAGCAGGAACCAGTCCTTGGAGAAAGACATCATGCTTGGAAAGGTGGAAGGACAGCACAGGAGAGGAAGTCCCTGGATGAGGTGGATTGGCACAGTAACTGGGGTAGTGGGATAAGGTGTGTCAGAGATAATGAGATTGACTGAAGATAGAGCAGAGTTTTAGAGGTATTGTATATAGAGTTGATATGAGTCACAAACAAAAACACATAGTGACTAGTTTGGTTTTTGTGTTTGTTTCTTTTAGTCTCAGCTGTTTTGTTTGGTGGGAACCAAGTAAATTCTGTTCTGTTTCTCTGGCCTTCAGACCCTAGTAAAAATGAGACATTTTAAAAACCATCTTTTTGGATAATGGGGAAATATTTTTATTTGGCAGGATATTATGAAATTATCTAGCCTCCTCCTGATTTCTCTGACTTATTCTGTATCTTGTGCCTCCTATCCTTTTAATTACGTGTTTTCTCTCAGCCACTACTTGAATTATTTTGGAATATCAACATTCATAATTTTCAAAGTGAACTTTGTAGAATGTGAGGACGAGGAGACAAGGGGTGCTAAAGGGGAAGCTTTATAGAGTAGCTGCTTTTGATGACTATTTGAACAAAGAGAAAGGGCACTCATCATGGTTTATATCCAAAAAAGAGAGATTGTTCCAGAAACTGTGTGTTGATTTCTTATCTGGGTCAATCATAGCTCCAGCTTTCTCTATTCTTGGCCTGGTTGTTTTGAGAAAGTTGCTCATCTGGTCTGTCTGTTCATGGTCAAAATCTATGCTGATGACCTCAACAGGGACCTTTCTGATGCACAACAGTATTTTTAGCCTTCTCTGTCCACGCACTATCCATAGTTTTCCATTTTTCTTAGGCGCCACCCCTCACCTCTGTAATGTCTGCCTCTTTGCACCCTGCAGTCTGAGTTCTCCTGAACCCTGTGCCCCTCACTTACAATACTGCACTGTGCTCTTTAGCCACTTGTCTTTCTTCCTGACTAACATCCTTCATGTCTAGTTCTAGTTTCATTTTTTATTTTTTTTAGTAGTTTTCATTCAATCCTTCTTATACATTTTGTTTCATAACATTAATTACAGTTGATCAGTGCTATTTATTTATCCCTTTTCCCAAAATATATCCATCCACCAATTCCTGTTCCCCTCTTCCTCCCCTTCCATCTTTGTCAACTCTCCATGGAACTTTGTGTATTATAGAGCAGTATTAGATTTACAGAAAAGTTACGAACATAGCACAAAGAATGGGTTTTTGAAGCATTGGTGTCTAAGGAGTAGAATTCTTACCTTTCCTGTGGGAGACCCAGGTTTGATTTCTGGCCAGTGTATACCCATACGTAGCTACCAGAGACCTGTCATTGGAGACTTGCATGTGGCTGTGACACTGAACAGGCCCCAAACAAGCCTCCTGGTTAAGAGAGACTTGGGAGAAAGACATGATAATCTATTTTTAAAAATCTGCCAGCGAAAACTCTATGGATTGCAGTATGGATCTTAAACCATTCATAGGGGAGGTACAAAACGAGGCAGCATTTTGTCCTCTTGTGCCTTGGCTTTGTGTCGGGCACTGACTTGATGGCAGCTAACAACAGCATCAATGGGAAGAAGACCATAAGCTAAAGCATTATTTTTATGTCATTCTGTCAAAGGGCTGTACTATCAGTCTGGCTGTTTATGTTGCCTCTGGTTGCCTGACTGAGGTATGTTTGTCAGGTTTCTCCTCTGTAAAGCTACACAACACCTTCCCATACTGAATTTTTAGAAGGAAATCCATGTGTAGTCCACACTTAAGGAGTGTGGAGTTATTCTCTAATTCCATGTCAGACTAATTCTATACCCCAAAGCCTCTTCCTGATCAATGTATAGATGTTGTTGTTTTGTTAAGTAGGTTCTTCGTGTTGTTCTTGTTAGTGGCTGTTGAGTTGAGTATGACTCACAGAGACTCCGTGAACATCCTTTCTGACCTATCCCATGCATCCTCACAAGCTCTGTCACACTCATGGCCATTGCCACAGTCACTGTGTCAGTCCATCTTGTTGAGAGTCTTCCTCTCCTTTGCTGTTCCTCCACCTTCCCAAGCATGAGGTTGCGCTCCCAGGAATAGCTTCTACTAGCAACACGTCCAAAGTATGTGAGATGAAGCGCCATCATCTTTGGCTCCAAGTAGCGCTGGTTACACCTTCTCCAACACAGCTCTGTTTGTTCTTTTGCCTGTCCACTGAATCTTCAGCATCAATTCTTCTTCTGTTATCCTTAGTTATTGTTCAGCTCTCAGATGCATAGCAAATGACTGAAAAGACCATCCTCTGGAACAGGTGTACCTAAGTCCTCAAACTGACATCCTTACTCCTCAATAATTTAGAGAGGTCCCTGACTGCAGACTTTCCCAGTTCAGTAAGTCTCCTGATCTACTGACTGCTGGTACCAAGTGTGCCATATAATCGTCAGTACAGTACTATCGAGTCTATATATAGGAGTAGTACAGTAATCATTATTGAACAAGTGAGTGTAAAGGAAATCGCTCCCAATACTTCATGGAAGAGCAGTGTGATTAAGACATGATACAAAGGAAAGGTAAAATGACAAGAAAAGGAGCTCTTTCCTCAACTTCATACTTTTAATTTATTGTGAGTGATCTAGAAATAATAGTTGAAAGAATTGATGAATGAATAAAGGTACATTTAAATAGAAGGAGTTTTCCAAGGAGACAAGGAAAAACTACAGAAGACCTTGCTTTTTAATATATCTTTATTTTTTAGTTTGAGGAACAATTAATCTGTTAAGCAGAGACCTTAGAAGAAATGAAGCTAAGCTAAGAGAACCTTCTTTGTGTGCTCCTTCATTCACATATCCCCCCAGCACGGAGCATCTTCGTGCCCTAGGCCCTTGGTTGTACAAGGCTGATAAGAATCAGCCTCTGCTGTTAGAATGCCAGTCATCCGGGGGGAGGACAGAAGACAGAAAGTCAAACATTCCTGGAGTGGAAAATGTACTAAGACTGTATCACATGAGAGAATGAAAGAAGACACCATGGACGTTCAAAGAAGAAAGATTATCGTGACATCAGAGCAATCGGTGTCATAAGACCACAGCAGACTTGAGAGTAAATGAAATGTCAGACCTTGAGAATCAAGGATGAGAATGGAGACGAGATAAACTGAGGCCATAGTGGAAGGTCCAGTGGAGAAAAGGCTAAGGTAAGATTCCAGGAGAGAGGCAATAGGTTCAGGCCGAAGGATGGAGTTGGGATGCTGAGGAGGACGCTGGCTGCCTCTCAGGACTTTCCTTTTTGTTGTAGAAACAGCCGGTTTTAAAGAAAGCTCACCTAATGCAGATGAATTCTATTTAGCCAAGTAAACACATAAATTTAACTGCCGTGTCCCTTTTTTTCCTTATAAAAAGGAAAGAAAACACAATCTTTAATTTTGCCCATCTTTTTTTAATGTGAACTGAAGGTTGGAGGCATGCAGGTTTCCTGCATGACCACACCTTTAGAGGTTGCCCCAGATTTCCCCAAAACATTTCCTTAAACAATTTTAGCAAAAGTAGTTGCCCTGTTGTGGCGTTCCTGCTTCCATTGGGAGCAACACACATGGCAGCCTAGATGCTGCAGGGGGCGCCCGCGGGCCACACTGAGCTCCAGAGCTGCATCCAGGCCATTTGCGCTGTGGTTATGCAAGCCCTGAAGGGATGCATTTGCTAAAGATTTTCAGCTACATGGTACATAGATGCTTTCATTTTATATTTACTCTTTTTACTTATTAATGGCGTGTGGAAGTACGTCTGCTTGCACCCACAGTCTCTGATCTTAATGATGGATTGCATTGCATTTGCCAAGGGACATTAGGGTAGAATAAAGAAGCAGTAGAGTTATGCTTCCCATCTCCTCCCCCCCCCGCCCCCCCACTCCTTAAGCCTGTAAGAAGCAGGATGGTTCCAGGTGAGGGACTCGACATGTGGTGATGGATGAAGAGTGAGAACGGAGAGTGGGAGTCTGTTGGGAGATTTGGACATCCTGATGAAAGATTACCTAAGATGTTACCAGCCTGTAAAAGTCCTGGCAAAAATCAACTGCAGCAACTCTTCTGTGTCATTGCACAACAAAAACAAACTGCATTTGGTGCATATGAAGCAGTCACCTTTTTCCGAAGTGGAAAGAGTCAGCTGTATTCAGCATGACGGATCATCGAGCCAGCCTCTATAGCTTGTGACAAAGGTGCCCGTCCTAACACATCACCACCTGGACTTGAAGCTTTACATTTAAGGACATACTCCCTAAATAAATGTGTGATCCATTTCTGCAAAACACCTTGGTACTCTGAATCAGGGAGTAGGAAACCAGGAGTGTGATTTCATGTGGTGTTCCTGACTCCTTTCATGGTCTGGACCAAGAGGCCCGTGGCCAAGGCAGAAACGTGTCAAATCTGCCAACTCGTTAAAATTTTTATTAGCGAGAATGGCATGTTACTTGCAAGCACATAGCAGTAGCAGTAACTTATGTTCTGGCAATTGCAGACCATCCTCTGAGCTTCAGTGCTTAGTTACTATGGCAACTGTCCCTTTTCGGTATTTATGAGCTACAGGCCATCTCACAGAATGGCAAGCACACAAACACACAGCTAACACATTGTGTGCACCGACACGTTTAATGAAGACTTCTAGCTGGAATGTGTTCTGTTGAGCAGGCATATTTCACTCGAGGTTATTCTAGCTGATTATTATTTTCTTTAGCTCAATTATATCACGCTTTGACCTTGAACATGCCATTCTTGAAGCCTCTGTGCCTTCTTTCTTGCCTAATTTCCTTCCCTTTCTCATTGGAGAGAGAGATAGATGAGTTTAACTTTATATTCAGTGAAGAGTGATGACTTGCAGTTTATGAATGTCATTCACTCTGGATTCTGGAGAATTCCTTGTGAGGGAGATAAAGCAAAGGAAGACTGATACTTTCATCCTTGGGTAGAGGGTTAGGAGTGGGGCGAAGGCAAGAAATAAGGAGTGATACACCCTTTGGCAAGTACTGATGATCATGGGGTATTACTGTTATCACTTAGACTCAGTTTTTGTTTCATTGAAGCTACTAAAGCATTCTCCCCTGAAGTTACACATTGTATATCACCTGACCTGCCTGTACCACAGCCCAGAATGTAAATTGGCTGTTTAGTGGATTCCAGCTGATAACTACCATCTAGGATGTAATAGAATCGCTTCATAGAGTGTCCCAGGCTCTGTAATTGCCACTGATTTATCCTCTAGAGAAACTAGGGGATTTGAACCTCTGACTTTTCAATTAGTAACCAGATTCTTATCAACTGTACTCCAAGGACTCCTTTGATTGTTGCACTATATCCCTCCACAAAAGAAGCATATGTATATACACTTTCATACACACACACACACACACACACACACACACACACACAGAACAACCTAAAATTTGTCAACCTGAAGACTGCTTTTATGACTGTTTTGAAGTGCCCTTATTACTGACTTCTCCTCCATTCTCCAAACCCCCAAACATCCAGCACACTGTGTGTGGGAGCAGGAGGTGGAAACATGCATTGTTCTGGTTCTGGGGTGGATGGTTTATTTCGTGCTGTCTCACTGTGGGGTCGTGCCTGAGTTCACGAGCCACGTGGCACATGGCGGCATAGACTTCTCTCCAGCACAGCTGCTGGGGTAGTTAGATAACAGCGTGGTCATGGAGTAACATAGTAGTTGTCATAGTTTCCTGGTCACAAGTTTCCAGCAGATGATAGCAAAGTCTCCTGAGGACTAAATGTCTCTAGTTAACTCATTGTTGGCACTCATGTCGGCATGGACTCCAACCTGCAGTCCAGCCTCCTGCTCCACTGAGAGGGGTGGAGTGTAGTGAAAAGACAAAGGTCTGTGGGTTAAACTCTGCCAAACATCAGCTGGGTATGACCCTGGAGTGTCCACTTAATTTCCCTGAATTTCAGTTTCTTTATTGGTAAAACAGAGATGATGGTGGTGCTTATTTCATTGGATTGTTGTGTTTAAGATAATATACATAAAATTATGTTTGCTCTTTAATCAGTGTTCAGTAGTGCTGGGCGTAATGTAGATGGTCAGGTCGTACGATTGGTGGTCAGTCGCAGTGGGTGGTCAGCTTCTTGACTGAGTGGGAGCTATTATTAGCTGTAGTTGAGATTCAGAAGTCATTACATTGAAGACATTTTCAGATGGGGCCAAAAGGTTCTACAATTCTATTTTCATATAAAATTCCATCTCCTATGCTCCTCAAACCTCTCCAGTTTTCACCAAGAATAACAAAAGTCGGGAAGCTTAGATGCTTCTTTTGGCTAAAGTAACCTGATTAAATCAGGATTTTTAAAGTATGCCATAGCTAACACCTTTTAAAATTTATTTGCTGTGGAGCTGTTCAAACAAACTAGCCAAGATTTGTCCTCATGGCCTCCAGAAGACATGTGCTTTTAAAACCAACCCTGGGATGTACACAGGAAAAAGCAACAACAACAACAAAATAAACCACACAAAAACTAGCTTTGCTGGATATAGGTAGCTAAAATTTTAACCACTGTTTATTCTACATTGTTTATTTAATCACATTCTTATGCAGTCAAAACTTTGAAGTGAACTAAATTTCTGGGGACTGTACTACTGATAGATGCATTCCCCACCCCCCAAAAAAATTACAGAAAAAAAGCAGCTTAGAAATAGATCAGAGTCACGCATTCTGTCACAGACCTTTGCCTGTGCCAAAAGTAAGTACATTATATTTTAAGTACTAGGATTTGTGCAAAGGACGAGCACTGAGAGGAGCTAGTTAAATGAAAGGCTCTTCTAACGCAGCACCTGCTGTATTTTGCTTCCTGCCTGACATGTATACTTTTTTCTGGACTTAGGCCTTTGCCTGTCTTACTCACAGCTGTATCCTTTGGTCTGAGAACAGTGCCAGTCACATTTAAGAGCTTCATAAATATTTGTTGGATGCGTAAGCCAGATTTCATTGTCTTGGGCTAGTGAACAAGTATGTGATTTAAACATTGTGCCTGGGCTTTGCTTATCTGATTCTGGAACTGGTTTGGAGACCAAAGTTTTACAAGTTTTACCTTTGAATTAATAAAAAAAAGAATCTTCTGGATCTTCTCCCATCTCTCTCCCTAAAGCAGTGACCGAGTAGGGATGCCTCAGTAGCTGGTTAGCATCTCCAGACCTGCCTGGCCATCCAGGCTTTGGAGCTCCTCATGGGTCAAATGGCCCTGCTTTGTGGTCTCCAATATAGGGGGAAAATATAACAAGACAAAATCCAATAAAACCCTCTAACTCTCTGCTGTCAAGTAAGCATGTTCTCAAAGGGACCCTCTCTCAGGTTTTTGAGGCTATAAATGACAATGAGAGGAGACTTCCCATTTTCCTTCCAAAAAGCCACTTCTGCTGCTTCTTATTATGTACCCTCCAGTTGGAACCAACCCAAAGCTGACACTTGAGTGAGTTTTCAAGAGGCAGTAAATCACATGGGAGGAGATTGCTTATCTTTCTCCTCTGCAGAGAAGTTTATGGATTCTAACTACACTAGACCACCAACCTCTAGTGACCCAGACCACTGAAGATGCATGACCTTTGTGTTGGCAGCATAATTCTGCATCGATTACACTGTTAGAGATCCCTCTGTTTGTAGTCTCTCATTCTTAATTCTGGTCCCTGAAAACCCATTGCTGTGGAGTGATTTTGACTCATAGTAACCCTATAGAACAGAGGAGGACTGGCCCCTAGGATTTCCAAGATAATAAATCTTTATGGAAGCTAGCTTCCTTATCTTCTCCATGGAGAGGCTGGTGAATTTGAACCACTGACTTTTGGCTAGAAGACTGATGTGTAGTGGGTGTGCCATTAGTCCCCTTTCAATAAGAACATGGGTCCTTGTTTATGCGGCAAGCAGTATAGATGGCAAAAGGATCAAAGGGATGCTGATGTCTCTACCTGAAAAGAATCTCTGTGTTCTTAATGCACAATAAAGAGTTCTGCTTCTTGCAAAGGCAGAGGGGGAAAGCTCCTGTTAAAAAATGCAGCCCTTTCTTTCGGAAGAGCCTCACATTGGCAGCGTATCTGGAGGCTGGGAACGCTTCAAGGAATCCAATGACCTGAAGAAAATGCCAAGAAACAGAATTGAAGCTGATTTACTTTTTATTCAGAGCAGAGTAGGATCTAAATAAAGTATGATTCCTGGGTGAGCAACATCAGCAGCATCTGTAAATTTGTTGGAAATGCAAATTCTCAGGTCCTACCCAGGATGAGCTGCATCAGAGATCTTGAGTTTTAGTCAGCCTCCACCCCAGATGATTCTGAGTCTGAACGGACCGCAGTTCTAACCTTCTCAGCCCTAAACAGCTATCCTGGACTTGATTTTATTACTCCTGTGCATTTCTATGTATTTTTACTATGTATGGATGCATGCTCAAGCTTTATGTATAGGAGTTTTGCTTTAACTTTACCTAAATGATACTATGTATGTTATTGTGTGTGCAGCTTTCTCAGTGTTACCCTGTGAGTCTTATCCTTGTTGAAATGTTAAGGCTCATTACATTTGTTTTTACCTCTGTGTATTATTGTATTTTATGACTAGATCATGATTCATTTGCTGGTGGACCTTTAGGTTGTTTGCAGTTTTTATGTTTCAAATACTAAATGTGTGAGACTCTTTCTAGGGCATCCAATTCCCAAATTGTTTCACAGGAAGTACTGTCACATTTTTTCCCCCAGTAGAGACAGATAGACTACCTTGGATTTTATATTGAACTTTGGGGATTTGTTTTGGTGTCTATTACATGTTATCTTGTCCTATATTGATTTACTCAGTTATTGCAAACCCTGTAGTAGACCCTTGCCATGTTGCAGCAGTCATCATTACCAGCTGACAACAAAACCCCAGGCTTGCCCAGGGAGGCACGGGCAGGGTGAGTAGAGGGGTGGTGATTTTTGCTTAGGGCTCCAACATTGTGTTTTGTGTTGTGGTTCTGACAGTTTATGTACTAGCTCTCACTCCCAGAGGGATGCTACCTCCCTTTACCATTCCTCTACAAGCCACAAACAAAGCCTGCTAGCCCAGCCACTGTGACTTGGATGGACTTAGAGCTGATATATTGGTGAGAGAGTAAGTGAGCTTAGATAGCGCCTACTTAATCTTCTTCTAAAGCGACACAGCCAAAAACTCCCCTTTAGGCTCGAGTCTGTTATCTGTTGTCCCAACTGTACACCTCACTCTTAAAATATAGGACATCGGCACCTTGTCAGGAGGGAACAATCTTTAGAAAAGGACATCATCATGTTTGGAAGGATAGAGGGTCGGTGCAAGAGAAGATCCTGAATGAGATGGATTGACACAGTGACTGTGGCAGTGGGTCAGGTGTATTGGAGAAGGGGAGATTTGCCCAGGATAGGGCACAGAGGGTCACTGTGAGTTGTAGTCAACGCAAATGCACATTACAACAACAACCCGTCCAGTCATCCGTGAAATGTGACTGTCTTGATATAAGTACCTTTGTTTACTGCCATATATATTTTGCATAAATATATATATATATATATATTACTCTTGATTTTTCCTGTTCAATGGAGGTTGAAGAATATCATTCATGTATATCTATACACACACATAGATTCACACCCATATGTGTTAAGTTACAGACTTAAGGAAGAAATCAGAGAGAATGAGAGAAAGCTTAATAAAATACAGCCTTATTAAAGGGGGAGTCCCAGGTGGGTTCCTCATTCTGGAGAGGCCAAATGGGGAGGTCACACCATGAACTTACTGGGGAGGATTTTTATAAACGGAGTCTTTAGGGAGCAGCATTCCACTCTGATTCACGATCCACCTTCTAGCTCAGCCAGACAGCAAGGCTGTTTGCTCTTCTAATCAGCAGCAAGCAAAGCTGTCAGCATTGTAGTTCTGAATGCGTCCTTCTTCTCTCTGGCCCCCCTTTTCCAGACTTAACAATATGCACATGCCCTGGTTTAATGGCCTGCTGTGTTAACATGTTGGGCTTCTAACCAAAAAGTCAGGAGTTCCTAGTTAGTGCACTCCTTGAGACAAGATGGTCAGGCTTCTTCCATAAAGATTTTCAACTTCAGAAACCTGATGGAGGAATGGCCATGAATTGTGATCAATTTGATTGCAGTGAATTTGAATTTGGGTTTTATATTCATGAGCTCTGGTGGCCTATTGGTAAGAAGCGGCACTGCAATCCTGAATCCACGTGGTTTGAATCCACCAGCTGCTCTGCAAGAGGAAGAAGATCAGTCTCCTCCCATGCGATTAACTGCCTCTGAGAACCTGCTGCCGGGCCAGCTGTGAGTGGGTTCCAACTTAGCAGTCACACAACAACACATCAGTGTGTGTATACACACATCATGTACACAATTTACTGAGCCCAGAAAGACTTCATTTTTAGGTTTCATGTTCAAGGGAGATAAATTGACTTGCCCTTCTGAAGCAACAGCAATATCATATATATCAAGTTTCTCTAATCAGTCATAATCCTTTTGGGTCATTCACTAGGTGATTATATAAAAAAATTATAATTAATTTTTACTAATGCTCACACTGGTTTAAAAGCCTATGAAAAGGCATGGTTTTCACTCCCGTTTGACTATGTCCGCCATGACTTGGGCAAAAAGCGACCTGTGGGTCCCTTCGGTGGCCTGTTAGCTTCAAGAAGGGGCCTGGGTTTAGCTTTGGTGTGAACAATGGTTTTGCATAGAATGGTGAGTTGTGTGGTTGAGCCCGCCACCTGCCAGTTCAAGGTCAATTCTATACTCTGTCATCGGTTACAAGTGCGGATTTGTCTGGTGTGTAGGATAAGTCCCAGCAATGTCACCAGAGCTCCTGAACATCACCACAGGCCCAGGTTTTCTTTGGACATCAAAAGGCAGTTGATCTTTTAACTCTTAACAGGGTTCATCTGCCTGCAGAACACCTGCTTGGTGGGCACCTTCCTGGAAGCCTGGCCTGATAAAACCAGACAGGGCTTAGGAAGGAGGGACAGGGAACATTAGCTTTCTTCTGCAGCTGCAGCTGGAGTCACACTAAACCTATTGCCTAATTTCCTTGGTCTAACTTGATTTCTCTTTGGCAGGGAGGCAAGCAGATCAATATTGTTTTTTTATGTGGAGATGATGTTGCCTGAAGGAAATTTCCCATCTGATCCCTGAGCTGCAATTCAGTCCTGTAACCAGGTCTGTGTGTTCCTTGGACAGAGAAGGGCCTTCACCACTTGTGAGTGTGAGGTCTGTGTCCACTTGGAGCCTGCAGAGGGTGCCATTCTTGAATGAGTCAAACAGACTTCCTTTGTTAGGCAGAGCTCAGCTCTTGACCTGGGAAACTTTGTACATGCTAATAGATATGTTGTTGTTGTTGACATTTGCTGTCAAGTCAAAACAGACTCATAGCTGACCCTCCAGCAGGCTTGCAGAGTCTGTAAATTTCACGGAAGGAGATTGTTCATCTTTCTCCCAGAGACATTGATGTATTCGAACCACATACTTTGACTTGGCTGCACAAACCACTAGACCACCAACAGAGCTCCCTGCTCATAGAGACAACTTTATTTAATCTCTTGGCTTCCTGTGAAACTCTTTTCTCCTTACTTGCCTGTATGTATTTTTCTATTTGTGGAATACTCTCTGCCTCTTCCCACCATTCGTCTGTTCGTTTGTCACATGTGGTGACTTGCATGCTGTTGTAATGCTGGGAGCACCAGCATTTCATATACTGGCAGGGTCATCCATGGTAAACAGGTGTGAGCGGAACTGCCAGACAAAGATAGACTAAGACGTTGAACTGACCATCCTCCTCTGGAATAACAGGTCCTCAGAAACTCTACAAATAACACCCAAACACTGTCTAATGTTGCAGACCGAGGGTCCCAAAGAATGGAATAATTTTATAATTATTAATAATGAGACAAACAGCCAGGAATGTGATAGAGCAGAGAGTATAAAACAGGGGGCCAGCAGTTCTTGACTGAAGACCCCAAGCCAAGCTTCTCTGTATCTTTATTGAAAATTATCAGGAAGTAAATCACAAAGAGAAGTCAATGCAAATGAAGCCAAGCTCTTTCTATTGAAAACCTTCTGCTTGATTCAGGAGGGAGGGGTTCACAAATGCAAGAATTTGGTTTACCCTTAACTATTAACCTTGATGCCTCAGGGTGAACTCTAGCTCAGGAAGCAACATTCCCTCTGTAGGGAGCCCCTTGCTGTCTCCTGTCTTGCAGGGAACAAACAGCTCATTTTCTAGGATCTGCCACAAGAGACATCCTAACTTATAAATCTGTAATTCCTTCAATTCCTGAATAAGGGTTTTCATATAATATTTGGTATAAAGTTTGGCTTCCCATAGTCTAATGTAGCCCCTCAGAGTGCATTCAAACTAGAATAGGAGAAAAGCTGCTTCCTTAAAGTAATTGTTGTTCCGTGCCATTAAATCTGAACCAACTCGTAGCTGACCCTCTAGCAGCTTTTCTGAGGCAGAGAATCACACGGATAATGGTCCATCCTTCTCCTGTGCAGCAGCTAGTGGATTCAAACTGCATACCTTTGGATTGGTAACACAGCTCCATCCCCACTAGGCCACCAGAGCTACTTTAACTACATCGATGGAAGTAAAGCTTTCACTCAATGAAGGACCTTCATTTGCTGATGTGGAAAGACTCAAATGAACAGACTTGGGCACAGTGGACATCACAAGGATGGCTCAGGTTAGAAGAGAATTTCGATCTCTTGTTCACAGGGTCATTGTGAGCTGCAGGTAACTTGACAGCACCTAACAACTTTGCCTCTGCAAAATGTCATAAGGGTGCTTTTAAAGCTCTTCTGTAATTCTTCCCGTCACTGTGTCAGTGATTCTGCCTTCTTCTTACCACCGTGGGGTTGGAGGGAGGCAGTGGGAATGTTCATACTTTGTTCTCAATTCTATTTTCTTACCAACTGTTTAAGGAAAACTAAGATTCTGGAGGCAGGATAATGAGAAGACAATTAAATCATATGGGGGGCGGGAATCAAAGAGGAAGAAAGAACATATTTCCTGGGAAGGAGTAGCTGAATTCCTCTTAAGGGGAGGAGAAGGGATCGGTTATCTCTAAGTTTTTAATATACTCGCAATGTGCAACAGGTTACTGAGTGCCGTCAGTGTAAGAGACATGACCAGCCACAAGGGGTTGTATTCTGGGTGTGCAGACAAGATATACTCATTGTAGTTGTAAGATATACCCATTGTTATTAGGTGCTGTTGAGTTGAGTACAATTCATAGTGATTCTGTGAACAACATATATGTTTATTTGTATATGTATATGTATGTATATATATATAGATATAGATATATATATATGTGTGTGTATATATATATTCCCATCCTCCTCATCTCTGCTGACACCCTTGAGCCTATTGCTGTGGTCCATTTGGTTGAGGGTCTTTCTCTCTTTCATTGACCCTGTACCTTTCCAGGCATAATGTTCCTTACAGGCATGATAGCCTCTCCTCATAACATGCTCCAAGTATGAGCGAAAAAGCCTTGCAAGCCTCACCTGTAAGGGACACTCTGGCTACACCTTCTCCAAGACTTATCTGTTTGTTCTTTAGGCTGTCCATAAGATACACAGTATTCTTTTTTCTTTTTTTTTTCTATATTTTATTAATTTTCATAAACATTTACAGAGATTTTGGGTTTCCATTCATTCATTGTTGCACTATTCTCTCTACCCTCCTCCCAGTTTGTTCTTGTCCAAATGCCACAGTGCTTGTCAAAGCCAGTTCTGATTAATCTTCTTTGTCAGTGTGTCCTTTGCCATTCCCTATCACTCCTCCCTGAGAGAGACTTCACCCTGATTCATAAGGGAAAGGGGATGGCGTATTCTCTTAGCTACTTCCTGCTGAAAAGGGACGCTGTGGGTTTCAGGGTGAAGATCTTCTCTCACTACTCTAAGGGACCCCTTTGGCAGTAGGAAACACATAGACTATTATGGAGATTGATTTTGGAATTTAGATGCACTCTTATTGATTGTGCTTAGCCGTACGTGTTCATATCCTTGAAGATGTATCATGGGGGTGTTGCAACCTAGAAGACACAAATTTGACTAACAAATTATAAGTACATGAGTCCAAAAATTATGGAAAAGTAAAAGAAAAGATTCTTTCATTGTTTTACAAACCCTCCCCCAGGTCCCCTCCACCATGTAGCCCTCGCTCTAGTCTCCTGTGATGACAGAAATACCTACTTATATATCTCTTTTAAACAGTTTTCTCCCTCCTCTGTTTCAGTGCAGTATACATTATTGAACCCATCTTACTCAGTCTCTCCCCAACCCCAAGGACAGTCCCATTCTACAACAGTGGCATCATGTAATATTTGTCCTTTTGTGACTGGGATATTTCACTCAGCATAATGTTCTCCAGAGTCAACCATTTTGAATAATATTGCATGAGTTCCTTGTTTTTTAATGCAGCATAGTATTCCATTGTGCGAATATACCACAGCTTCTCTAGCCATTCGTTTGTTGATGGGCACTTAGGTTGTTTCCATCTCCTTGCTATTGTGAACAAAGCTGCAATAAACATGGGTGTGCATATATCTGCTTGGATGTCAGCTATGGTCTCTTCAGGGTATATTCCCAGTAGTGGAATTGCTGGGTCAAATGGTATCTCTATTTGCAACTTTTTGAGAAAGCGCCATACTGCTTTCCACAGGGGTTGCACCATTTTACACTCCCACCAACAGTGAATCAGGGTTCCAGTTTCTCCACAACCTCGCCAGCATTATCCAGCATCACAACTAAAAGGCATCAGTTCATCTCCTGTTATCCTTATTCATTGTCTAGCTCCCTGATACATAGCAAGTAACTGAAAAGACCATGGCCTGAATCAGGCGCACCTTAGTCTTCAAGCTGACATCATTGCTCCTTAGTAATTACGAGAGGTTCCCAATAGCAGGCTTTTTCCGGTGCATTACATCTTCTGATTTCCTGAATGCTGGTGCCAAGAGTACCAAAATATACACGTGGAAAAGGAGGAATAACTAAGAAAACAGTTAACAGTTTAAACTATCACTAGAAGAGGTAATGGAAGCATCTTGTGCTTACTCATTAACAAATGAGTGCTCCAAATAATTTTCCTGAGTGGAAGCCACAGATTTCATAGACAGAAGAGCTGGGTTTGGGAACGGTAGTTAGCATTGAACTACCTTAATCCTGGAAGATTTGTGGGCTCTGGGATAAGAGATGTTAAGTACCCAACAAATTGGTTCCAAACTCTTGTGTTACCATGTAGCACAGAACGAAACACAGCCAGATCTACATCATCCTCACAATAGTTGCTGTGTTGGAGCAGACTGTCAAGTAACTGTGTGACTTCATCTCACAGAGGGCTTTCCTCTTTTTGCTGACTCTTTGGTTCTACAAAGAAAGATGTCCTTCTCCAGTGATTGGTTCCTTCTGATATCATGTCCAGAGTATGTGAGTCGAAGCCTCACCATCCTCACTTCTGAACAGCATTTTGAGTGTCCTACTTCCAAAACAAATGTATTTGTTATTCTGTGATCTGATGGTACCTTTACTATTCTTCAGTTATACCGTAATTCAAGGCCATTCATTCTTCTTCTGTCTCCTTATTCACTGTACACTTTTAGCATGTACATGACACCTGCTAAAAAGACCATGGTTTGAGTAAGAAGCACCTTAGTCCTCAAAGGGGTCTCTTTGCCCTTTAATATTTTAAAAAGTTCTCTTGCAGCAGATTGTCTAAGTCAAATACATCATTTGATCTTCCTGGCTGCTTCTTCTATGGGTGTTGCTGGTAGACCCAATACAATGAAATCCTTGACAACTTCAGTCTTTTCTCCATTTTATCATGATGATCCATACTGACCCAGTTATGAAGGTTCTTGTTTTCTTCATGTTGAATTGTAATCCACTCAGAAGGCTGTAATCTTTGATCTTCTTTAGTAAATATTTCAAGTCCTCTTCACTTTAGCAAACAAAGTTGTGTGTGTCATCTACATAATCCAGGTTGTTGATGAGTCTTCCTTCAATCCTAATTATGTGTATTCTTCTTCATATAGTCCAGAGAGTCTCAGATTATTTTTTTAACGTAAAGCCTGAATAGTTACTGGGAAATAATAAAACCCTGATGCATATTTTTCCTGACTTTAAGCCAAGTGGCCCTCTGTACTGTTCAAAAGGCTGCATCTTGGTCTTTGCATAGGTTCCATGTGAGTAAAAATTAAGTGTTCTGGAATTCCCAATATCCATAATGTTACCTATAGTTTATTATAATCCACACTGTGGAATGCATTTGGTTTTTTTGGGTTTTTTTGTGGAATGCATTTGTATACTCAACAAAACACAGGTAAACATTTTTATTTATTATCTGCTGTCAGCTAAGATCCATTTGATACCACAAATGGTATCCTGTTCTTTATCCTCTTCTGAATCTGTCTTGAATTTCTGATAGTTTCTTGCTGATTTACTGCTTCAATCATATTCAGCAATATTTTACTTCAATGTGCTATTAAATGATATTATTCTATAGTTTCCATATTCTGTTGGCTCACCTTTCTTTGGAAAGGGCACGGATATGGATTTCTTCCAGTTTTTTGACATAGATGAGTGGGCATACCTAGCACTGCATCTATTAAAACATTTCAATTAGTATCTATAAAAGGATTAGATACCACATGGAGGTGGCAGAGTCTGACTTCTACCTGCTTCACAAAGTGGAACTGTCCCCACCAGTAATGTCAGTAGCACCATACAAAGAGCTGTATAGCCAGACATGCTGCCTACATGCTCCTGCACCTGTTTTTACCAATTATTGGGTCCAGTGTTTGTTGCAAGACTCAGAGACTTTACTCACAATTGTGGGCTTTATTAGGAAAATAGGTTGGAGAGTGGGGAGAGGCAAAGAATATCTTACAGTGCCAGTCCAGGTTTAGTTCAGCAGTCCTAAACCAGATTAACAAGGCACAATTCCACAATTAGTGAAAGTCCAGATTCAGTTCAGCAGCACAAATGCAAGAAGCCTCTGGTTTCCTCAATCATCAGCAAAGTTTGTCTCAGAGCAGAAAAACCTTTAACTCAGAGCAGTTATAAGCCAACTTGTCACATGTTGCCACAGTGTCCTTGCAACTTCTCCACCACTGTCACCGCCTTTTTTCACAGTGTGGAAAGCACTCTCTTATATTGGTTCCTCAGCTATTGATGATTTGCAAGACCATATGTCCTCAGTTAAGGTACCTGGAAAGCATTTCCCCACTCCTAATAAAGCCTAATATCATGGCTAGAAAAGCCAATTTTCAAGGGTTCTGAGACCTTGGTATCTCATGGATTTTTGGATTCTTGTTTCACACCAGTATTGCAGTGCAGTTTGGAATTCTTTCCCCAGTACCTTCCATTCTTGATCATATTCTTCCTTCTGAAATGGTTGCATATAAGCAAGTTCTTTTTCGTATAGTGACTGTGTATTGTTTCCATCTTCTCTTGGTGCTTACTGTATCAGTTAATATTTTCTTCCATAGAATCCTTAAGTTTGGCAACCATAGGCTTTTTAAAAAAATTTCTTCAGTTCTTTCAGCTTGAAAAACGCTAAGTGTGTTTTTCCTTTTTGATTTATAAACTCCAGGTTTTTGCACATCTCATTATAATATTTGACTTTGTCTTGGGAAGCCACTTTTTGAAATCTGCTCAGTTTGATTACATCATCATTTTTCTCTTTGCGTTGCTGTTATTTATCGTGGAAGCAGAACCAACTCACAGCTGACCCTCCCATGAGTTTTCAGACACAGTAAATCACACAGAAGGAATCTTCCTGCCACAGAGCAACTGGTGGATTTGAACCACGTGCTTTGCTTTGGCAGCATAACTTCTTACCACCTTCTTCTCTATATTCTACAGAAGGTTTCAGAGTCTCTTCTGACATCCAGTTTGGTCTCTCTTTCCTGTCTTTTAAAACGCCTTTTGCTTTCTTCATGTATGATCTCTTTGATGCCAAGCCACAGCTTGTCTAGCCTTCAGTTATTTGTGTACAATGCTTCAAAACTATTCTTTAAATTGTCTCTAAATTCCAGTGAGATATACTCAGGTTTGTGGATGGGACAGTAAAGCCTTCCATATTGGAGATATCAAGGGAAAATAGGTGAGACATATCCAAGGAATAATTAAGATACTGGAGAATCTGTAATGGTGCAGTCAGAATAGCATGCAGTCTGAAGAGATATCAAAACATTTGAATGTTCAATAAAAAAGCTGCATATTATGCTGATCTCAATTTGTTTCACACAACTAGAAAATGGTATTGCTTGCACAGTACATAGTTTAAAGTGTAGCCAACAGGCTGGGTGGAGAACTTCGAGAATACCTGGCTGATCCTGATTTCCCCAGAACCTTCTCTGATGGAGCACTGATAGAGCCAAGTTCTATAAACTCCTCAGTCTAAGACTGCCTGGCTATCTAGGAGGATTCTTCTGATTAAAGGCCTGGAAGCTGTACTCGCACCTGATCGGTCACCCTGGGATCTGAGAATTTCAATTTTATATCTGGACTCCTCATCTGAGAAAATGATTAAAAAATCATTTCTGGTGATGAGTGTGTAGGGTGGATTCGGGTCAGATGGAAAGCTCTGGAGGCTATTTGGTGGCATCTGGATGGAGGAGATAAGGATTCAGACACGATGAAGGAATTAAAAGTGGGAAGAAAACACTTCTTGTTCTAACAGCTTGGAGAAAGATTGGAAATGAAGCGAGTTAAAGTCAGAGGTGACTTTAGAACTATGGTGGCTTTTATTGCAACTGTTTTCACTGAAAGTTGTTTAAAGTTTTGTTGTGTATGTGTAGAGGATTGTTTTTACCCTAAACCACTTGGACTCTAACTAGGTAGATAAGAACATGCAAAATAACTACAATACAAAGCAAAATGCCAAATTGTGTTGCCCAGAAGTTAAGGGTTCGGCGGGTTTGGAAGAAAGCTGGATAACTGTATGTAAATCTCAACTGTGCAGATTTTAGCTGCATGACATTGGGCAAGTTATTCACCTGTGTGAGATTCTGTTTTCTCTGGTAGGATATAGATATAATAATAATAGTATCAAGCTGAAGGAGTTGCTGGAAGGAGATAATATCCTCAAACTGGTACAGGCATGTGTCAAAAAACAAATAAATATAAAGCAACTGATAGTTATTACTCTTCATTCGGCTTCTGAGGCTATAAATCCTCAAGAGAGGAGATTACCCATTATTCTCCAGCAGAGGGGTAGGTGGATTTGAACCAGAAACCTTTTAAATAGCAATTGAACATGTTACTTTTAAAAAAAAATTATTATTAAATTTTATTAGTTTTAGTGAACATTTACAGAGATTTTGGGTTTTCATTCATTCATTGTTGCACTGTTTTCTCTACCCTCCTCCCCAGTTTGTTCTTCTCCCCCCCAATGTCTGTTTTAATTGTCCAATTGCCACAGTGCTTGTCAAAGCCAGTTCTTACTAATCTCCTTTGTCAATGTGTCCTTTGCCATTCCTTATCACTCCTCCCTGAGAGAGACTTCACCCTGATTCATAAGGAAAAGTGGATGGTGTATTCTCTTAGCTACTTCCTGCTGAAAAGGGACGCTGTGGGTTTCAGGGTGAAGATCTTCTCTCACTACTCTAGGCTCATTACATGACATTTAGATTAATACTTAAAGAAATGTTAAAATTGTTTTTAAAAAATATCATGTATAAAATTATCAAAATAAATTAGACATTTGCAAAGTGTCAGGGAGATATCAAACATCTTTTATATGTTAAAAAACCAAACTCATGACCATTGATTCCATTTCAACCCCTACTGACTGTAGGATAGACTCACTAGGGTTTCCAAGGCAAGTCTTTATGAATGGCAGCTGCCTCGTCTTTCCTCTGTGGAGTGGCTGGTAGATTGGAACTGCCAACCTTTCAGTGAACAGCCGTGCACTTTAACCACTACGCCATAAGGACTCTTCATTTGTTTTATATTCTGATGACCCTTGAACTACGTGAGTTTGAACTGAATGAACCCACTTGTTCACAGTTTTGCTTGCTTGTTTCTTTATTCCTGCTGCAATTGTATTGAACTTAAATGTTGCTGATCCTCTCGTTCCTCTGTGCCTGGAGAGACAGCTGCTTACTTGGAGATAACTTGCATCACATGGTGTATTAAGCAGATAGTCTCAAGACTTGAATCTGAACAGTTCAAACCTGGACGGTTCTAGGATCAACTGTAATGCAGGCATGTATTTAGCTATGAGACAGTTTCATCATCTCTGCATTGAAGGATTATATTGTTGTTTTTATTATATGCCATCGAGTCAGAACCCTCCAGTGGATTTCTAAGTCACATGGGAAGTGAGTTCGCATTGTTGTCCTGTGGAGCAGCTGGTGGAGTCAAACCACTTGCCTTAAGGTTGACAGCACAACTCCTTACCACTAAGCTATGAAAGCTCCTTTGTAGGAACTGTGGATATGCTATTAGTAGTTAAGCACCATAGGAATATGATGATTAACGGGGAAAAAATGTTAGCATCATCATTATAGCAAAGAGGTTTTTGTCAGTTCAGGAACAGGAATGACTACAGAGTGTCAGCTTCAAGAAGGCAAGAATGTTTGTCTTCTGTTCCCTGCTGCCTCTCCAGTACCCAGACCTGGTGTGCAGTAAGTGTATTTTAGATGAAGAAGCATATAATCAGCCTACAGATGCACAGAGATTTCCTATGTGGTTCTAACCAACAGAGATCCTAAATGTAATTTTCTTTTTGGCCTCAAGTTAGGAGCAAATAATGTTAAATATAGTTGATAAGCTAGAGCTGTGAAACAGAGGTCTTAAAATTCTGTGCTCACAAGGTTTATTTCTTTGAACCTAACTTTTTTTTTATGGTAATATTGCAAGCCTAATTAGTAACTGCGCCTCATTTATTTAACGGAGTCACTGGGGACAAGAAGAGTTTAATGACCCAACCTTGGCTTTCAGCAATGCGATAAAAGACACAAGTTGTTGTTTCTAATTCCTAAATATGTGGCAAACTTATGAGTGTTCCCTATGGCTCCTTTATTGTCTTCTGGCATCTATCTGCATAAAAGGACTAAAGAAAACATGGCAGTATGCCTTAAAAGATATTCTTTCTTTGGTTACCTGTTTGGGGGGAACAGTAGTTTGGGATAGAAATTTATACTGCTGAGCATAGCCTAACCTGCATAGATCAAAATTCAGCCACGGGGCCAGAGACCATCTTCATTTCTAAAGTTTTTCTATTATACCCCTAAGGAGCCCTGGTGGTGCTGTGGTTAAGTAGTTGGCTGTTGAGTAAAAGGTCAGTGGTGTGAACCTGCCAACTGAAGAAAGATGGGGCAGTCTGCTGTAAAGATTTACAGTCTTGGAAGCCCTGTAGGGCAGTTCTCCTCCGCCCTGTAAGGTCACTGTAGTTTGGAATGGCCGTGGCATCAACAGGTTTGGTTTAGGGCTCTTACTCCTTAGGATCCTATTTTGAATTATGCTTTCCTCTTAAAGTTTCCTAGTATTTCCAGAAGAAGATAGAAGAGGTGGCGGGGGGGGGGGGGAACCACAAACAAAGAGTTTCATACTCTGGCCAATGTTCTTATCTATTTTAAGGATGAAGCCACTGAGGTCCAAGGAGAGTAAGTTGTTGTTCTTGTTGTTGTTATGCCATTGAGTTGCTCACAACTCATGGTGACCTTATGTGCAACAGCCCTGAACCCTGCTCTATCCTGTACTAATCTAATTGTCTCAGACACATCTACCTTCCTTACCCCAGTCACTGAATCAATCGGTCTCATCGAGGGTCTTCCTCTCTTGCACTGTCCCCCCACCTTCCCAATCATGACGTCCCTCTCCAAGGACTGGTCCCTCCTACTTCCTCTAAATCTCACAGCTGGGACAGGATGAGCTGAGTTTCACAGCAGGCCTGATTGAGTCCACTGTCTCATCTCTAAACTCCCCAAAGCATTCTGTCTCCCCCAAAGGCAGAGAAGCCAGGTGAACGACTGGTACAATGGTTACAACTTGCTTTCTAGAGCCAGGTTTGTAATCTGTCTCTCCATTGACTGTGCATGCTGGGGTGAGTTACTTAGACTTTCTTTGCCACAGTTTCCCCCATCTGTCAAATAGACGCAACTTTAATACCCAAATGGAAGTCTAAAGGGCAAGCCGTGGCATTTTCAGTTGCTTCGTATGCATCTGAACGTTGGACAATGAATGAGGAAGCCCCAAGAAGAATGTATGCCTTTGAATTAGGCTGTTGGCAAAGAGTATTGAATTGTACCTCAGCTGCCAAAAGAACAAACACATCTGTCCTGGAAGATGTACATTAAACAAGGGTACTCCTTAGAAGCAAAAATACTTACTTAAAAGCATCTTTAGACATGTTGGCAGGAGGGACCAGTTCTTGGAAAAAGACACTATGCATGGAAAGATGGAGGGTCAGAGAAAGAGAGGAAGACCCTCAACAAATGCATTGGCACAGTGACGGTAACACTGAATTTGAGCATGATGGAGATTGATTGGTAGGATAGTGCAGGACAGGGAAAAGTAAAAATCTGCCGCTCAGATGATAACTGTGAACTATAGGCAAGTCGATCAATTTCTGACTGCAAAAGTTTGCTGTGGTGCTGGAGAAGTGTGTTGAATATACCATGGACTGCAAAGAGAAAAAACAGGTTCATCCTAGAGAGGGTGAAACCAGGCTGCTCCTTGGAAGCAAGGATTCTGAAGCTTCATCTTACATACTTTGGGCATGTTGCAAGGAGAGACCAGTCCTTGGAGAAGAATGTTATGTTTGGGAGAGTGGAAGGATAGTGCAGGAGAGGAAGACCCTGGATGAGATGGGTTGACTCAGTGATTTGGGTAATGGGGGTGTGTGTGTCAGAGACAATAAGGTTGGCTCAGGGTAAATCAGGGTTCAGAGCTGTTGTACGTGGGGTTGCAGGTGATTTGAGGGCACATAACAACAACAACAACAGTAGGCAACTCAACAGCATCTAACAGCAACATGTAGAATCTGTGAGTTTATACAGATCTATTTCATCATATTATTATGCTTTGTTTCATTGTGCTTCACAGATAACAGCATTGTTTTACATGTTTGTGGCAGCCCTGCTTCGAACAAACCTATTGGCACCACTTTTCCAACAGATGTACTCACTTCAAGTCTCTATGCCACATTTTGGTAATTCTACTCATGTTTCAGACTTTTCCCATAATACCGTCAGGTGTTTAATAGACTACAATACAGTGCAAACATAACTTTCTTATGCACTGGGAAACCAACAAATCCCTGTTGACTGCATTGTATTGCAGAATTCACTTTACTGTGGTGATCTGGAACCGAACCCTCAACACATCACGGTGATATGTCTGTACAGAGATTTTTGGCCGCAGCGCCCAGCACTTTGAGCTTCCCGGGAGTGTTGGCTGCTCTCTCCACAGTTTGCTCAAGTCAGCCGTTTCCCAGGGTCTGACTGAATTGGAGCAGCCTGTGGTGGCCTCGCTGGGTGCAGCTCCCTGTCCCCCGCCTCCGTTATGGATGAGTTTGCCCTCCGGCGTGCTCAGTGGAGGCGCTGAGTCAGTCTCACCAGCTGCATTTCTGCAGCTTCTCAGCATCGCCACCTCGGATCTAGAGCCCTCTGCCTGTCTTAAGGTGGAGGTGAGGTTACAGCAATTACATTAATAACCTCAGCGCCAGTGTGACCCACAGGCCGATCCTGCTTCCGGAAGCCAGTGCCTGTTACATTAATAACCTCAGCGCCAGTGTGACCCACAGGCCGATCCTGCTTCCGGAAGCCAGTGCCTGTGGGTCAGACCAGGCTCTCACTGTAGGACTTCATTGTTAACTGTTCAACTTCATCGCTAATTGGGACTCTGGAGATGTGTTTCTCACTCTGACAGAGTCTCCCAAATACTCTATTTTAGGAGGGTCGACGAAACGCTAGACTGCACCGTGGCTGAAATAGATGATTAGCTGTCACCATGTTCTCACCCAGCTAGAAAGCAGATAATGACTAATAAAATTCCAAGTGTTCTGGTAATCTCTTTTAATGAGGAAGGACTCGGTGCTTTCATGCTCTGATTGGAGTGAAGGCTCCGGCTGGCTAGAGTGGAGGGTGAGGTGTGGACGTGGACAGCCTGCTTGTGCTTGAATCCTGACCACAACTCCTTTCCTTGGTCTCTTTTATCTCCTTTTTTTTTCTTCTGTTGAAGGGAGATACTGATATTGGTTATTGAGGGATTAAACAAGACAGTGTAGATGGAAATTCCTATCATCTACTCCTCCTTCATAGGTAGGGAATTGTACTATCAAACCAAAGGCGTGTGGGCAAATGTGCCGGCTCTTCAGTGGAAGAATGATGGACAGTCTCCTTGGGTGTGTTTTCAGACGGCGCTGAAAACCTACTGGAAGGTCAGTTGATGTTGATCTTGATGCTTATGCTCCCCCCCCAAAAAAAGAACACCCCAAACACACTACCACTTAGTTGCTTCAGGACATCCTGGCAGCAGCCCCGTAAGACAGAGGAGAGCTGTCCCATCGGTTTCCTGTGAACCTTTCAGGATGGTGCCATGATTCGCTCCCTCAGAGGAACTGATACTGAAAGGATAGTGGTCACTCCTAGAACTTGTTGAAACAATCATTGGAGCTCCCCAGCCCCTCTTAACTCTGTGGCAATTTTTCTTTTTATATTTTTGATCAGTTGGTACTAGCTTTCCCCTTCAATAAATTTCACCTATGTGGTAAGAAGCTGCGCTGCAGCCCCAAAGGCATGTGGTTTGGATCCACTAGCTGCTCCATAGGAAACGGATGGGCAGTCTCCTCCCGTGCAATTAATTGCCTCTGAAAACCTACTGAAGGGTCAGCTATGAGTCAGTTCCATCTTGACAGTACTCACCACCACCCACCAACATTCGATGACAAAGGTTACGTATCTTATTGTTCAGCAGAAGCTTGGGCACTTAGTTTGCCTTCCTTTTATTATTTCTTTGCTTTTTTTAACCTTTTCTCTTTTCTTTTCACTTATTCCCTGCTATTTTGCCTTTTCTCAGCTTCTTCGCTTGCCATATTTTTGTCTTTTGGTCACGTCCATAGAAACTTTGTTTTTGTCTCCCTGGAGGCCATCTAAGCCCTTTAAAAAAATTGTTGTCAACTGCCACCAAGTCGAGTATGACTCATAGTGACCCTCTGAACAACGGATGTGAATCCTGTCTTATCCTGTACCATCCTCACAATCTCTGACACCCTCCAGCCCATTGCTTCATTCATAGTGTCAACCCACCTGGTTGAGGGTTTTCTTCTTCGCCATCCCTCCACCTCCCCTAGCGTGATGTCTCTCTCCACAGGAAAAAGAATTAGATAGTAAATATCTTAAGACTTTGTAAACCTAAAGTTGAGTTGACAGATAGCAACTCTGTCATTCTAGTACAAGAGAATTATTACAGATATATGTAAATAAATTTGTGAGGCTCAGCATTTGTTAAAGCTAGCTGTGAGCCAAGTTTGACTTCCTAGCAGTATTTTGTTACTACTTGATTTAAAGTTTTGGAGATTAAAAAGCCAAATGCAAACTCACTGTCATCAAGTAGGTAGGTCGTAACCCACAGCAACCCTTTTGGGTAGAGTTGAGCCACCTGGTAAGGTTTCAAGACTGGAATGTCTATGAAGCCTCATTTTTCTCCTGAGAAACAGCTGGTGAGGTCAAGCTTCTCGTGTTTGGGTTTGCAGCCGATCACATGACCGCTGCTTCACCACGGCTCTTCAGATTGTTGCTGTGGTTGGTAGGTGCTATCAAGTTAGCTTGGACTCAAAGGGACCTTACAAACAACAAATCTGAACCTTCCCTTTATGGTGCCATCCTCACAATCTCCGCTGTGCTCAAACCAACTGTCAGTGTATCAATGCATCTTCCTGGGAGTCTTCCCTTTTTTTTTTTTCTTTTTTGCTGGCCCTCTACTTCTCCCGGCCTGATTTCTTTTTCCAAGGACTAGTGCCAAATTACAACATACTCAAATGATGAGAGATGACGTCTCACTAACCTTACCTTTAAAGAGCATCCTGATCGTCCTTCCTCAAAGAAGGATTTGCTTGTGCTTTTGGCAATCAATGAGATATTCAATACTCTTTGCCAACACCGCAATTCAAAGGCATCAAAAGGCTCTTTTTGGGTCTTCCTTATTCATTGTTTAATTTCCCATGCCTGTGCTTTTGCTGTGTTGTTTTGAGTTGGAGCCAATGCATAGCTGATCCTCCAGTGGGTGTTCAGAGGCTATAGATCGCATAGGAGGAGATTGCTCATTTTGCCTCCCTTGGAGCAGCTTGTGGCTTTGAGCTGCATGCCTTTGGAGTGGCAGTACAACTCCTCTCCACTAGGCTACCAGAGCTCCTGCGAAACAACATAAAATACCATGGCGTGGTTTGGATACACCTTAGTCTTAAAGCTATTATCCTTGCTCTTAAGCACATTAAATAAGTTCTTGACAGCATATTTGCCCAGTGCAACATATCTTTTGATTGGTTAACTGCTGCTACCATGGGTGCTGATTGTGGATCCAAGTAAAATGAAATCCTTGACAATGTCAATCTTTTATCCATCTATCACAATGTTGCCTATTGGTCCAGGAGTGAGGAGTGTTGTTTTCTTGATATTGAGGTGTAATTCATATCGAAGGCTTCAGAGTAGAGTCTGTAATTGAACATCTGATGTCAGATCCTTTGGAAACGTGCTGGGTTAGCCACTGAGGAAGGCTTTGTTGCCTTGAGTCTTGACCTATGTGTTTCCCGCAGTCCAGTCTTTAGACATTGGACCAGAAGGTGACTAGAAAAGCTGGTTTTGTCACAGGTGACTGAATGCCACTCAAGTTTAGAAGATTCTTAGATGACCCACTTGCATCATACATGGCTTCATTGTTTTAAAACTTGCTGGTAGATTTTGAACTGTCAGTGTTAGCTTTTTCTAAAACCTAAGTATAATCCTGGTTGGTGCATTGCAGAATTACTGACAGTTTTCTCAGACTGCTTCCTGAAGAGTGAGCGGATCCTGCACTGTGACAGCATTGAGCTGCTTTTCATCATTCAACAGAAGCCTCTCCTCTCTCGGAGCCAAGTTCAAGACAGCACAGATCAGTCTATAAACAGTTGTGGCTACTTAGCTATAAGTTAAGTATAACTGGTTCTTGGAAAAGAACATCATATTTGGATCAGTGGAGGACAGTTACAGAGAGGAAGACCCTCAGCAAATGGATCGACACAGTGACTGTTAACAGTGGGCTCTGATATATTAGAGACGGGGAGACGGGCACAGGAGAGGACAAGGGTCAGATCTATTGTTTGTGCAGTCGCTATCAGTCCTATATGATCCTATGGCACCCAGCAACAACAGCAACCGCCCGTGTTTGTGGATTTTGCATGCTTGCACACAGACTTTTCTCCTCTCTCCAGAATTCCTCATTGCCTCATTGTCAAGAAGTTATTTTTCCATTTCTAACAGCATTTCATTTGCACCAGAATGTATACTTGCTCTTTTGTTCCCCTCGGTTGGGAAGGAGGGAAACTAGGTCATCCTCTTTTCAGAAAGAGTTCAATGTCAAAGCTCCTCATGTATTTCTCTTATCCATTTTCTCTCTTCTATCCCTTTAGTTGCGGACTCTGCTGTTTCTTTATCCCTCAGTTGTTTCTTTTTCTTCTTAAAATATGGAGTTAAAACTGAGTACAATAATAAGCCTCTGCCTATTGTGAACTTTGAGGAGGGAAATGATAGGACTTTTACATAGTGTGTTTCTGTATTAAAAAGCAAAACAAAACAACAAAACTCTACTGTATCACTATATCTTTTTTTTTTTGCCCAAGTTGTACTCAAAAGTAGAAAGTCCGTTAAGCAGTGTCATCTTGTCAAGGGTAAAACAGCTCACAGGAAGAGTAACAATAAAATAATAAGACTGTGTCCACACACTACATTGGAAAGTTATTTCAGACCCTTGCCAATCTGTCAAACCAATAGCCTCACCTTCCAGAAACGGGGAATCATGCCTCATCTGTAAGCACTTATCTGTTTAATATTCATGGAACATGCATCCTGAGATCATGCTAGCTTTTGCTCATTCACATTCAGTTCTTGTCCCTTTGAAACACGAAATTAGTTCTGGCTCCCCACTTTCTGAACAGTTGTATACAGCACATGCAATATTTATGTTAAATAGTAATAGCAAAATTTACTAATAACTTGTTTTCAGCTAAACAAATATGTATAGTAAGTGCATTCTGTTTGCTCACACACTAATGGGCAAGGCACGGTGGATAAAGGGCACGGTTCCTACTTCCAAGGTTATCTTTCTAAATCCAATTTGTCTGACCATGACCTCCACAACCATCCATAACCTGTGTCACACTGCCCCAGGGTTGAAAGAGCAGGGTTACTTGATCAGCTTATTTTTTTAAGTCAATGTTTGGGCAGCGTGTTTAAGAACTTGCATTAAATGTTTGGTCATCCGTTGAATGCCAGTAAGGTTCCAAGTGAGCGTCCAATTTGGCTTTAATAATGTGGCTGAAGCAAGTCCCATTTTCTGTAGGAGGTGATTATAGAAGTCTGAATAGAGACAGAAGATTGATGGGTGCAGTGAGGAGCAACTTTGCTTAATAATGACCATGTACCTGAAGTAGTGCCATTTATCATTTCCAGAGGTGACTGCTTTTGCTCTCCATTTACATAACTTGTCACGTCCAAGAAATTGACAAGAGAGGTGGTTGGAAATAGACAGTAGGAATATACAAGTAAAAAAAAAATCTTCTATTGTGATCACATTAAGAATGATCGGTCAGTTCAGCTTATGGAATTTTTAAAAGCACCCTGAACCCCTTGCAGCTAACCAGAAAACAAACAGATAAGTAAATGCAAGAAGACTGCCATGAGTCGTTTGCCATTTCTTTTCTGGTGGATGAAGACTATTTTGTCAGCTGTTTGCTTTCCATGCAGCTTATCATGGAGCTTTAAGAGGCAATGTTACCTTACAGTTAAGAACCCAGCTCAGAAGTCTGAAGGACCAGCCTCAGATCTCGCCTCAGCTGCAGAAATGTACAAACTTAAAAAAAGTAGGAGCAAATTAGCACCCTTTTGTCCCACATTTTTCTTAAGTCTCAGAAAAGGGTATAAATAGCATCTGCCTTACAAAGTTGTTGAGACAGTTTGATGATTCTCATATCTCAATCCAGTTTCTCTAACCATGATCCACTTCACCACCCCTGACCTGTATTACAGACCTCTAAGGAAAGGGCAGGATTGTTGCTGATTGCTGTTAATTCCACTCTGATGCATGGGGACCAGCTTTTGAGTCAATGTTTGACCAGCATGTTTATGAGTCTACATTAAATGTTTTGTGATCCACTGAGGACCAACGTAGTTCTCATGTTGACTATACAAAGGTTTCATATAGCATGCCACAGAGAGATAAAAATCTACATTTAAATATGCTGCTCTCAAGGATGTCAGTTTAAAGACTAAGGTGTGCCTAATCCAAGCCATGATGTATTCATTTGTTTCATGTGCATCTGAAAGTAGGACAACAGATAAAGAAGACAGAAAAAGAATCAATGCCTTGAACCGTGGTGTTGGTGAAGAGTATTGAATAGGCCTAACAGACAGCTAAAAGAAGGAACAAATCTCTCTTGGGGAAGGGGCAGCCAGAGTGCTCGTTAGAGGTAAGGATGGTGAAACCTCATCTCATGTATTTTGAGCATGTTGTCAGGAAGAACCAAACTTTAGAAAAATATCATCATTCTTGGAAAGGTAAACAGTCCGCAAAAGAGACCTCACAATGATTGATTGTGAGGACAGCACAGAACGGGACAAGGTTTTGATCTGCTGTTCACAGGATCAAAGGAATTATGGTTGACTCGATGGCACTTAACAACAAAACAACAGCAAAAAAAACCACAAACAAACAAAAAAAACCCCACACAACTATTAGCCCCACCATGATTTTATTAACTTTTCCTGGTTTTCATGAAAATCTGCTAAGAATGCCTTTGTGACATGGGCCAAGTGACTGAGTAGGAGAAAAATCTAGCAAAATACCTGCATAGTCATTTCTCTGAGGTCGGGAAGATGCCCGATATTCTAAGAAATTCCCCCTCTCTCTCAAGCGTTCTCTGAACGCGCATGGGCGGCACTGCAGGCTCCCGCAGGCTGCGCTCCAGCGATTCTCTCATCTGGAAGAGCACGCGCCTATTTGATAGAAAGCTATTTGCACAGGGACAGAATGTTTCCCTGCAGCCGTGATGTGCGTGGTATCAAAGTTATTGACTAAGTTGGAAAAGAGCTTAATATTATCTTCAGGGCTTCTGCTGTCCTGTCTGTTCCAGCCTGGAGATGTGTATAATTGAGACCCTGCAAGGCAACCTTGACACCCCTCTGCAGAGACACGTGCCTGTTTGATGACACGGGCTCAAAGTGAGCTTGACAGAGAGCAGCTTTCCCCTGGGGACAGTGTGGCCATGGAGAACGCCCTCCCTGGGAGTCAGCTAATGAAAAGTCAGTGGTCCAAGCCCTCTAACCTGACTCGCTGGGGGGGAAGGCTTTAATTCGTCCCATTACTTCTTGTCCCCACAGGGGCAGCCAATATCCTCTCCATCCAGTTAGCAATGAGAGATAAGATATTACTCATACTGGTTACTCTCCTGAGATGATTTTCATGTTTAAATTGGACAAGTGCTTGATAATGAATCTTGGATTCATTGATTGGAAGAATCAAGAACTTACAAGTGAAAGGAGAGCATCACCTCGCATTTGTGCCTGTTTTACACTCATATTTCCCATACTTGCTTAAAAATATCTTCTGGGTTCTTTTTGAGTCACAGACCTTTTGAACTCTGCCTCAAAGTCACTCATGGGCTTGTTCATGACAGGGATTGACTACCCAAAGGACACTTTCTCTATCATTTAAGGTCTTTGGCTGGAAACCAGAGTAACCAACTTGAGCTCACCTGAGCAAAAGGACACTCTGTGGGAAGGCCACAGAGAGACTCACAGATGGTGGAACAGTTGGTGCTCCAGGCCTTGGATGGGCAGGAGGGACTAGGCATTCCTGGGCAGCCTGCAGTGGGAATTGATATGCATTCAAGGAGTCACTCTCTAATCCTGTTACGTTTGCTTATGATCTGACAAATGCTCGCATTCCCTGAAAAGAGAATGCCAATGTTCATCTCTCAGTTGAGGAAGAGAAGGATGCCATGTCTAACAGTTTTGCCAGATCATTGCCAATGGAGGAAAGACATTTCTTAAAAAAAAAGGAAAATGAAAATGAGGTGATTCTGACCACAGAAGAAGGGAGAGTGTTGGCCAAAGAGAAAATGACCATGCTTGTATACTCTGCCTTTCTCAGGAGAAGGTCATGTACATAGACCACCTAAGACTTAAAATACATGGCCACGATGCATCACACCTGGTTCCATTCATCTCACAGTATAATTGAACCTTATAATGATGTATCATTGCCTTAAAAGAGGGGGTCTTTCAGGCAGAACTGGGACATGTGTGTTGTTGCTTTCTGCTGAGGACTAGTGTTCAAAGACCTTCCAGCTCAACAGAAAACATGAAGTCCACCAGTTTTTCAGGGAGGTTACTTGTTAATCTGAGTAAGACATTGGCCCTCACACCTGAACTTGTATTGCATTGGAGTGAGACCCTTTGGAAAACTTACAACCTGGGAGAAGTTTTATTGTAATGAAATAAGAACATAGGGAAAATTTGTCCAACAAACTCTTGCAAAGGATAGTATGCACCTCTGAGAAACTATGGAATGTAGACTGTGGACTGAGATAAAGAGACAGTACTTGTTCAATGCTCACCTCTGTTCAAAGATTGTTGAACTTGAGTTTTAACATCCAAGAAGGAGTTTAAATTTATGCTTCTAAGAGGATAATGACAAAATAAAGTTTTTCTAAAATTTCCAGAAATACACTGGAAAGTATAAAAGAAAATGAAGAGTTGAGGTAGATTTCTTAGCTGCAAGTAAGAGAAGTCTAAGGCATACCTAATCCAGGCCATGATCTTCACATTTACTTGCTATGCATCAGCGAGCTGGACAATGACTAAGGATGATGACAGAAGAAGAATCAATGCCTTTGAGTTGTGGTGCTGCAAAAGAGTTTTGGACATACCATAGAAAACAAATAGTTCAGCCTTGCAGAGGGTGAAACCAAGTTTCTCCTTGGAGGCTAGGATTTTGAAGCTCTGTCTACATACTTTGGGCACATGGCCAGGAAGGACTACTTCTTGGAGAAGGAAATCATACTCGATAGGGTGAAGGGACAACGCAGGAAAGGAAGACTCCAGAGAAAATGGATTGATACAGTAACTAGGGCAAAGGGGGCTGGTGTGTTGGAATCAGTGAGATTGGCTCAGGACAGGGCAGGGTTCAGAGCTGCTGTACAAAAAAAAACCAAACCAAAATCCACGCTGTGTGTTGCAGGTGACTTGACAGCACCTAACAACAACAACAACAATAACAAGAGAAGGTAGTTAAATAAAAAGAGACAGTGAAAAAGGATACTGGATAACTCGTAGGGTCATCTCCACGAGGGAGAGGACCAGGCTGAGTCTATACAGCCAGGATCAGCATGGTGGGTATCACACAGGGCAGCTTCAGCAGAGAGCCTGATACTGGTACTGGGCACAGATACCACAGTTATTTAATCATTGCTTGCTCTTCTACCGCTGACCCTGGAAGAAAGGTTTATCGCTCTTTAACCTCTCAAAATAGTTTCCTAAACTATTCTGGATGGTTCTGTCACTGTCTTGCCATGTAGAGTCTGATGCTGCAGCATCATGTTGGAAGGGCCCAGAGTACATGCCTGGGCCTCAGCGGCAAAGGAATCTGGGAAGGCATGTTCTTGGTTTCTGCCATGGAGAAAATTCCCTTGATGAAGAGTGTCATTTTGTCAACAGTGCTCGTTCTGAAGGCTAATTGTATAACTTTGACCTTGTGTTTCTTTAATGGACCCCCATCTCTCATGTTACCCTATACAAAAATAGAGTTTTGAGAAATTACAGTTCTTTTCTATATTGTGCAAAGATACTGCATCAAGTTTCTTCTTTAATGTTTTGTGTTGGTAAACTACAACATTGAAAATTACCTCAGTCTTCGTGTCCTTATGACAAGGCAACAAATACACCAAGATTCTAAAAAAAAAAGTGATTTTGGTGTCTCAGAGGATTATTCATTAATTATCTATGTGAACCTTGGAAAAACACCTCCACAGCTCTGGTTCAGTCCTTTCATCTGATAGTAGAGCTATCATCCTTATCTGCTTACTTACCATAGTTGATAAGACATTGTGTTCAGTCCTGATAGGTTTTGAAGAGCAAGTATTTTGTATAGCTTGGGCTACAACGAAAAATAGAAAGTATAATGATTTTACTTAATTTGTTTACTTGTAACTAACTTGAGCTGCTTGCCAGAAATGTTAAGAACCAAACAGGACCGTAGAACTGAGTATTTACATCCTATTTGATTCAATATGACTTTCCAAAACATAGTCACACATCCTAGAGGACGGTGGACTGAACAAATAAAACCAACTTGACAATAACACAAGGAGGATTATGCAGTTCTTGTATTTCTTTCATAAACACGTAGTAAGCACCTGCTGTTTGCTCTTCTTTGCTGTTGTCTCCATCTTAATGTGCACCAAGGAGGGACGAAGGATATGCCACAAGGTCATTGCATCTACTCAGACAATGACTTGAGAGGAAAGTTTGGTTCTGTTCTGAGTCATCCAGGTCTATTTTGGGGGACAAGGACTAGAGCAGAGGGAGGAGTGGGAGTGAGGAGGGCATTCTGGGTAAAGAGAACCGCTGCATGTGCGAAGATTCAGACGTGAGAAAGCTCCTTGGGCTGGGAGGGAAAATTTGGGTGAGGAATGACACCCTGTCAGACACCTTCACATCTGAAACTGGAAGCACATTCGTTTTTGCTACTGGTGATAATGCCTAGCATTTACATTCTGTGTTAATTTGACCTCATTTACATGACGCTTATTATAAAGAGTTACTTAGATGTCGCCTAATTGTCCTCTCACTTTTGCTAACCCAAAGGCTCTGAAAGTCAAGATGATGCCTTTATTTGGCATGAGCCAGAGAAACAGCCTCTGATGTCTTGCTGTGTCAACTCCATTTTCAAAGTACAATTTAAATTACAGCAGCAGTAGAAGAAAGAATCCTGAAGATAATTTTCTATATTTGTTTCTAATTTCAAAATATTTTGTGTTTTCCTTTGTCTTTGTCCACATGTATTTGTATTTCACTTGTAAATACAGTATATATGTATGTATATATATATATATATATATACACACACACAGTGGAATATATATATATAGTGAGACGCGTGAATGTAGGAAAATTGGATATTGGTAAGGAAAAAATGGAACGCAAAAATCGACGTACTAGGTGTCAGTAAAATGAGATGGCTTGGCAAGGGACATTGTGAATCAGATGATCTACTAAAGGTGAGGAAAAATAGGGTTGCTTACATAATAAAAAAAAATCATTGCTAACTTCATCTTGAAATACAATGGTGTGAGTCATAGGATAATATCCATACACATACAAGGAAATGCAGTCAGTGCCACTATTATTCTAACATAATGCACCAACAATTCGTGCCAAAGAGGAGGAAATAGAAGATTTCTACCAATTTTTGCAGTTAGAAATGGATCAAACATGCAGTCAAGATGCATTAATTATAATGGGCGAATGGAATGCAAAAGTTGGGAAGAAGGGAGTAGGATCTTGGTGAGAGAAATGGAGATAGAATGATAGGATTGTGTACATTCCATGATTTATTCATTGCAAATATTTTTTATAAGAAACACAGGCTATACACTTGAATTTCACCTAATGGTATGCATAGGAAAGAAATAAATTACATCTGTGGAAAGAATTGCTGGAGAAGCTCAATGTCAGCTGTGAAAACTATGCCAGGTGCTGATTGTAGGACAGAGCACCATCGATTCCTATGCAAGTTCAGGCTCAAGTTGAAGAAATATAAAAATAAAAACTTTATATTTATATGTATATATATATTTGTTGATTGCCTTCGAGTTGAGCACGACTCATAGTGACCCTATGAACAAATGGCCTGAAGCCCCTCTACAACAACTGAGTTTCCAGAGGCGGGTTATTTAGGAAATGGTTGCCACTCCTGCTTCCAAATATAGATAGATAGATGATAGGTAGGTAGGTAGATAGATAGATAGAGTGGATAGACTGGTTAGATAGATAGATAGATAGATAGATAGATAGATAGATAGATAGATAGATAGATAGATGGGTATATATACATATCTATATCTATCATGCCCTTGGGAGGCTTAGTGTCAGTTGTACACGGCCTCTGGTGTCTTGAGGAGCCACAGATATGGAGAGATCCAGGTGCTTGTGGCCTTCTATTTGCCCCAAGTGGGGGTTGGCAGAGCGGACTTGCCAGTTAAGCTGGGGGTGTCTGGTTCAGAGTCTGCCAGCATTTGGGTGTGCTGTATAAGGGCTGTCTTTCATTGTTTTTGTTCAGACATTCGTCTAGGTCGTATAGCCCTGGTGTACAAGTTGCTGTACAGCGGTAACTTGTGATTGCTGTGAGGCTGAACACTGTGACGCTGATGTGTCAAATGTGTTAATGGTCAGTTTACCCAATGCGAACAGAGAGTGGGGTGGAGCTCCCCGATTAAAACAAGCTTGGAAGCAGGAGCAGCATCCTCTTCCATAATAGCTTGCCTCCAGAAACCCTATGAACCTGGAGAGAGGATGAGAGACACCCAAGCGTTGAGGGCTCTCCTTCATAGGGTCACTATGAGTCACCTGCAACTCGACGGCACTTAACAACAACAACATATATATAAATACTGTGTGTGTGTGTGTGTGTGTGTGTGTGTGTGTGTACAGAGAGAGAGAGAGAATAGTTTGTTTTTAATTTAATTTTCTATTGTTTGTTGTGCTGTGGCATCAACTCTGACTCACAGCAACCCTATGTACAACAGCTCTGAACCCTGCTCTGGCTTGGGTCAATAGATGCCTAATAGCTTATTCAAAGATGTTGCTTGCTGTTAGGTTCTGTTAACTCTGAATCATAGTGATGCTGTGTGCAACAGACAGAGACTCTGTCTGCTCCTTCACCATCCTCACAGCCTCACCAATGTAAGCCCACTCCTGCAGTCACTGTGTCAGTCCCTCTCACTAATTACTGTAAAGTTGTTGTGCTTCAAGTGTTCAGTAGTTTGGGCAATTTTTGTGTATAGAGCTGAGTTCTGTTAGATTACTGCCTAAAATAGAGTTTTATGATTTAAGATTTTTTTCCTTTTTCCCCATCCTAATCTTATTCTTCAATATCTAATCCAATATGTTGTTGTTATATGCCATTGAGTCACCTGTGACTCATAGCGACCCTATGTACAATGGCCCTAACCTCTGGTCTATACTTTGCCAATTTTATTGTGTCTGACACACTTATCCCCATTATCCCAGTGACTGAATCAATCCACCTCATCGAGGGTTTTCCTCCCCTGCACTGTCTCTCTACCCCCAAAAGCATGATGTCCCTCTTCAAGGACTGATCTCACCTTGCAACATGCCCAAAGTATGTCAGACGAAACTTCAGAATCCTTGCCTCCAAGGAGCAGGCTGGCTTCACACTCTCTAGGACAAACTTGTTTGTTCTCCTAGCAGTCCATGGTTTATTCAATACTCTTCTCCAGCACCACAACTCAAAGACATGAATTCTCCGATCATCCCGAGTTATTGTCCAGCTCTCTGATACATAGCAAGCAATTGCAAAGACCATGGGCTGTATCATGTGCACTTTAGTCTCCAGACTGACATTGTTGTTCTTCAGTATTTTGGAGCGGTCTCTGACAGCAGATTTTCCAAGTGCAATTTGTCTTTTCATTTCCTGGCTACTGGTACCAATAGTGTTGATCGTAGAGCCAAACAAACTGAAGCATTCAACAATCTCAATCTCTTCACCATGCTGTCAATCTGCCCAGTGTTAAGAATTTTTTTTTCTTGATGTTGAGCTTCAATCTGTATTGAAGGCTGCAGTCCTTGACCCTCTACAGCAAGAGCTTCAGGTCCTCCTCAGTTTCAGCAAGCAGGGTTGTGTCATCTGCGTAACAGATTGTTGCGTCTTCCTCCAATCCTGATGTCACACTTCTCCTCATTAGAGCCCAGCCTCCTGGATAATCTGTTCTGCATACAGCTTGAAAAGATATGGAGATAGGACACATCCTTGATGAACATCCTTCCCAATATTGAACCATGCCTTTGAACAGTCAGTGAAATACAGATAAACATTTGTCTGGTATTCTCTGCTTTCAGCTATGATCCATCTAACATTAGCTATAATGTCCCTAGTGCCACAGCCTCTTCTAAATCCAGCCTGCATGTCAGGCAGTTCTCTGTTGATGTGCTGTTTTAGCCATTTTTGGATAATCTTCTACACAATCTTGCTTGCATGTGGTATCAGTGACACTTTTATGTAATTTCCACACACTGTCAGATCACCTTTCTTTGGAATGGGAACACATAGAGTTCTCTTCCAGTCAGTAGGCCAAGTGGCTGTCCTCCAGATTCCTTGGCACAACTTGGTGAGCACATCCAGGGCAGCCAGCATCTGTTTGTTGAAATATATCAATCGGTGTGCCATCAGTTCCTGGGGCCTTGTTTTTTGCCAGTTCTTTCAGAGCAGCTTGAACTTCCTTCATCACAACAAGCTCTTGCTCACACGTTGTTTCATGAAATTCTTCTGTTTCCACCAATTCCTTTAGGTACAATAACTCTGTATAATCTTTCCATCTTATTTTAATATATAGATTTTTATTTATTTTACTTTCTTAATTTGGCAGCCTTAATAATGTAACAATCTAGAAATACAAACCCAAGAGTTTAACTCCAAATCTACTAGTGTAGCTGTAATGCATAGAAAAGCCATTACCCAGATTATGGAAATGTTATGGTAGAGAATTTGTGATAGACAAAAAGTTCCTTTAACTGGAAACTCTGAAACTCATCTATATAGCTCCCTAGATTTATTATTAGGCATCATTAACAAAAACTCTTCAAAATTCAACTCAATTGCTGTTGAATTTGAATCAACTGATTCAAATAACTGATTCAAGTAAATGATCCTCAAGCAGAGTTTTAAAGGCTGTAATTGCACAGGATGAGCTTTCTCATTTTCCTCTCACATAGCAGCTGGTGTACTTAACTGCCTGCCTTTGGGTTGGCAGTGCAACTGCTTACCCACTAGGCCACCAGGCACCATCAAGTTGGTTGCAACTTGTAGAGATGCTGTGTGCAGCGGCAAGGAACACTACCTGCTCCTGTGTCCTAGTTGTTGAGCCCCTTGTCGCAATCACTGTACGTCTTCTTTTTTACTGACACTCTACCAATCATGAAATGCCATTATCTACTGACTCTCAAAACTCATTGTCATCAGGTAAAAAAACCACATGGTCACAGCTGACCCTCCATTGCGTTTCTGAGGCTGTAAATCAGGTGGGAGGAGATTGCCCATCTTTTTCCAGCTGCTGGTATGTTCAACTCGCCAGAGATCTTTAGGTCAGCAGTTAAATTCTCTACTCACTACACCCCTGTAGTTCCAGTCCAAAGTGCCTGTGACAGAGTTTTACCATTCTCACTTCTAAGGAGCATTCTTGCTTTGCTTCTTTTGAGACATATTTTCTCACTCCTGTATTTATACTTTTTTGAATTGTATCTTTGGTTACCAACTCATAAACTCATTCTAACAATCCTTTCAAAATGGTTCTCTATGTTTTACTTTAGTTATATTACTTAAAATTTGATCAGTTCCTCAGGTTTAAAATAATTATTGCATTTGTACCTATCTTCTATTTATTTAACCATCTCTGTATTAGAAACTTGGTTCCTAGAAAACAGGAACTAATGGAAATAAATTCTATAATATCTATAGAAAAAAATTTGGGGCATATTCTTGCCATGTGACTTAGAAATGCTACCCTAGGATGTTTAAGCTAGGAAAATCTTCACACAAAGAGTTTCTTCATGATTATAAAAAATTGAATAACAAATATTCAGTAGCAGATATGAGGATAAGCACATAGTGACCTATTTATAACATGGAATACTACTCAGCAATAAAAAGGAATAAACTCTTATTACAACAATTTGGATTAATTTCAAAAACATGCTAAATATTAAAAAAAATCCAAATAATACTGCATTATCCCATTTATATGATATTCTGGAAAAGACAGAATTATACAGAGGAAGAACAAGTGTTTGAGGTTAGAGTATAGGGATGGTATGGGAAAGTTTGGGAGATAAATTGTATTATTCTGTGCTTGATCATGGTGGTAATATCAGGAATTTACACATGTGCCAAAATCTGTAAAACTTAATATGAGGAAATTATAATTTTATTATCTGTTCATTTAAAAGTGGCAGGGAAATCTCCTTTTCATCAAACAAGTTTTATATTCTCTGACAGGTTTTTCACTTCCCTAAATTTCCGTTTATTTTCCTATAAAATATTATAAAGATGAAATGTAATGTTAGAATGTATAGTCTTGACATACAGGAGGCCCCTCTTTCTTTTCCTTGACAGATATTTCTTATCAAGGAGAGCTTCTGCTTTTTATTTTTATCTATGTTTGTTTGTTTTAAAGTTACTTGAATACCTCTTGGGAAACAGATTGGAGCCACTGAAAGGTTAAGCAATGTGGAAGTTTAAGTGGCATTGTCTGATTTTCATTTGTACAAGATCATCTGAGCAGCTTTGAAGAGACTAGATTGACAGTAGGGTAAAAGTGGAGATAGACTTCTGAAGAGATGTCAGAGATGATTGGTGAAATAGACGTGGGTGAGAGCAACTGAGATGATACAAGACAGGAGGCAGGATTAATGATTTTTGAAGGGAGAAGCAAGATTTAATAATTTTTGCAGAGAGTAGCCCAAAGGAAAAATAAATTTCAATTGACTCCTAGATTTTGGACTGTGGACCACGAGGTAGATGGGGTTGTTAGTACCTGAAATGGGAGCTCCAAGAAGGAGCTAATTTGAGGGGGTGGGTTGGAGTGGGCATGAATGAGTGAGAATTCTGTTTGACCCTGTTAATGCTGGAATCAAGAAGGCCGCTGACAATTGGATGGAGGACTTGAAGCCTCTGGCCAAGCTTGTCTTGTTATATTTAGGACCACAACACTTCCAGGAATTCAGGTAGGGATATGAGTCTCCAACGAGTAGCCCTTCCAGACTAGGGTTGAAAGAGCTCCCAGATGCTCTTATTTTGACCCAACCTTGAGGTTTTTCAGCAGAATATTTATTTTGGATCTATTTCCAAGGGAGATTAAAGACACTTCCACCAGGACCCATATTATGTTCATGTTTTTTACTGCTGTGAGATTAGGGAAGGAAGTACCCAGCATTTCCAAATTCCAGCCATCTACGTATTTGAATTCACCCATTATATTGCACCCATTATATAAGACTGGAAAGCATTAATTAACTATTGAGAGTGATGGTACATATGCAAAACTGAATATGCTAAGTAATTATCTTCCAACTTATTTGTTTTTTGTGGTCCTTAAATTTCCAGTTTTGTTAGAGACAAAGAGAAGGGGGAAAAAAGAAAGATTTTTTTCTTTGCTAACTGCGAGAGAAGCTCTGGTGGTCTAGTGGTAAGGAGTTGTACTGTCAACCCAGAGGCATACAGCTCGAATCCACTAGCTGCTGTACAGGAGAAAGATGAGCAGTCTGCCCTCACGTAATTTACAGCCTCTGAAAACTTGCTGGATGGTCAGTTATGAATAACTTTCAATTCAACTGTCCTGAGCAGCAACAACTACTAAGCAGGGTAGTGATTACTTCTGCCAGGGAATAGGACATGAGGAGGGGCAATGAGAAAGCTATAGTAGAAGCTGTGAAAAATTGTCATGTTTTAGAGATGGCTAGTGGATCATTGTGTTTTCATCACCAGACCCACCAGTGTTTAAACTCAGGAGCAACAGTGTCTCTCTGGAGACTAAGGTGCGCCTGATACAGGCCATGGTCTTTGCAATTGCTTGTTATGCATCAGAGAGTTGGACAATGACTAGGGAGGACAGAAGGAGAGTGGATGCTTTTGAGCTGTGGTGCTGGAGAAGGGTACTGAATGTACCATGGACTGCCAAGAAAACAAATAGATTCATCCTAGAGAGGGTTAAACCAGGCTGCTCCTTGGAGGCAAGGATTCTGGGGCTTCGCCTGACTTACTTTGGACATGTTGTAAGGAGAGACAGGTCTTTAGAGAGGGACATTATGCTGGGCAGAGTGGAGGGACAGCGCAGGAGGGGAAGACCCTCTATGAGGTGGATTGATTCAGTGCCAGGGGTAATCAGGATGGGTGTGTCAGAGGCGGTGCGGTTGGCGCAGGATAGAGCAGGGTTTAGGGCTGTTGTGCATAGGGTCGCTATGAGTCGGAAATGACTCGACGGCATATAACAACAACAAAATAAATTTTGTTCTTTAATAATATAAATAAAATCATTTAAAAATCTAAACATGAAAGAGAATGTTCTTCTACTCCATCGTCATTAATCACCCTAAAGAGTTCTATATGGGCTCTTTGTCTCAGAAAATGTAATTACTTTGTAATGAAATGTTAATGTCAAGCGCTATTCTTAAAGTCACTTGTTACAGTGATGAAGCGATGGCTTAATAGAGTTGCTAAATTTTCTTCTTAATCATTCTTCTTTTAATATTTTATCTTCATCAAAGGAACTGATGGTGATCTGGAACGTTCTTGTTTTTATAATCACAGAACTATTTCTGCAAAAACCCATCACCAGGCTGTGAACTTCAACATCTTTGAGGGCATGGTTTGCCACGGGGTACCTCTGGTGACTATTTCAAGAGGCAAAGTGGTATATGAAGCTGGGATTTTCAGCGTCACACCAGGAGATGGGAAGTTTATTCCTCGAAAGCCATTTGCTGAATACATTTACAAACGAATCAAACAGAGAGATGCGGTGAGTGTCTACAGGGTGCCTGACCCCAGGCTGGTTGTTGTGACATCACTTTCTAACCTATGCTTGAGGCATCAGGATGATTGGGAGATTACAGAGACCACTTTGCAAAGAAAAGAATCCATAGGTAGATGCATTTTCCCTTGCAGAATGGTGCTTGTTTTTGTAATTTCCTGTTGGACCAAGTCAGGTGTTTCCAGGCAAATTCAGAACCTTTGGGAGCCTTTTGGAAAAGCCTGGATCCTTCAAGAAGTAAATACCCAGATGGGTGGATATAGATGCAGGGTTTTTGTTTCAGGAAATACTTTCAAGAAAAACTAGTGAGAGAGCTAGAAGACAGGGAGAACCTTTAGATTGCATTGCATGTCAGGAGGTAAGAAAGAGATGAAACGAAAATGTTAAGTGGAAGCTTGCTAGATAGATGTCTCCATAGAATCCTTAAGGAAAGCCTCCTTTCTCTCTGAAATAGTACCCTCTTATAAGTCCCTGGGTGGTATAAATGGTTCACCCTCTTGGCTTCTAACCTAAAGGTTGGAGGTTCAAATCTACCCAGAGGTACTTTAGAAGAAAGATCTGATGATACACTTCATTAAAATCAGCCGTTGAAAACCCTGTGGAATGTACTTCTGCTGTGATGCACATAGGGTTCCTACTGCTCAGAGTGGAAGCTGTGGTGGTGGTCATACCTCTGTGAGCTCAGTCATTGGCTGGGAGCAGCAATAGAAGGTATGGCCTTAGTGCAAGTAGAGTAATGGCATTCAGAGCACAGGTGGGCCTTTGAAAATGATACCTCCTATAATCTGTAATGCACCTCCTTAAGGCCTCCTCAAAAATGGTGACGTTTTAGGGTATGATCTAATTGTAAATTCAACCCTGACCTCTGGCTGTGTAATCATGAGCAAGTTTCTCTGACATCCTTGAGCTATTTTCTGGACCTGTGTCCAATGAGGACAGTGTTTCCTCTGTAGCAAATTGCTGTGAGAATCAAATGAGATTTAAAATGTATACTAGTCAATAAATGTGAGTTCTGTTTCTTTTTTTTTTCTTCTTTTGATGTCTGTGTTTATTATAAAGGCTCCAGTCTCTAGTTAATGACTATTATTATAAAATATTGCTCTTAATATATTCAGGACTCTCATATACATTTGTTGAGCTCACACAGTGCTTTCAGTGTTTAAAACTTTATTTTATAGGTTAAAAGATCAAAATATTTCAGATAAAAGTATCTAGATTTATGGATCTTTTGAGTGTGGGGATGGGGTATAGGGTCAATTGACTAACCAATAGTCTCAATGAATAAGGAAGACTGAAGAATTGTAGCCATTGAATTGTGGTGTTGAGGAAGGATTTGAATAGAAAGAATAAACAAATCTGTCTTAGAGAGAGTGCAAGCTGAGTGCTTCTTAGAGACAAGGATGTTGACACTTCTACATATGTTAGACATGTTATCAGGCTATGTCATTCTTTGAAAAACACATTATGCAAAAAAAAAACCAAAATGTGAAACAAACAAAAAAGACATTATTTTTGGAAAAGCAAAGGGTGGATGAAAGGGAAGAAGATCTGCAATGAGATGGATGGATTGACACAATGAATGCAGTGAATGGACTTGAACATGGTGGAGATTATGAGTATGACACAGGATAAGGCAAGGTTTTGATCTATTGTTCGGAGGATCTCGGTGAATTGTAGTCACCTTGATGGTGATGATAACAGTAAGGTCACCATGAGTCAGAAGGGACTCAGTTGTGAAGGGTCTTTAGAGTTTCATTTTGAGTTGGGATTGGAACCTAATAGCAAAAATAACTGGACAGTGGGGTGAAGAGGAAGAAGCACAACCTCACATGATCTTCAGTTCCACAGGGCAAGAATATACCAGCACCCCATGACAGAGCCCCTGTGGAGGGTATAGTCTTTTGGTTTCCAACAGGCTTCCCGCACTGATGTTACTTGTCTAACCATGTAGACATGAGAGCTTTTAACATTTGAATTAGTTGCAAGGATCTTCTTTCTTCTTTTCAATTTTCAAACACTCCTCTCTTTTCCCAAGTCTCTAGCTGTTGAGTTTTTCTTTTTTCTTAACTCATTCCACTTGGGTCTTGTAGTCTCTTTGATTTCTTCTTTGATGTCTTCTGAAAACCTTTTACTCGTGGCTTCTCAGAGTCTGTTACACAAGATGCATCCAATTTTAGACCCTTTGCAAAGCTTTGATGAAGTAAATAAGTGCTGTGGAACATATTATGTTCTCAGGAATTCAGCAAATTCTTTATATATGAGATGTTTAAGTCAGAATAGGTGATGTTTAGGTCGCAATAAATTTAAATTTTTAAATGCTAACAACAAAAGGTGACAGGCAGGTAGTGAGGTTAAGTATTATGTTCCTGAACAATTAACAGCAATACTAACTTTCACTAGTGCTTACTGAATGCAAAGCCCAATGCTCTGGGTTCTGTCATGATGGCTTCCTTTGAAAAAAAATGCCAAAATCACATACCTAGTATATGACAGGACCACGTATGTAAACCATGTGTAAATCCTGGTTGTCTGACTTACAAAATTATGTACTCAAGGAGTTCACTATATTGAAAATTCTAAATACTGAGTTAAATGAAAAAATAGGTGATAAATTGCTCAGTATAAGGTTTGGAAAAAATAGCTATTTCTGTCTAGTGGCAAGGAACCGTACTGCAATCCTGAATGCACATCGTTCGAATCCCCAGCTCCTGCTGGGGAGAAGGATGTGCAGTCTCCTCTTGTGCAGCTAACTGCCTCTGAAAACTCTCTGGAGGGTCAGTTGTGGGTTGATTACAACTCAGATGCACACAACGACAACGACCCCCAAAACGTCTTAATTTGAATTAATGACATTGATGGAAGATAGTTCATTCATGAGGTTGAAGTATTAATCCAAGGATGAACAGAGAAGGATGGATTTAGACATCCCAAAGAGATCGATTTGACAGAAATGATTGACAGATTATCACACTGGAAGAGGACCCAAAGTGACACTGTTCCTGACATCCAAGTACCACCACTAGGGACGCTAGACTAACAGGGAACACATGATAAATTGCATTGTCCTAGTCTTCCTCCTGTATTTTGGCAGTAGATATTTTCAAATGATGAATATAATTTCTCCATTTCAAATTGTAGTTTTGTGATTTTTGTTTGTTTGATTTTACTCTTCCTCAACTTCATAGAATTTATGTCAATCTCCATTTTAAGATTTGAGCATAGATTCTGTGAATCCTTTTCCATTTTCAGTATTTCCGTTTGATAGAAGGAGCCCTGGTGGCATAACAGTTAAGCACTTGGCTGCCAACCAAAAGGTTGGTAGTTAGAACTCAGCCCGCAGATTGTTGGGAGAAAATTCAGCTTCTGTAGAATTCACAACCTAAGAAACTGTCTGTAGGGTCACTGTGGGTCAAACTCAACAGTAATCTAACAACATCAACTTTTTAGTCATTTCAATGTATTGATTTTTTCCCCTGATAGAGGATCTAAATTGCATGGGAGGAGATTGCCCATCTTTCTCCCACAGGGAAGCTGGTGGGTTCAAACTACTTGCCTTTGAATTGACAGTGTGACTCCTTCCCCGTTCTAAATGCTAACTGACTGCCAGACACTACAATGAGTAGTTCATAGTCATCATTTCTCTTAATCTGCACCACGAGCCATAGTGTTAAATAATAACTGTTAGATATTGCTAGATACTATCTGACTAATGAATAAGAATAACAGGGGAAGAACTTGGACTGCCAAGAGAATAAAGAAGTCTGTCCTGAAGAGGATGAAACCAGTTTGCTCCTTGGAGGCAAGGATTTTGAAGCCCAATCTCACATACTTTTGGCATGTTACCAGAAGGGACCAATCCTTTGAGAAGGACATCATTCTTGGAAGGGTGAACGGTAAATGCAAGAGAGGAAGACTCTGGCTGAGATGGATTGGCACAGTGACTATAGGGTCAAGTGTGTCTGAGACTGTGAGATGGGCTCAGGATAGGACAATATTCAGCGCTTTTTTTATAGGGTTGCTGTGTGTTGTAGTCAATTCAATGGCATAACAACAACAATCATCCTTGGTTTACACAGTAGAAAGCTGAATCTTAGCTAAGGGATGGAATTTTCCCTGATTTGAGCAGTAAGTAAACAGCAGAGCCAGAATTTGTTATTAAGACCTTCCTGATCTCCTCTACATGGTGCATTCTCTGTAGAGATAGAAAAGAGGAGAAAAGGATTATAAAGATCAGATAATGGGGAAATGTGTTATTAAATTTTTTTATATGTGGGAGAAAATATAAAATAAATTGGACAAAATAGGTTTTGAGTTATTGAAGAGCCTTTCAAGATCCCCTGCCTTTCCCACTACCCAACCTTATACCCTTATCCCAACCTCTCGGTTGGACAAAAACAACTTATAAAATAATATCGCACTAACGTTATGGAAAAGAGTTGTTAGGAACCCTGGACTTGAAAACCGTTATTTAGAGTTCTTGCTTTGGTTTTCATTTACAATACTCACATTTCCTTGTGAGTGAAGATAAAGGTTTAAGGCAACCAGTATGCTTTGTAGGATTTCTCCTGCTCACTTATTTTCCTCCTCAAAGCAATTAATCATTTCTCAGTCCGGACTATCAAAGCAGAGATAACAGAGATACATCAAGGTTGGCCAGCTCCAGGATCCTCTGTCTCCCAGCTACAGTATTAGTTTCTTAAGGGAGACATCTTATTATTTTTTTTTTCTGCCCTGAACTTGGCACATCGTAGGTGTTTGATAAATGTCTTAACTGCTAAAGGAAATAGAGGCTCTATGTCATTTCAGAGACACATAGAAGGGAATTTAAATAAACATACCCTGAAGATTGCCTCCTGTCCCATCCCAAATGAGATTGTCTGTGAGTTTGATTCTTCTCCGTGATTTTATTATTTAATAAAGTCTATCAGCTTGAGGCCAGGCAGCTATCACTGTATCAGAAGTTGGACAGAATTTCAAAAGCAAGAAAAGACATTTTTATTCAATTTCATAGCTTTGGGGAATTGTTAATTAATTAACTTATCTTAAAAGTTAAGCTGATTCCCCTAAGGGGAAAAATTTAAATCAGGAGATGAGCCAGAAGATTCTATTTAATAAATAGAACATAATAAAACATATATCTCACATCAATATAAAAGTCTTCTCAGAAAGCGTGCTGGGAAATGTAATGAAATATAAACAGGGAAGAAAGAAGGTAACAACACCTTATATGTTCAAGAGAACTGTAAAAAACACAAGTGAAGTTACATACTAGAAATTCTTCATCAAAAATATAGCTCTTTAAACTCAAATGGGTTGAGACTTCTAGAATTTGTATCAGTGTGTGCTTAAAGTGTTATAATTTCTACCAAAATTTGAAGTATAGACATTCTTCAAGTCACCTCTTTTTCTCTCTTTTTTAAAAAAAATAATAAGCAAACTCAACTTATTCTGGAAAACTGCAGTCACATTGAATTTTATAGGGAAACAGGAATAGCTTCATGCAGCAATGCACAGAATACTGTTGCCAAAGCTTTTAAACTGGGCTATGTCTTTGCAACTATAAGCATAATTTGCCTTTCAGATCAGATAAAATTGAGTGGATGGCTGATCTGGTCCTTGAAATGCAAGTTCTTGGATTCTGAAATAACAGTTTGTCAATGTCTTTCTCAATGTGGTAGCTCAGAAAAAAATCATTTAAGGCACGTCATCAACTGTCACAGAATCTCGTTTTCCTTAGATTGATTGCTAATAATAAGAAAATGTAATGCAAGTGCTGGAGCTGTCTCATGCTGGCTTGTGAATGACACTTTCTGAATTTTCCCTCTGTCATGTCACTTTGGTCACTTGAAATCAGCCATGGTGGGAGCGTTTACTTCACAGAAACCAGGGCTTTGGGGGGTTGAAAGGAAGACGGTAAGGGTTGATATTATTGTTATATGCCATAGAGTCGGCATCAACTCATCCTCTAGTTGGTTTCAGAAGCTATAAATCACATGAAAGGAGATTGTCCCCCTTTCTCCCACAGGGCAGTTGGGGGATTTGAACCACAACAAATATATTGCCTTTTGTACTGGCAGCACAATTCTTTATGTTAAGCCAACAGAGTTCCCTGAAGGTAGGTAGAGCTGGTTAGTAATGTTTACTAGAATAACACAGAAAGGACATTAGCAAGTTTTACCTAATCAATGTTCATTTAGTGTATATTTGTTGTTGTACCATTTGTGTTGTTGCTGTTCAAGTGCAAAAGAGTAAGGATGTCAATTTAATGGCTAAGCTGTACCTGCCCAAGGCATGGTATTTTCATTGGCTTCATATGCTTGGGAAAGCTGGACAAGACACAAAGAAGACTGAAGACTGATTAAAGCCTTTGAGTTATGGTGTTAGTAAAGAGTATTGACTATCCCATGGACTCTAAGAAAGAGAGTAGAATAGACACATATGTCTTAGAGGAAGTGTAACACGGAGTCTCCTTAGATGCAAAATTGGTGAGACTTTGTCTGACTTACTTTGGCATGATATTAGGAGGGGCCAGTCTGGGAAAAGTAGAGGGGTCGGCTAACGAGAGGACTTTGAAGAAGATGGCGTGACACTCTGACTGCATCTAAGGCATTGAAGCTTGGCACGGATCACGAGTCCACATGGCATAGGTTTCTGTTGTCCATAGGGTTGTTATGAGTTATTGTCAATGTGATGACACCCAACAATTTATACATATTTAGTGAGTTTTTAAATTATTTGTCTCATGCAATTTAATTCTTACAGCAGTCTTCTGAGTTAAGCCCTGCTATTTCTATTAGGACACTGAGTCCCAGAGAAGTCATAAAGTCTTCTTAGTGGCAGAGTCAGGACGCAAACCTGCCTGCCTGCCTCCCAAACCAATCACTTTAACTTCTATCACTATGATGCGGTATCAGAGTTTACCACTATTTAGACATATGACTATTCAGATGACTATTCAGGTGCCTTAAATTATTACTCATCCTCAGGAGTATCCTGCCAGCATGCCACTCTCTTCTACTTGGGATACGGTAGACCCTCAGCTTGGCAAATTTACCAGGAAAGCCAGCCCTGAAATGAGAGGGCCATGTCCTTGAGATACAGCTCACAGAATATTTTGAAGAGTAAATGCAAACACAAGGTGGATTGTAAAACATTTATAAAAATGCAGATTCTTAACTGTTACACATCTTCAATATATAGCTAGCGATCTCAGTCTTCTTACCAGTAGGCCACTAGAGAGGGGAACACAATTAAATCCATGATGATAGCATAGGAAGTGATTTGTGTCTTGGTGATTGACCATCCCTGGATAGCACAGTTCACTGTGTACTGAGAATCCTCTAAATTCTTGAGGGCAGTCATGAATTTCATTCCTAGGAACTTGCTGTGAACTTGCTAGGAACTAGAATTCTTTTGTACTATTTGATGTTGAACCTGTTATGATATGTTTGTTGTTATTGTTATATGCCATCGAGTCAACCATGACTCATAGCAACTCTTTGAACAATAGCTCTGAACTCTGTCCTATCCTGAGCTGATCTCACTGTCTCTGACACATTTGCCCCTATTGCCACAGTCACTGTGTCAATCCCACCTCATCTTCCTCTGCTGTGCTGACCCTTCATGTTCCAAGCATTATGTCCTTCTCCAGTGACTGGTCCCTTCTGGCAACATGACCAAAGTACATGAGATGGAGCTTTACAATCCTTGCCTCTAAGGAGCAACCTGCTTTCACTATCTCCATGACAGACCTGGTTGTTCTCTTTGTAGCTCATAGTATGTTCAGTATTCTTCTCCAGCACCACACAGCTCAAAAGCTTTGATTTTGCTCCTGTCATCTTTAGTCATTGTCCAGTTCTCTGATGCATAGCAAGTCATTGAGAAGACCACGGTTTGGAATAGGTGCACCTTAGTCTCTAGGCTGACATTGTTGCTCCTTAGCACTCTGGGGAGGTTACTGACAACAGACTTTCCCAAAGCAACTTATCTATTGGGTTTTTGGCTCCTAGTGCCAACAATGTTGACTGTAGACCCAAACAAGATGAAATTGTTAACAACCTCCATCTATCTTGATGCTGCCTATTGGCACAACGGTGAGATTTTTGTTCTCTTGATGTTGAGATGCAATCCATATTGAAGACTGCAGTTCTTGACCTTCTGCAGCAAACACTTCAGGTCTACTTCAATTTCAGCAAACAATGCTATATTTATTGATGATACATCAAGGTCATGGGCACTAGCATATCAGTACCTCTTTTGGGATGCAGGAATTCTTCCCTGTTGGTTTTGCTAATCTCAGACTCTCACATCTTACCACTATACTCTCTGCAGACAACACTGCAAAATTTCTATGAACTTCTAACTTCTTCTCTTCATGTTCAGTTAACCAAAAAAGCACATCTACGGTTGGTCTTGACTCGACAGTACACAACAACAATGCTGATTGGAAATAATGTTTGTTCCCAGTACTGCATCGTGTGATACAATTCTCAGTTTTGTCTTTTCTATTAACTCATCACCGTGAACTCAATTCTTTCCTCCATAAAATAAAACCACTATGAACTAAAAACTTTTCCCCTATCAAATAAAACCACTAGTGCAAAGGGCCATCTCTGTCCCCTATTTAGGACTGCTTTTCTTACATTATTTTACTCTCAGGCCATTTTATCTGATTGGGATGTCATCTAACTGGAGTGAAAGAACTGCTGGCTAGTCGTGTCCCCCCAGCTCTGACCAATCCATACTGAAAAAGACTTGTAACAACCCAGTCAATCTTTTTGAAGATGTGTTTCTCAGGACACTAGTGTTTCCTGAGAAAGCTGTCAATTGATTTTAGATAGTATCACCTTTGAGGTATTCTGTTTTTTAATACCATGTTAAAGATTCTTAGAAGTCTTACAGTAAAGAAATTCTTTCATGTAACAAATGATTATTTAACAGCAAGTTCAGGGATAGCTGTTGATCACCATCGAGTCAGAGCTGACTCATAGCTGATCCTCCAGAGGGTTTTCAGAGGCAGTTAATTGCACCGGAGGAGATTGTCCATCTGTCTCCACAGAGCATCTGAAGGATTCAAACCACATGCCTTTGGGTTTGCAGCCCAACTCCTAACTGCTAAGCCACCAGTCACCCCATGAAGGGATGTTGTTGTTGTTGTTAAGTGCCATCGAGTCGTAGGTGGCTCATAGTGACCCTATGAACAAAAGTCCTCAACAGTTGCATGACTTTCATTCTTTCTCCATGTTAGTAGGGTTTCCCGAGGCAAGATATTTCAGAAGTGGATGCCACTCCTGCTTCCAAGCTTGTTTTATCCAGGGAGCACCACCAAACACTGTCCACCTTAGGTAACCATTATCGTATTTGACATGTCAGTGTCACAGTGTTCAGCTTCACAGCGACCACAAGTTGCCTCTGTATGGCAAGTGGACACACCAGGGCTAGACAATCTGTAAAACAAACCATGAAGCAGCCTCAGCAACCCCAGAGCTTAAATTATACATCTACTTTAGTCACCGTCTGGGGTGCTCCAGTTCCTGCTCTGCCTAGGATGCTGAGAACCCTCCTTGTCAAGGATCCTAAGGTCAAGAATCCAGTTGGATGAAGGAGTCAGGAGATCTGTGGCACAATCAGAGATTAGAATTTGGTCATCATAGCACATGAATGCTTTTAAACCCAGGACGCCGCGACCACCAAAGAGATAGTGTAACTAAGAGGAGAAAAGGCAATTAAGACAGAGCTCGGGGGCTCCCAAAATGAGAAGTTGAGAAGAGAAACCAGGACTGTATCTTAGAAGCCTGAGCACTGATGAGGAAAACCAAGAGACCGGAGTCATTGAAGGCAAGAGGAGTCCAGGTTAGCTTGGTGCAACATGGAACCCTCTGTTTCATCACTTTGATTTTTCTGTGAGTTTTATGCTGTGTGAATGTAATTTGAGCTTTAGTTGGGAGAATGACGGTGGAGTCCATGTTGTTGCTGCACTCATCCTGGGTTCCAAAGAAGCACGCTTTATTACCAGCCCAACCATGAGGATGGCCTCTTGGCACTAAGCTCTGGTATCACCAGCTGCTGGGGCCCATGTTGGGGTGGGATACTTCACATGTCAGATGCAGATTTGCCACTGTCTCTAGAAAAATGAGCAAGACTAGTTAGAGTGGCAGATTAGTCCTACTTAGAAAACAAATATGCCATTGAACGTCTAAGTAACAGCAGGCACCATTTAAGATTCTGCAGTGTCATTGCCCTTAAATCCCATTACGCTGAAGACCTACTGACCTTCTGAAATGCATTGCGTCCACTGCCAGGGAGGATAGGTAGTACAAAGATGAACGAGATGGGAATCTGGCCATTGAAGAGCTTATGTAACCCACTTCTAAAGAAAATAAGAAAAGGTTAAAAATGCTGGGAGGCTTGAGACGAGAACTTAAATACTCTTTGATTCCTGTCGACTTATCTATCAAAGGGGGTTTTGAAGTGTGAGGAAGACAAAGACTCCTGAGAGAAGGCTGGTTGGTCTGTGAAGAGGCAGTGTGGACAGGAGTGGCTGTCTTGCCATGCTGTCCTGACAGGAAACCAGGCCCTCCCCACCCCAGAATCTGGGGAGGTTTGAGTTAGGTGGGGTGTGGACGAGACCACGGTGGGCCGATGACGAACCTGTGACAGTCAGCATGCCCAGAGTGCCCGGGAACACTGCTAATGCAATGACTACATGATTGGAGAGGGGTTCTCAGACAACCTGGTGATTGGAGAGATACCGGCCAAAGAGAGACTACAACCTGGAGAGCAATAAATGGGGATGTACAACAAAGGAGAATGAGGGGAGCTCAGTCAGTCCAGGCCAGGCATCCCACATGAAGAGGAATGGAAGCTTAGATGGAAAGCCCCTCCACCATGTAGCCCTCCATCTTGGATAGGAATTCATGGACTATTTACTGAGTGCTTGTTCTGGAGGAAGGTGTTCTGGTCCATGGAAGCTGTACTGTTAACCTATAGTGGACATCCCCCTCGTGTTCCAATCCATCAGCAGCTCTGAAGAACAAACATGGGCAATCTCCTTTTGTGTGGTTTCCAGCTTTTAAAAACCCACTGGATTGAATGAGAATGATTGCATTCATTAAACATAACGCAAATGAAGAATAACATCAAGCACAATGTATATGAACTTTGTAAGCAAACCAATGTAAAAGAAAAATTAAAACAGCAACAACCAAAAAAACCTACCAGGGGGTCAGGTTGTAAGTCTCGACTTAACTGCGTTGTGTACTCTAGAGAAACAGAACAGTGTCATGGCCTCCAGTATCTAGGGGGAGACTATTCTGAGGTAAGAATAGGAGAGGAATGTAGACCGATTCCACAGAATCGGTTCTGTAGAACCAATTCCACAGAATCAGTTCTGACTCATGGTGACCCCATCTGTGCCAAATCAAGCCTGTGCTCCAAAAGGACTGACTGACTGCCCATAAATAGACCTGCAGGTATTTCTTAGAAACAGTTAATGAAAAACATATTGGGGGTACAAGGAGGTGAGGGTTGGGGGCAGAAGGGTGAGGATGGGCCAGAATGCAGTTGCAGAGCTGCACAGTTTGGTCGGTGGGGGGAGTAGGTGAAGGAAATGATGAGGGTCCAGTGGGAACCAGATGCTACAAAGGAATGACAAGCATTTTCCAATAGTAATTAAACCAACTGTCTTATTGATTTGGGAATTGGATACCGACTCTCTGGCTTCTTCATGCTGAACAGGGGCGTAGATGTAAAGGGGGGAAGGGAGGACGCTTTATCACGTTACTGGTGGTCTTGGGTTAAAGCTGCTTGCCTTCTTGCTCTGTTAGAAG
>NW_006399952.1:1752521-1778703 GCF_000299155.1 Elephantulus edwardii
TATTTGCAACTTTTTGAGAAAGCACCATACTGCTTTCCACTGTGGTTGCACCATTTTACATTCCCACCAACAGTGAATAAGGGTTTCAGTTTATCCACAACCTCGCCAGCATTTGTTGCTTGCTGTTCTGTTAAATTTTGCTATTCTGACTGGAGTGAGATGATATCTCATAGTTGTTTTGATTTGCATCTCTCTTAGAGCTAGGGATTTTGAACGTGTCTTCATGTGCTTTTTGGCCATCTGAATGTCTTCTTTGGTGAAGTGTCTATTCATATCCTGTGCACAACAAGATAAAGGTAAATAATCCAATTGAAAAATGGGCACAGGCTGAGTCTTAAAGGAGAAACAACCAAGCACATTGCAATCAAGTTGGAACCGATGCGTAGCTGACCCTCCATTGGTTCCCAGGCTGTAAATGGGAGGAGCCTGCGCATCTTTTTCCTGCAGAGCTCCTGGTGGATAAGAACCGCCAGAGAGGGATGGGCTTTGGGTTAGCAGCACACATTTCTATGGATTAAACCACCGGAACTCCCTTTTAAAAAGCTTTGAAAGAGAAATCTTTTCATCTTTGAGCGAGACAGATGGTGCGAGATAGAGCAAGGGTCAGATCTGTACTTCACCAGGTCATTTTGAGTCAGAGTAGACTTGATAGCATGTAACAATAAGATGTTTAGGGAAAAAAAGAGAGTGATGTGTAAATATGGAGTCAATAGGTGGCACGGTATTTGGTGAGCACAAAAGAAGCCATGATCAGGGATGCCGGGCCCTGACATGCCACATAAGTTTGATCTTAAGAGCTATAGGAGACCCCTGAGGGATTTTAAAGTGTAGGATTGTCTGATCAGACTTCTATTTTAGGCAGCTTTCATTCTGGAAGTGGTGTGACTCCAGTTAGGGAGACTAAAACCTGAAGGGAAGATAGTAAGAGACTCCGGCAGTAACACTGGTACAAAAAGAGAAATGGATTCACTAATTTGAGATCATGAAGATGAGAAGATGGTGGGTCTAAGTGCCCTGGGAGGTAGAATTGTCAGGGACTAATGAGGAATCTGGTGCAGATGCGTGAAAGAGACAGGAGGTAACAACTTCTCAGCTCTAGGTAGGAGCTGATTGATGGGTAGCTGATGTGGCCATTTGGTGAGGTGCTTAGTTGACTGGAGGGAGTGCTGGTGCCCTAATCCATAGGGTGCTGCGCAGTTGAGTTCATTTTAAAGGAATAATTTGAGGTACTTTGGGACACACGTGTGAATTTGATTTGGAGGAAGTGGCTATGCAGACGAGACTGCCTGTGCTTCATCCTTTCAACCTGTCATCGTCACTGCAGTTGCAAAGAAGGTGCTGTTATTTCCCCCAAGAACAGAAACCCTCCATATTGAACACTTGCCTTGGCACTGATCACTGTGGTTTCCTGATGCCTGTGTGCATGTTTACAAACGATGCTTCTTTGTTTAACTTTGTTGGATGTTCCAGAGGTTAAAGGTCTGCCCCAGAGCTGAATGGATTCTGGCTGAAGACAAGCCAGGGTTGTGCTTCACCGCTGGTCACCAAAGAGGTGTGTGGTTAGAGATGTGACAATCTGTGAAAGGTCTCTTATACGCGGGCACAATTAGGAAAATAACAACCACATACACACTCACACACATTCATTAGCAGTATTGGAAGCAGGGAGTGCTTAGAGTCTTAGGAGAAGGGTAATAGTCCTTTGGAAACACAGACATCTAGGATTGAAATTAGAGAAAATGAGACTATGGGGAAGGATTCGCAGAGGCAGCCGTGAGACCAGAAAGCTGTGATGATATGGGAGAGGCTCCAACTAAAGTTGGAATGGAAAATAATAATGGTTAGAAATATCCTCTAGGCCAATGTCTGACATGGGCAAAGAGGAGTGGGCTAAACTTATGTACAAAATGTTGCCAGAAATTTCTGGGAATGGGTGAGGGTAGGAGACAAATGAAAAATGTGCGGGATTCCTTTCTGCTCTCAATTCCTAAAGGAAACTGCATCCACAAGAGAGAAATGAAATGTTCTCTTTCAGACTTGCACACCTATCCCTGTGGAGCGTGCACCCTACAAGGGAGAAGTTGTCACCCTAAAATCCAAAGAAGAATCAGCATCTGGGATCAGGAAGCAGGCCCACTCCTGAGCTGAGCACTGTCAGGTAAAGGGCTGAGGACAGAGAACACATTCTTGCTTGAGAGCATGTGAATTTGCATTTCTTTCTTCATAAGCATTTGAAGAGTCCAAGGCCAAAAACTTCAAAGTGAAATCTGGCTGAAGGACATTTGAGTCAAGGGAAAAGTTTAGATGAGCACCCTAGATTGAAGAGTCTGGAGATTCATTCTCTGAGATGTTAGCAAAACACTAACATAGAATGACAGATGATAAAGAGAAAATAGGTGGGTCAGGAACAGAGGGACTTGTTATTGAAGAAAATTGGCATGACTTCAAACAGGGAGTACAATTTCATGGTCAAACAATTTATAAACTTATTAGGACTTCATTTAAGAAATCAACCTTTGTTTTATAAACGCAACTGAAAGTGAATGAAAAACAAATCAAATATCTTCAGGGAAAAAAATTTCATTTGTACTGTACTTTATTTCACACTAAAAATTGGAATGATATTTTTGAGACTGTCATTTGTACAAAACTATTTGAGTGGACTAGGGGAGAGGGATTGCAAAACAATGAAAGAGTTTTTCTTTTTCCTTTCAAGGAGAAGAGTGAATTGTGGGGACAGGGTGGGCAGGGAGAAAAGTGCAACAATGAATGACTGGAAACCCTAAGTCTCTGTAAACTTTCATTAAAATTGTTTGACCAAAAACAATTAAAAAAATATTTGAGTGCTTCATCAGTTTTCCTCATAGTCCTTTGACATCGATACCCTTGCTTTGTTATTGTTGTTGTATAATATTGTGTCAGAACCAGTCCATAGCTGACCCCTCTGGTGGATTGTCAAAGGCAGTTTAATCACAGAAGAGGAGTTTCTCCTGGGAGCAGCTGATGGATTTGAACCATGTCTCATTAAGTAGGGGAATGTCAGTGCAACTCCTTACGGCTAGGCCACCACACCTTCCTACCTTTGTCTTGGGAGGCACCAATCTTTGTCATCCTTCATTGATACTGTCTTCGCTAGCTGTTTTCTGGTTGAGCTCAGGTAGATTGATATATGCCAGCTGCTTTGTTAATCTGAAGGAAGCTCTGGTGGCGTTGTGGGTAGAAGTTGTGCTCCTGACCTAAAGGTGGCGCCTCTGAGCTCACCAGCCGCGCCAAGGGAGAACAATAGGCAGCCTCCCCCCATCCATCCCCACCTCCCCCACCCCGGTCCCCCACCCCATGCAGTTTACATCCTCTACAAACGGGCTGGAGGGTCAGCTGGGAGCTGATTCTGACTTCATGACAGTGACTTCAGTGATTTCTAGTTTAATGTCCCTTCCAGTGACTACATGAACGTCTGCGTATTTAGTCAACTTTGCAATTTCACTAGGCTGTGACCATTTTCAAGTAGGTGATGTATTTTCTGCACGAAGCCGTACACGAGAGGTGGACGTGATAGAGAAGCTAAATGTTCTCATTAATTAGGGGCATTTTGAGACAGTGGACTAGTTCTGATGCTCAGATAAGCACTGCACATTTCCACATTCCGACAGCCTACCTTGTGCAAATAAATTCAGTGACTTCAGGGATGTGGACAATGAATTCTTGAATAACAAAGCCCTCTGTACTGTGTCCTGTGCTCTCATCACTGAATGTGTGCCTTTAATAACGTTTTGTAGTTTCAACTTGCTTATCAGTTCCAAAGAACTGGAATTATTCTTCCAATCTGGGAAGACTGGGGTAAAGATTTCCAGTAAGGTTAGCAGGGGAGAGGTGTGCTAGAAAATGCTATTAACAGCACTGACTTTGATTATAGCATTTCTTGGAGGTTAGGCTTCGGTTCCGCATCCTTTGTGAGGGAGAATGTTACACTGAGTTCCTTTCATTCTGTTCAAAGGTGAAATCAGAAGAGAGGATGCTGCTGTTCCCATCACAGCCAAGCGTCGTCAGCCCGTGGAGAAGCAGGCTTGATTTCAACTCCCCAAGTCCTTTTTGGAAAAAAAAATAATAATAATAATCGCTCTAGGACACTTTCATTTTCTTTCAGAAGCAATTGCTGGCTTTCTTACTGTGACTTTGTTGTTGTGGAAAATTGAAGACATAAATGATTATTATTGTGATGAAAAGTCTGTGTGAAAATTCACTGGTGGTACTTTAAAATACTGTCTTTGCTTGTACTAGTTTCCTGGCTTTGAATTTTTTTAAAAACCCCTGTCTTGACTAAAGCTGCATTGAAGTGGCTACATTTAAAAAATAACTACAAAGATGAGTTGATATTTTACAGTAATTAATACACACTCAGATCTCTTTTTTCATGTCTTCTTATCTGAATTCTATGGGGCCTCATAATGGTTTCCTAGAACTATAGTAACAAATCAGGCAAAAATTGATGACTTAAAACAATAGACATATATTCTTTTTCAGTTCTGGAAGCCAGGCATCTAAAATCAGGTGTCAGCAGGCACAGGGTCTTTCCAGAGATTCTAAGACCCTTCCTTGGCTCTTTCAGCTTCTGGTGGCTCTGGGTATTCCTTGGGTTTCTTTGATTAATTCCAGTCTCTGACTCTGTCTTCACACCTTTGTGTCATCATATACCCATCTCGTCCATGCCCATGTCTTCTTTTCTTGTAGGGACCCTGCCATTATATTTAAGGTCCACGTAGGTAATCCAATAGAGAAATGATGATAGTTCTAGAACAGGGTTCAGATCTTTTGTCCATAGTGTTGCTAAGAGTCATACTTGACCCAATGGCACTTAACAACAACAACAGGTAATCCAAGATGACCTCAAAATCCTTAATTAAACCTGAGAATAGTGAGGAAAGTTAAAGAGACATGGAAACAGAATCCAAAGGATTAATGGGCCACACAAACATCAGCCTTCTTGGGCCTGAGACTAGAAGAACTAGATAAGGCCTGACTATTACTGCTGACCACTCTGAGAAGGTTCATAGTAGGTGGTCGTGGATAGAGTGAGAGAAAAATGGGGAACAAACTTTAATAAGAAAAGGACAGACTCAAAGGTAAGATAGTGAAATTCTCAGGTGGAATTCTTGAGCCTGTAGCCCTTTGATCCCCTTCATGAGATGGACTCCCTCAATGGCTCAGCAGTCAACCACATAATAGATAATTCTATAAGGTGAACAACAACATCACCAGTCAATACCCTACATTTTCTACCTCTTGGCAAATTGGTTTTTAGGACATCATTTTCTGTGTCACATATGCTTCATCAGCTCCTGAAGAGATTCATCAGCAAATCCCAGGTAATACATTGGACACTCGAGAGGTCCTCACTCCTTAGGATAGTAAACCATTGGAAACCCAAAAGGCAGCAGAGTTGTTCAGGGACAAAGTTCAGAAGACAGATAGGATAGGAAAGAAGAGGTGATGTAAAAGGGAAACAGCGGACAGAAGTGGGATGAGGGATATTATGTTTTGGTTATTGTAATCAGGGCTTTGGAAAAAATAAATATTTTTTTCCTTTTTAAAATGTTATTTACTAAAAAATGGAGCTGCTCTGTAAAAGTTCACCCAAATCACAATTAAAAAATTTAAAAATTTTTCTTTTCATCTGTGAAGATCCCTTTTCCAAATAAAGTAACATTTATAAGATCTTGAAATATTGACATGGAAATTTTTTCAAGTTCATCATTCAATACACTATACTTTGTACCTATCAGGAGGCTGTTTTTTATTTGACTACATAATTTTCTACATGACATTAGCTTCAGAAACTCTTAAAGAGATTTTTCTGCATACCCCATGTAATAAATTGGATACTCAAATTTAGAATAAATCCATGGCAAAGAATCCAGTCATACCTATGAAGGCAAGATTTGAAAGAATTAAATGGCATCAACAGGACTAAAAGCTGCTGCCTGATGCCTTCCCTCTTCTCTGCTTCTCAGTCTGTACTATGATCCTTTTTGTGTGTTCAGAGAGTTAGCAGAGAAGCTGAGTTTATATTTCTTTTCCTAGGTAAGTAGGTCAAGAGGGATTTTAGAACATGGGGTAAAATCAGGACAAATATACTCTCATTATAGATATATCTTCCCCTAAGGTATTCACTTAAATAAAGGGTAGATTTACACCAAGGCTTTGAACCAGTTCAGACTGGCTCAGTCATGGCCAACACAGCAAAATTGGAGCAAAAATTAATTTGTAAGAATGTGGCTGTACCAGAATGACAACCAGAACAGAAAAAAATTATGAGTTGAAGCTTAAGAATGGGGAATATGGAAGAAGCATGATTCAGGAAATTATACACTTTTGAAGTATTGTAGTCAGCCTTCATATCTGAGCTGGGTACTGCTATTTCTTACTCTGCCAGACAAGAGACTCATCTATTAACTATACGCTATGCACCCTGAATTCTCTAAGAGGGAGACTAGGTTTCCAGTAGGGTGTTGACTCATAAATTTTTCTGTTCTGTGATTTTGGTATATCTGCATTTAGCAAATAGGAATCCATTTCAGTTTCACTTCATCAGCTATAACAGAACTGAGCAAAACCAATCTGTAAACTTTATTTGCATATTAGATAAAATGAAATAAGACTCTAATTTTCCCAATAGTGATTTGCTTTGAACATACAGAAGAAAGGATGGTGATTGGAACCTGAGGAACCTTCTCATCTACTCCTCACTTACCAACATGGTCAGATACCAAACATTAGGTTCTTATAACAAAATCTACCTTGAGTGAAAATGGGAGAAGACTATAGCAATTCATAAGATTGAAAATGAAAGTTAAGTCATTATAAAACAAATCATGTCATTACATCACTGCCAAGCCACCAAAAATTATGGCCAAATTGATACATAACCTTAATAATCACAGCCATTGATACCCTTGGCTTGCACTTTGACAACTGTTACCACCAGACATACATCATTAACACAAAAAAGAGTTTGATAGTACATTTCCCACTAATATCATAAATGTGAAATGTCAGATAATATGACAGTTATGTGAAATGGCCACAAGTGAGGAGCAGATGAGGTTCAAACGATAGCTTTTTTTCTCAGATAAAAGACACCTTAAACTATTCCAAAATTTTCTTCCTTTCCTTTGAATAACAACAGAAGTACTCCACAATAGACAGCTGAATCTTCTGAAAAGGAATAGTTAGACCACGTTTTCATCTAGAAGTCGATTTCTATCCATTCATTAGTATTCCTCTTAAATATCACTCCTCCAGCCTGACAGGGTTAAGTCATTAACCAGTTACCATTTATTTGACTCTGAATCGTGTTGATTTGTGTGCAAGAGTAGAATTGTGCCTCCTAGGATTTTCGTTGACTGATTTTCAGAGGTAGATCACCAAGGCTTTATTCCATAGTTCTGCATATACTTGTGCCACCATCCTTTCTGTTAACTGTCCTGTGGCTGCATTAACCAGCTGCATCACCGACCCACTCAGTGACAAGGTTAGCACTCTCATTTATGCTCCTAGGACTCATATACCTCATCACATCACCAAAATCTCACTGCATGATAAGGATCTGTTTAAGCGTCTTCTCCTGGACGCCAAAACTTGGAAGTGGTTCATTTTCGTTAATTCCCTTCCAAGAATTTGCATTCGCACCCCTGATAGAGTGAATCAGAGTCTACATTTTAACAAGATTCTCAGGTAGACGTAAGAATCTAGAGGTAAGTTTCAAGTTAATACATTTTCATTTTCTATTATTTAGTAAATGTTATATTCGAGCTGAAAATGAATTAAGTAATAAATGGTCTTTCTACAATTAGACTCGGACACAGGATCACCTGAGCTTATCGACGTAGCACTGCATCTCTCTTACCCTGGGTTATTGTATGGGCTTCTGTTTCAGCACTAGGCTTGGTATAACAATATCAGAGTGATTATAGTAACAAAGACTTGAGTTCTAATAATTTTTAATAACTAAAAATTATGTCATCATTGGCTATTTTATTTGTGTTTGCAATGTCTAATGAAAAAGAATACAAACAATGCAATGTCTAATGAAAAAGAGAAAAGGAGATGTGTAATAATTTTGTTTGCTAGGCAAACAGTTTATACACAAAGTATTTTAGTAACCCTTATTAATACCTTTGAAATGGAAATTTGTTTTATGAAAGTACTTATTATTTTATTACTGTCATTACATTGCAATGTTATTATTCAGTTCTGAAACAAAAAAAGATGCAGGTAAAATATATTCCCTACTTTCCAAAACACATTAATGTAATTAAAATTATTAATCTATTTTAAAAAAGAATCTGTACATAAGAATTGAGTGAAAATGCAAATCTTTAACTAGAGCTTCAAACTGGCTGGAACTGATTCGGTTATGGTTGGCTAGAACAAGGGCAGCCATACATGTTGCATTGCAACCAAATCTCTTGGGCATCAAATTGTGATCCAACTAGAAAGCAGGTCATGATTTGAATCTGGATTGGTTGGCTGCTATCATTAACCAGGGCAGCTCTGCCTGTTTCCTACTTGGTTGGAATCCGATGCAAAAGAGATTGGTTGCTCTGCAACTTGTCTGATGCCTATGTTTCCATCAGCCGTGCCAGAACTGGTTCAAACAGTTTCAAAGTCCTGATTCAGATTCAGTACAATTTGGGTAGAAATCTAGATTCTCAGCAGGTATTCTAACTGAATGAACCAGGTACCAGCACAGGAGGCTTTTTGGAGTGGGATAGAGGGAGTGAGTTTGTCACCTTCTCACTTAAGGAAGTTAAGAAACATACACTAGTAGGGCCTTTTCCAACATTGCTTTTTCCTTCTATTAGGATGTAATTTTTACAAGAGCATAAGGTCTTTGACTTTTTGTTTAATGAAATGTCTAACTGTTCTCATCAAACTTTTAATATGAACACTTATCAGACCCTTATTAAGTGCCAGAGCCACTCCTAAGCTCAGCACAAACACTCTCATTTAATTCTCTAGAGCTCTATGATATGAACATATTATTTTTCTTTTTAAAAGTTAAGAGGAGAAAAGCAGAGAGAGAGATTAAAGGATTGCCCAAAAGTATTCAACTGGTCAGTGGGTGAGCTTAAATTTAAATCCTGGTTTGTTTGACTTCACTAAGGGAGCTTTGGTGGCTCAGCGAATAAGGTGGTGTGCTACCAACCCAAAGGAAGGCATTGAATTCAAATCAACCAGCTGTTCCTTGGGAGGAAGTTGGACATTTACCTCCCATGTGATTTACAGCCTCTGAAAACCTGCTGGAGGGTCAGCTAAGAGTCAGTCCCAACCCAATAGCACATTTTAATAAGTGTATTCCTTATAACCCAGGCGTTCAACCAGTTCATTCTGCCTCTACCCCCTACTGAGAATTTGCATGGTGGACAGTGTTTGGTGGAGCTCCCTGATTCAAACAAGCTTGGAAGCAGGAGTGGCATCCACTTCAGAAATAGCTTGCCTCCAAAAACTCTATGAACTTGGAGAAATGATGAAAATTATACAAGTGTCCAGGTCTTTCATTCATAGGGTCGCTATGAGACGCCTACAACTCGATGGCACTTAACAACAACCCCTAATACACAGAGTCGGAATCTACATTTTATCAAGATCTCCAAGTGTTATATAGTTTCATAATCTTCTATATCCCCATATAAACCATTATGAGTCACTTGGAGAGCTTGACAAAAATGTAGATTCTGATTCAGTATACCTGTATTCCCAGCAGGAGTCAAACCAGTATGAACCAGTTGAAAGCATTTGTTAATAATTTCAGAAGAACTCACTCCTAATGCCTTGCAGCTGCCTGAACATCATTACAGTTCAGAAAAAGAACAGCAGCTAGCAATTGTGAAAATTTTTCCTGCTGGGATTACATTACAAATATTAGTTCATATGGTCTTTCAGCATCACAATGGGGGCTCCGGATACCACCATTTGGTACATGGTGAAACTGAGGCACCAAGAGTTGCATTAATTGTCATTTCTTATAGCCAAGATCTTGCTAGAGGATGACTTGGAAGGAAGTTTCCAAGGTAAGTTTCAACATTTTCCAAAAAGGGAGATCTAGAACCACCTAAGATAACACAAGTGGGTGAAAGGGTTTGATCTCTACACTTTTGCTGATACTTTCTTCACTGAGGAAGGCATGAGGACCCTAATGATTTTCTATAAGCCATGAGGTTCTTAGCAAATTAGATTTAATTTCTTCTAAGAATCTTAACACACTGATAGAGATATTTCCCTTGAAGTAGCCTGCAGTCTGAGTTTTATACTTTAAAAAAAATCATCTTACTCTTTAAGCATCTTTTTATATTTTGGGTTTTTTATTGTATATTGGTTACATGCAAAATTCACATACATTGTGTTTCACCTTTCCATATCGTTCACATTATGGTTCGTACAATCATCCCCATACATTGTGTTTTACAAAATTAATCATTATTGATCTACACCCACCATTAACCTGTCTTTTCAGTTCTCTTATGCTTTATTATTATTATTATTATTAAATTTATTAGTTTTAATGAACATTTACAGAGATTTTGGGTTTTCATTCATTCATTGTTGCACTGTTTTCTCTACCCTCCCCCCAGTTCGTTCTTCTTTTTTCCCCCGCTTGAATGTCTGTTTTAATTGTCCAGTTGCCACAGTGCTTGTCAAAGTCAATTCTGATTAATCTCCTTTGTCAGTGTGTCCTTTGCCATTCCCTATCACTCCTCCCTGAGAGAGACTTCACCCTGATTCATAAGGAAAAGGGGATGGCGTATTCTCTTAGCTACTTCCTGCTGAAAAGGGGGCTGTAGGTTTCAGGGTGAAGATCTTCTCTCACTACTCTAAAGGGCCCCTTTGGCAGTAGGAAACACATAGACTATTATGGAGATTGATTTTGGAATTTAGATGCACTGTTATCAATTGTGCTTAGCCGTACATGTTCATATCCTTGAAGATCTATCATGTAAGTGTTACAGCCTAGAAGACACAAATTTAACTAACAAGTTAAAAGTACATGAGTCAAAAATTGAAAAGCAATAATATTCTGAGTAGAGGTTCTAATAGTGACATAAATCAAGTTACAGAGGGAAGGTGGTTCTTACAATAAAAGGCCTATTGGCTAGAACTTTGTCTGTTATAGTGTAGAGGTTAGTAACCACAAGATGTAGAGGCTCAGCTATGTCATTTATGCTTCTTAAGTCCTGGAGCAAATTCCATCTACCACTGGGTTGTTTTACAACTCCTAAGTCCGCATGTAGGGCAGAGGTGAAGTAAGGAACTGCTTATGAGGTTTTCCATCCATTCCAACAACTAAGAAATAGTGAGAAGAGTTGGGACCTCAGAAAGCTTTTAGGACCAATTAGTAGGCTCTGTGTCCAGGAGAAAACGAATATACTTACCAGTAATGTTAATGCTCACCCACAGCTCTTCTGGGAGGATCTAAATCATTGAAGCATCCGCCTTTGTTTCCAGCTGGGAGCTGGGGCCTGTCAGTACTATCAGCCATGAGGACCTGATGTGGGCCACCCTTGGCCAAGTGTCCTTCAGATCCACACTTAAAGCAAGTGAGTGGGAGCTTCCTCTCTACTCTCTTGCCTATCTGTGGCTCTCGTCTGTGACACTGTCTACTGAAGTGGCCCAGCTTTCCACAGTGGAAGCAATTCTGACCTCCTTTATTACCTTTGGGTGGCACTGTATATGAGTAAGACTTCCTTTTCCTGACACAGGCCCCAAACTGGCAGCAATAGCTGAATCTAAATTTGTTGGATTCCCCAGAATCTGAAGTCAGGAATACATAGGTAGGGCACAGGAACTGAGAGGTCAGTTAGAGTGACTTGAGGTGCTCAAAGACCTTTGATGCTCCTTCTATGCAGGGAATGCAGATCCTTCTGCAACTGAGCAAGTGTGACAGGCCAGTAGGGTTCTGGTTGTGGCCAGCCTTCACTCATGGAGTATTGAAGTTGAAGTAGTGTTGACAGTTGCTTGCCTTTCTCAGATTTCTTGACCAGTCAACACTTCTCTCCATGGGACAGTTCCCATGATGCAAAATAGACTTGATTCCAAGACTAGGAACTTGGAGTCTGGAGTAGTTCTATTCATTTCACTCAATGATCACTCAATCCTAAGCCTTCACGTCTTCATCATTTAATAGAAAGAGATACAGCTGACAGTGTAGGGAAGGGCCCAGACTCAGGAATTAATTTGACTGGCTTTCCTAAAGTTCTTTGTCACTTACTACACAAGTTGCTGCTGCTGTTCTTAGTTGCCTACTAGTTAACTGGCTCAAAGCACCTTTATTGTGCTATCTTCAGTATTGTAACTGTGTTGGAATGAGTTGTTTAGGCTGTTGTGTCAGCTCTTCTGAGTTAGGGCTTCACTTCCCTTTGCTAACCATCCATTCTATCAACCACACCAGCCAACTCATTGCCAGAGAATTGATCAGCCATAGCTTGACTATCCAGTCAGTTTTCAGAAGCTATAAATCACAGAGAAGGAGATAGTCCCTCTTTGTCCTAGGGAACAGCTGGTCAATTTGGACTGCCTGGCTTTGGATGGTAGCACAACTCTTTACCCACTAGGCCACCAGGGAGCTACTCTATCAACAGTGATATCTTTTGACAGAAATTTGACTTTTCTGATTATAGAGCCAAAGTAATCTATACTAGTTACTTTAACTCTCAACTTCATCATTACTGAAACTTTTGTTCAAAGATTCTTTCTATAGAAGAATCCTGATATAAGGAGGAAAGTATAGAACAGAATTTTAAATTCTGATGAAATCCACAGCTTAAGAAAATGTCATCAATATCACAAAATCATCCATGTAGAAGTTGTTAAATTGGTGTATGTTCTCCTGTGTGTATCTTTGACAACAAGAACAACAATAATGATAGGGTATTATGGTTATCACAAGAGTCCACAATTAAGGTTGCATAATGGAATGTACTTGGGGCAGTGGGAGGGGTGCGGGGGGATTGTATACCAGAGAAGGAGTGTTTCTTTTACTTTTGAAAGAGAGGAGCGAACTGGGGGGGGGACTTGGCAGGAAGAGAAGAGCAGCAATGAATGAATGGAAATCCAAAATCTCTGTAAATGCTCATTAATTTTTTTAAAAAAATTTTTTTAAAAAAGAACAACAATAAAATATATTTTAAAAAAACACACAAAACAACAAACCCTTTCCAGTCCCTTATGTCTCATTAAACAAGATATATAAGCATTTAGCATACAGCATAAGGTTGACCATCTTTCAAGTCAGTTATTATTTCTTTGAATGTTACTGTTCCATTTTTCTACCTGGAAACAGAATGAAGCCACATATATAAATTTAGACATTTTAGTCACCTTTAAATCACAATTGATGGCTATTGTTTCTCAATAGTATAAAACTAAAAATGAAACAAACCTTTTTGTAAAAAGTATTTCTTTCATGATTGGTTGGCTAATATCTTCCTATTTATTTTTTGTTGGTTTTCTAATTTAAAAAACATATTTATAGACATTATCCAACGAAGTATCCAGAAGCACTTTCCTTTTCCCATAACATAAGAAATAGACATTTCTCTTTTGTTCATGAGCTAATTAAGGAGAAAGTTCTCAAGTTCATGGAAGCATTATTTGAGTTAATAATTGGGGAATGAGATGCCAATAATCCTTAGAAGTAAAACCTTTCTTAATTGTAAATGTTTTAAATTTCTTGTTTCACTTAAACTTCAACTTAGAATGTTTATACCTTAAAACTAATGTTAGACTAGGAAAGAGAGTTGTTCACTAGATAAAGTCAATGTATTCACACATGGACAAGAGTAATCTTTATTCAGGAAAGAAATTAAACCATCATAGAATTGAAGCTTCAAAGGTCTTGTAGTCTCATTTTCGAATGGATGATGGAATGGAGGACACAAAGTGGTGCTGCCTGGCAGTGCCCTCTCATGGTGTCTTAGATGACTGCTCTCAGACTTATGACCCTCAATGAGGAACCTTGTCTTACTTAGCATCAGACAATCTACTCCAGTTTAGGTATTATAAAACTACAGTCAAGGCTAGGATTGCATCTGAAACTCTGAACCTTTCTTATGGTTGACTCAGCTGAATCTTCTTCTCATTCATGTTCCTTTACTTCATTCTTTCTCCCTACTTATCTGTTTCTGACCCTCCAGTATTACACAGAATTCTGTGTGACTTCAGATAAGTCACTTAACCCCTGTGCTCAAAGTCCTCGTCTCTAAAAGGTTAATTTGTTTTTTTGATTCACCACGAAAGGTTAACTAAGACATGCCTCCTGATATTCATTCACCACTTCACATCCCATGACTTTGCATATTCTTAGCCCACTCAACATATCAGTCAACACTGCTAAGTGCTTTCAAACTCACATCTCTATTGACTTCAATAACACTTTTAATAACTAATTTCATTTAGTAAGCACTTATTTATTTATATATTCATGTAACTGTTTATGTTGTTAAGACTATGTTGTTGAGTACAGTCGAATCGGAACTGAGCAATAGCTGCTGACCCTCCAATGGATTTTCAGAGGAAGTGAATCCCGTGGAAGGAGATTGTCCACTCTTCTCCCATGAAGCAGCTGGCAGATTTGTACCTTGTTCTTTCAGGAATGCAGCACAGGTTTTTACCACTAGGCACCACTAGAGGTTCCTGTTAAGACTGTACACAGAAAAAACAACAACAACAACAAAAACCAGCAATATAAAGTTGCCACATGTACAATTCAGAGTTGTTGATACATTCTTTGAGTCGTACAGAACTCTTTTTCTGTGCTGTTCCTTCTCCATTAATGTAAGTTCACTGTTGTTGATCTGTCCAATTACTGTTGTCAATTTGATCCCCAAATAGATATTTCTTGAGACACCCAGGTGGTGCATTGGCTGCTAACTGAAAGGTTGGCATTTAGACTCTACCAGCCCCTCTTCAGGAGAAGCAGGTGGTAAGTGGCTTGGAAATATTAGGGGGACCCTTTCACATACTGTCACTTTGGGTTGAAATAGACTTGATAGCAACAGTCTTAATTCTTTTTGGTTCTACATAGATCTTAAAAGAGTAGAATTATTAAAACAGATGTTCTTTACACACTGCTGTCACGTCATTTCCAACTCATAGTGATCCTCCGTCAGGTTTCTGAGACTGTAAACCTTGACAGAGGAGACTGTCCATCCTTCTCCTGGGAATCTGCAGGTGGAGTCCAATAGCTGGAGACGTAGTCTTCTGATCCCCAAAGCACCCACTACAATCTTTGACTCCAGAGCTCCCCAAAGCATCCACCACGGTCTATGACACCAGAGCTCCTTTGTTAGTTAAGCTAAACGATTTCATTTTTAAGAAGACTTCAGGGAACACTTTTTCTAAGATTTATAAGGAACTAGTTTAGGGGTTCATTCAGCATCCATGACATCATACAATCTGGATTCCATGAGAAATTTTTAAATTCTGTATTACATTTCTCCCCCCTTCCCCCATGATGATTCTACTATAGAATCTTTGATGAAACCTTTGACCAAATTGTTCAGTAAGGTAGCCCAACATCAGTTCTTTTGGTATCATGGTGAAGGAGGAAGATGTTCAGACTGGCAATTAGCCACACATTTCATTGCTTCCTCTTGTTCTGCACTATTCTTTTCCCTCTGTTGAGAACAATTGTTGTGCCTTAGAAGGCTTCTTGCAGGCATTTTTTTTTGCAGGCATTATTTTTATGCCCTTTGCCAGGAGCTGTGCTTAGAGATGTAAACATGAAGAGTTAGTTCAAGGTCTCTGAAACTAGATAGGCAGATAAATCAAATCCAAATACAGTGCAGTAAGTTCTGTGTTAGTAGCAGAGTGCTTTGGGGAAAATAGGAAAAACATCAAACAAACATCTCTATCTCAAGCAACTCTTTCTCAAGCTTCTAACCTTCTCTCTTTCCTTGAAGATTCCTCCAACGCCTGTGACTCTTGTGTCTCATTGCTGTTTCAGTTGCCTCCACAGCCAGAAGGAACCCATGGATCTGTCACAGCAATTTCTGTGCACATGCTGGAGTCTTTGCAATAGGATCTCCTCATTGCCAAAAGCCTTCCTTTTTGTTTTCTTTTTAGTCTTTATTGCCACTATGACCGTGGTGAGTAATTCATCTCCATTCCCAATTATCTCACATAATACCTGGCATTCAGTAGAAAGTCAATAAATCGTCTTGAATTAATACAAGCTAACAGTGAATCCTAATGCAATAGAATGGGTGAAATTAACATACTATTTTGAGATCTCTTGAAAATAGACTCAACTCTGTGTGCTGGGGTGGGGGGCTGCTGAGGAGATCAGAGAAGTGCCAGTAAATCAAAGCTAAGTGTTACTTGTCTTCTCTCATTTATCTATCTCTGCTCTCTGCTTCTATATCTGTTCCAAGCTCCAAAACAAATTCACTCCCTCTGTGAGGTTTTTCTTTACTTACACAGTCTGTTCACTGAGCATTGGTGGTACATGAACTATAAAATAGTTCTGACCACTGTCAGCAATGGATGTTCTGAGGAAGGTTAGGATTCTACTATTTTATAATAGTGTCCACATGAAGTTTTTGCCTGACAGCATCTTGGAATGGGTTTAGTTTGAGAAAAATAGTCAGCTCCCCATTCCTGCTATTGCTTCTACCATTTGTCCAACTGGGTCTTAAATGTGCTCTCAATTCCTGTCGGCAAGAACCATGTCTTGTTTATCTGTGCATTCCTAGTGCCTAGCTTGGTGCTGAGTAAAGAATAAACACATATTAGGATTTCAAAATAAGTTTATTTAGCTAAATAAGGCATTTGGGAATTTAAGTAGTTGGAGAAGTTGAGAAAATGGAGACAGAGGAGTTGAAAAGTGACTGCTCAAACTAGGGCAGAATTCAGAGCTATTGTACATAGGGTTGCTATGAGTCACTAGCGACTCAACACACATAACAACAGCAACATTTGCAAATAGGGCTACATCCTTAGGCACTAAGGTTTAGGATTTACAGTACATATTTTAGGGGAGGATTCAATTCACTCCATATTAAAGATCATTGCTATCCAGTTGACTGCAACTCACAGTGACCCTGTCAGAGTAGATCAGTCCCTCAGGACCTCCGAGGCTGCAGTCTTTGCTGAAGCTGACCACCACAGCTTTCTCACATTCGGCGACTGCTTCTGAGTTTGAGCTGCTGATTTTTCCATTAGCTGCCTAGTGCTTTGTCACTGTGCCACCAGGATTCCTATTCTACCCATAAAACCCACAACCTAATGTCGTTGACTTGACGCCTGTTGATTCTGACCCTGTGCTGGGTTTCCAAGGCCATCAATCTTTATAGGAGGAGATCTCCCCTCTTCGCCTCACACACTGGCTGATGAATTTGAACTATTGTTCTTTCAGTTAGAAGCCTGATAGTTCCACACAGCACCACCCAGGCTCTCCAGATTCAGATGAGGGAGAGCCATTCTAACAGTGCTTAAGAGTGCAGGCTTTGGTGTCAACCAACCACGATGCACCAGCCAGAGACCTCAGACAAGAGACTTAACCGTTCATACCTTAACTTTCTTGTTGAAACATGGCGGGGAGTGGAGTTGTCACAGATTTGGTGAGAGAATGAAAGGAGAAACAAATGCACAGGAAGCAAGCAGCTTGGGGGTCGAAGAGGATGAGAATCCGTAAAGGATGATGCCTGCATGCTTCACCATTGCCGCATGCTTCACCAATGCCTGCACCACCATTTCCCTGAGTCACTGCATCACTGCAGGCCCGGGGAGTGGATTATAGGAGAGAGAATCAGTCAGCACAGCTTCTCACACCCCCGTGTTCATTCCTCCCCAGTTCACTGCCCAGTGAGATCCATTCTGTCCTGTCACTGACTTGTCCTTCATAGGTGCAGAGCTGGCAGGCCCCTCCGATTCAGCTGAATGACCATCCCAGATGGTGGGCATTGTGTACTGCATGCTCTCATCCTGATGCCAGAGCTTTCTAGACTTCCTTCTCTGTTCTGCAGACAGACGTGGTGAAAGTTATTTATCCTCCATCCCCCACTTCCCCAAGTTCCGTTTTCTTTTCTTAAATAACTTGCAATACACTGAGTTGCTTTACACCTTCTAGCCAATCTCATGGTAAATAATTCCCTTGTCTTGGGGATTCTAGTAACAAGACAGCTTACTTTCCCTTTTCTGAAAGAGCACGCACACCTGCACCGATCAATATTTACTGCTCAGCCCAGGTCTTCTGGGAGAGAGAGTAGTTTAGAGCACATTACAAAGATATGGACACAGCCCACAGGGAACTTATAATAAAAATGTTCCAAGAAAAGGAGTCTAAAAAGCTAATAGGCTCTTTGGGAGAGGCAGGCAAAGATGTAATACAAGCAAGTTCCTGAAACAGGTCGGGGGAGTCTTGGAGGATCTTCTTGTGAAGGTGGTGGTAGTTTGAGTTTTGTTTAGTTTTCTGTTTTTCAGATAACAAAGGGGGAAAATTATCGCTTCTGAACCTTAGTTTCAGAATTCTAGAATCTACACTTATGTCACTGCTTCTAATAGGAAGTGGTAAAATGAAGCCATGAATTGGTATTTCAATTTTTAGAATTCTTTGGGGGACACTGGCCAAGCACTGAGTAAGAGGTGCCAAAGGGCCTGTGGCTCAGGCAAAAGACACTCAAAGGGAGAAGACTTAGATTTCATCACACCTAAGAGGGCGGTCTGGGGAAAGGCTCTCTGATTTTCAGTTTCTTTTCTTTTTTAAAGATCATCTTTATTTATTTATTTATTCTTTTTATGTGTGTACCGTCAAATTGGATCTGACTGGTACAGGAGGCGATTGTTCCTCCTTCTTCAGCAGAGCATCTGGTGGATTTGTACCATGCACCTCTGGGATTGCAGTGCAGTTTCCTACCACTAGGCCACCGGAGCTCGCCTGATTTTCAGTTTCTTGATCCAGGAAATGAAGATGCTAAGACTGTCCTGATTACTTTACTACATTATAAAAAAAAATCTAATGAAACAAAGGTCTGTGAACAACAAAGCAATATGAGAATAATGTTCAAAATAGTGGGTTACTCTGGAAAGTTGGTTTAGAGTGAGAAAAAAATAGAAAGGATGAGAGATGGCAAAGTCTTTGAGGGATTTCATATTCAAATGGCAAGGTCACAATAATCACAGAGACTTACAGGGTGAGCATCCCAAGACATAGAGTAAATGACTAGAATTCAGATAAGACTAGGAGTAAGAGAAAAGAAACAAGGTTGCTGTATCCCACTGGAAGCTGGGAGGGTTTGTTCACTGATATGTAGAGTGATGGAGGAGGAAGGACAGTAGCATATCATGTTTTCTTTGAATCACAGTACCATCCATTTTTAGAGACACGTGTAAAAGCTGGGGCCAGGGGAGCTCTGGTGGCCTAGTGGCAGGAAGCTGCACTACAATACAAGAAGTTCGCAGTTCAAATCCACCAGATGCTCTGCTGGAGAAGGAGGGACAATCCCCTCCTGTACCAGTCAAATCTGATTTGAAGGTATACACACACAAAAATAATAAAATAAATTTAAAAAAAAAAAAAAAGCTGGGGCCAGGGACAAGTATGCTGAAATCCGGGCTAGAACTAAGGATGGGAACCTCTAAAGATTTGCTGTGATAGGAAGAACCAAGAACTTGCAATGAATGGGACTCTCTCAGGCAATTCTAAAAAAACACCAACAAGAGGCTAAGAATGGAGTTAGGAGTGAGCAAAAGGATATCTGGGTAGAGAAAGGCAGCCACAGGTGTAAGACCCTGCTACAGAGTCGGAGGATGAAAGCCAAGAGGCCTGGGCCTGAAGCAATTGGAAGCCCGGGCAGCATGGCCAACATGCATTCTGCTAGGAAGGAATACTAGCACAAGTGTCTGGAACCCAACCAGCACAGACAGAAGGAGGCTTAGTTTGAAGGGGTGAAGCTTGAGGACTGCCCTGGACTTGTTCCTCCAGAGCTCAGCTTGGGACAGTGGGCTCTTCGAGACCGGGAACCAAGCCTCATTCCTTTCTGTAGCTTCAGAGCTTAACCCTGGGTAGGAGACGTGACTCAATCAGTGTTTGTTGGAATGCACCAGGAGAGGAGTGCTGGATGAACATAACCCAATTCAAAATTTCCAACAAACTCTAAATGGCATTCATTCCTTTGGTGTCTTTGGGTGGTCTTTGAGAAGATGTATTCCACAGGTAACATGAACTAAACAAGTTCTGTCAAGTCAGTTCTGACTGATGGCTGCTCCTTGTTTCAGAGTACAGCTGTGATCCACTTCTTGAGGACAGAGGAGAAGAAGAACTTAAGACCATATTTATTTTCCTCATTAGGCTTACATGTTTTTCAGGGTTGAGCTATATTTCACAGGGTTTTAATGGCTAAGTTTTAATAAACTACAGAAAACACTTAGAGGAAGACACTCAACCATGTGGATTGACACTGACTGCTGTAATGAGTTCAAGTATATTAGAGACGATGAGGATGGTACAGGATAGGACAGGGTTAATATCTGTTATTCAGAGAGTCCCTATGAGTTGTACTTGATCAACAATACCTAACAACAAGAAAGATAACATTGAGAGGAATGGGAATTGCAGAACACTTAATTGTGCTCATGCAAAACCTATACATAGATCAGGAAGCAGTCGCTCAAACAGTACAAACTCCACCATGCATTCAAATCAGGAAATGTGTGTGCCATGATTGTATCATTTCTCCATACCTATTCAATCTGTATACTGATTAAATAATTCAGAGAACTGGACAATATGAAAAAAGTATGGCATTAGGATTGGAGGACGACTAACATCTGTTATGTAGAAGTATTCTGTAATACAGAAAATGAAGAAGACTTGAAGCACTTATGAAAAAAGATCAAAGATTTCAATATAGTTTACATCATGGAAAGATTTTCACATAGGAATACATTCAGATGGCCAACAGACACATGAAGAAATATGCAAAGTCACTGGCAATAAGAAAGATGCAAGTCAAAATAAAAAGGGGATACCATATCACCCCAGTAGCACTGGCAAAATTCAGTAGGATAGCCAGCAAAAAATGCTGGAGAGGATGTGTAGAGGTGGGAACTCTCATACATTCTTGGTGAGATTGTAAAATGGCATAAACACTCTGGAAGGCAGTTTTGTGTTTCATTAAAAACTGAACATAGAAATTCCATATAACCCAGCTATTCCACTACTAGGAATATACCCAAGGAAATTGGAACTGAGATGCAATGGAGATTTAAGCACCAATGTTCATAACAGCATTATTCACCATTATAAGAACATGGAAACAGCCCAAATGTCCAACCACAACTGAATGGATTGAGAAATTATGGCACATTCACACAATGGAATATTATGCCGCGTTCAGAAGCAACAATTTCAAAAAATACTACTTAACTTCGGAGAGACTGGAGAGCATTATGCTGTGTGAACTAACTCAGTTTCATAAGGACAAATACTACATAAGATCATTATTGTAAAAATAGGATAACTAGTAAAACATGTATGGGGACACAAAAGGGGGAGTGGACTGGGGGTAAAATTATAAGGTTGCACAATTTGGAAACAAAATAACAATAATCCTCAGCACTGGAGCAACTTGTTAGATGGAGGGAAAAAATGAACATGTTAAAGATACAATTTTAGTTTAATCCAAAATCAACCTCCATGATAACAGCAGGTAAGAAAAAAAAAAAAAGACGTGTTATACTGGGCAAATCTGCGGTCAAGACAGTCTCCAAAGTGCACAGTTCAAAGACTAAGGTGAACCTGAGCTGAGCCATGTTGTGGTTGTGTGTCAGTTACAAGTTAGACAATAAATACAAGAGACTGAAGAATATGTCTTGAAAGGGTAGTGTTGGCAAAAATTATGGCTGTCAGAAGAACAAACAATTCTGTTTTGGAGGAAGTGCAAACTAGGTGCCTCTAAGAGACAAAGAGGGTGAATTTTATCTCACTCACTGTGGGCTTAGTGTCCTTGAAAAAAGACATCATGCTTGGGTAAAAAAGGATTAGCACAAGGAGAAAGACCTTCAATGAGATGGATTGGCAGAGTTACTTCAACAATAGGCTTGAGCGTGGTGGGAATTGTGAGGATAGATCAGTGCTCGAACTGTTGTTCATAGGCTTGCTATGGGCCATAGCAGACTCAGCAGTACCTCATATCAAGTGTTTAGAAGTAGATCACCAGGCTAGTTTTATGAGGTGCCTCTGAATGGACTCAAACCTCGTATCTTTTGGTTGACTTTTTTAACCACTGTGGGAATTCAACTAATGTGAAGCCCACTCTTTCCACACTTCCTGAAAACTCCTGGCTGTCTAGCAGTTCCCTTGCTTCCTTCCTCCTCTTTATATGGAATATGCTCTCAGAAGATGGTGTTTTGCTTAGTAACTTGTTTCCATGGCAACTTGCTTGGGCATTATCCCACCCTCAGCCTGCCTGCGGTTGCCAGGCTTGGCTGTACCATGCAGTTTCCAGTGGGTTTACATCCTGTCCTGACTCACAAAGTCTTAAATTTAGAAAACATAGTCTTTAAGAAATTAACTTTAACCATGTATTTAAACACTCTACAAATATGATTTTTTTTAAAAAAAAAAGCAAAACTGCACTGTTGTTGTTGTTGTTGTTGTTGCTGTGTACCATTCAGTCAGAACCTACCCATAGTTGACCCTCTGGCAGGTTTTCAGAGGCTGTTAATAGCATGGGAAGAGATTGCACATTTTTCACCCACAGAGGATTTGAACTGTGTGCCTTCTAGAAATTAAAACAAAACAAAACACACTAAAACCCAAAACACTCTACAACTTCCTTATCAAGACACAACTTTCTTTGTCAGTATTTTCATTGATTCTTTTAATAAATGTTCTCCATATATTGTAAATCAGCCTGGACAAGAACCTACCAGGAGAAGCATTTGGCTCCAAACTCTTATACATTGTTGGTGGGATTGTAAAATGGTACAACCACTCTGGTGGCAGGGGGAGCCATGAGTTTGGCCCCTAGCAGGGTGAGCCGGCCCTCAGGGTGAGCTCCTCAGCCCTCGGATTGTACTATCTGATCGCTGGGTAGGAAAAAAAACAAACGCCTAGGGTATACAGAGAATTTTATCAAGGCTAGTTTCCTCCACCCTCTCCCCCCCAGTACACCTGTAAGTAACACCCCCAAAGCCCTTCTATTTGTAACTCACAAGTTTGTTCTCTCTAGATTTGCTCCCTTTTCTATAGGTAACCTTAACACTGAGTTTTACTCCAGACCTGGCCCTGAACAGTTCTAGAGAAAAAAAGGAAATACAATGGCCAGTTAAGGAAGCAAAGGAGGATGGCGGCTCAGGGTTCAGTCAGCCATCCCCACTGGACCCACCTGGGAAAGTACTTTGCAGTCCAGAGGGGATTAAAGGTCAGGAAAACATCTTCTTACAGAACAAGAAGGCAAGAAGCTTCAACCCAAGACCACCAGTAAGGGGATAAAGTGTGCACCCTTTCCCCCTTCACATCAATGCCCCTGTTCAGCATGAAGAAGCCAGAGAGTCTGCACCCAATTCCCAAATAAGAAACCCACAATTGAAAAAGTAAGTTTGTTTAATCACCATTGGACTATGCTTACCATTGCCTTGAATCATCTGCTCCCCACTGGATCCTTTTAATTTCCTTAACCTGCTCCCCCCACCAACCAAATTGTGCAGCCTTGCAACTACACCCCTGCAATATTCATCCCTGTCCATCCTCACCCTTCTGCTCCCAACCCTCACCTCTGTGTATCCCCAACATGTTTTTTCCCAATAAAATAAAATAAATTAAAAAGGTACAACCATTCTGGAAGGCAGTTTAGCACTTCCTCAAAAAAGGTGAACATAGAAATTCCGTAGGACTCAGCTATTCCACTGCTTAGAATATTCCCTGAGAAAATGAGAACTGAGGCACAGAGATTTGTACACCAGTCTTCATAGCAGCGTTAAGCACCATAGCAAGAACATGGTAACAGCCCAAATGTCCAACCACAATGAATGGATTGAGAAATTATGATATATTCACACAGTGGAACACTGCAGCACACAGGAGCAATGATTTTGTAAATAATTACCTAACATGGGAGGGACTGGAGAGCATTAGGCTAGGTGAACTCAGTCCCATAAAGATGGATATTGTGTAAGATCATTATTGTAAGATAAGTAAGAAGGTCCAAGAAGGAGAGGGAGGGGCAGCTTGGTCATAGGGTCACCCAATTTAATGGGTGGAGGGAGGGGTGGGTAAAGGAAAGGGAAAAAATCCAGTGTGAAAAACAATGTATACAAATTTTATGAACTTTGTAAGTAAACCAGTATAAATTTTTTTAAAAAGTAAATGTTCCCTCAGTGAAAACTCTTCAGAAATTTAAAATTAAATAAAACTGGGGTGAAGAAGGGATGTAATGTCCACTGCAATGCTGTCCAGTTTTCTCTGTGGACTTGACCTCATGTCAAGATCAGACCATTAAAAGTCTCAGCTCTGATCCTGAAGAAGACCTGAACACCATCACACACATATTCAGGAGCAAGAGTCACAATGTGCACTTACTATGCACATTTTATTCCTTCATATTTATTGTTGTTCTTGTTGTTAGGTGCCATCGAGCTTCTTGTAACTCATAGCGACTCTATATACAATAGCTCTGAACCCTGTCCTATCCTGAGCCAATCTCATTGACTCTGACACACTTACCCCCAAGACCCCAGTTACTGTATCAGTCGTCTCATTCAGGGTCTTCCTCTCCTGTGATGTCCCTCCACCTTTCCAAGCATGATGTCATTCTCCAGGGACTGATCCTTCCTGGTCACTGGCCCATTTTGTCTACTGACGTGACTTTCAGCACTTTATTGAGGAAGACATTCTATAAACCACTCTTGGCATTATAAACTGTGTTCTTGGCAATGGACTTCTCAGCTGTAAAATGATAAGATTTTAAAGAAACATGAAAAACATCAGTGCTAATTGATGATCACCTCATTTTTTCTTTTCTAAATGTATTTCAAACCTGCTCACAACATTTACCACTAAAAGTGTGACATACGATTGTCCTTGGGCTTTTAAGTGGTCCTACTCCTCACTTTTAAAACCATGGTTGGACTTCTCATAAAGTATCAGATTGACTCCTATATTTGGTATTTCATTTGTGCATCTGTAATGGCTCAATTCAGTGCCATTAGATCCTTGAGACTTTCCTCAGTACGCAGTGAGCCTCCAAGTAGTAACACTCTTTTGTGACTAAGGTGGAGTCCTACATTTTCTGGAACATCATTTTTCTTTTTTTGCATCCCAAATCCAGTGAATAGGGAAAGGATCAGACATTTACAGAAATTGGTCTTTTTACGAATGACATTATAATGGTAGACATATGAGTTTATGCACTGTAAAAATCTGTAGACCTGTACAACACAAATGGTGAAGGCTAATATAATCTGTGGGCTTTATTTACTAGTAGTATGTCAACATTAGTCCATCAGCTATGACAGATATAGTACAGTAATGCAATGTGAGGGAGCTCTGATGACATAGTGGTAAGGAGTTGTGCTGCCAATCCAAGGACAGGTGCTTCAAATCCACCAGCTGCTTCTCAGTAGAAAGATGGACAATTTCCTCCCATGCTATTACTAGCCTCTGACAACCTACTGGGTCAATATAGGTTGGTTCTAACTTAACAGCAATGAGAAAGAATGCAAGATGTTAATACTAGGAGAATAGAAGTAAGCGAAAGGGGTATCTGAGCATTCTGTACTATATACTTAGGGGGAAATAAAGAGGGTTTTTAAAATTTCACCTTTCATTTTAGGATGGGTGTGTCAGAGGCAATGAGATTGGCACAGGATAGAGCATGGTTTAGGGCTGTTGTACATAGGGTCACTATGAGTAGCAAACGACTCGAAGGCACATAACAACAACAACAACAAATATTAAAGATAAACCATAACCTTTGAGAGAGATGCCTTTGAGAGATGCCTGTGAGAAACGCCTGTCCCCAATCCTCACTTCCGTCTAAGACCACGCCTGTCAGAGCTTTCAAGGGCTTGTTCCCGCTTTGAGAGATGCCTTTCTGCTGAAGATCATCCAAAAACGATTAGAACAGCACATCAGCAGAGAACTGCCGGAAGTCCAGGCTGGGTTTAGAAGGGGTCGTGGTACTAG
>NW_006399952.1:1780246-1793439 GCF_000299155.1 Elephantulus edwardii
AGGAGGAGGAGGAGGAGGAGGAGAGAAAAGAAAAGAAAAGAAAGGAGGAGGAGGCAGAGAAAGATAAGGGGAAGGAAAAGGAGAGAAAGAGATTTCTTCATTACCTGACATTTAAAGTTGAAACAAACCCAAACAGACTTCCATTGGCTTGATATGGACTCATGGCGACACTTCACTGGATTTCCAAGGCTGTAAATCTTAATAGGAATAGATTGTTCCATCTTTCTCTGGTGACTATGCTCCTTAAATTTTGATACTACCTGAAAATTTACATCTCCTCAAACTATAAATCTCGAATGACGTTCTGAGGAACTACTTGAGAGCCACACTGGAGCATGACATAGACCTTTTGCTAATCTCAGCCGGTGATTGGCTAACTTACAGGGTCAGCGGGGAATTTGGAGGCCTGGTGTGATAAGCAAAAAGGATGTCACTATGGGCTCTCTTTCAGGAGAAAAATCTAAAAGCACAGTGTGTTTAAAGTTGTTTTTGTTTTGTTGTTTTGGGGGAAAGAGTTCTAGAGCCATACACTGGGACTGAAGCAGGAACAGAGATGGAAGCACGGGAAATATTTTAACAAAGAAATGGTTCTGACAGTTGACACAGATATAAAAGGAAATTTAAAGAGTGCTGTGGCAATAGAGTTTTGGTGGCCATTGTAATGCTAAACCAAAAGCAGGTGGTTCAGATCCACCAACAGTTACAAGAGAGAAAGAAGGGCAGTCTCCTCCTGTGCAATTTACAGCCTCTAAAAACCCACCAGAATAAATCTGTTCTGACTCAAAGACTCAAACAACTACCTGGATTGTCTGACTTACCTGGTCAATGTGCACTCTGGTGTTTTCAAGTCCTGAGAGTGAGACAGAAAAGCAGAAGCCCTCAGTTCAAGGTTGACAGGTGGTGATTACACGTGGTAGGGGGTGAAGGCAGTGAGTGAAGACTCCCGGAGTCAAGACTAAAGACACGAAACACGACTTTCACTATCTGCCTGCTTTCATAAAAGCAGGAATCCTTTTGGATTTCCTTCAGTTAGTTCTGAAAACAGATTTTAATGTTTTTGTAAATGCGAAGTAGTGTACTGAACTTTTGAAAATCAAGGGATACCTGCATTAGTCTGGTCGGGGTGGCTTAGAAGCACAGCTGACCCTCCAGCGGTTTTCAGAGGCAGTTAATCACATGGGAGGTGAGTGCCCATCCTCCTATGGAGGAGCTGGTGGATTCAAACCACAGGCCTTCACGTTTGCAGTGTAGCTTCCTACCACTAGGCCACCAGAGCACCCAGAAATTACTAGGTGGTCGAATAGAAGAACTTGCTATTTGTTGTCACTTAGAAGATTCTTTTAGATGCAAAACACAAACAAAAAGACGACTCAGAAATTCAGTCTAGCAAAGGAATTTGTCCAAACAGGGGCAGCATTTCCTCTATTTTAAATAAGGTAACAGGATGTGGGAATGAAAAAGAATTGGTCAATTCTCAAATATCACACAAAGGTGATGACTTATGCAAAACTCCCTCTTTCCTATTTTTAACTCGCTCACAGAAGCTGCGTCACAAGACTTGCTGCTGACTAATCCAGTCGCAGCTTCTTTCTCTGATTTGCATAAATAGCACCTACATGGGCTAAAGAGTATTGGGGGGAGGGGGGGCGGAGGGAAGCAGTACACAGGAACAACTGTAAGGATGACTGCGTGTAGAGGATTCAGTCAGAGATGTGCCGGGTCACAGCTATCCGGATGTTGTCTAGGATTTCATGGGCTGAATGATGCAGATTTTCAGAAAGCATTTGTTTAAACCTGACTAAGGACTCTGAATTATTTTGCACGTCATAATACAGTAAAGACTGTTTCTAGTATGGATGGTATGGTGAAGCATGATGACTCGACTTTTTAGCAAAATGATTTCCTTTTTATTTAAATTTAGATCATAGTTTCCCTATCATGTGTCCTCGGTTCCCATCATGTGTCCTGGTTCCCACTACACTGCCTACCCCTGCTCTATGAATAGGCATTAAATTGGAGAAGAGAAATTGAGAATCAGAGCAAGGAATTATCAATGCTTTATAGGCAAGAGTTAGTGGCACAGAGGTTAAGCACTCGACTCTTAGCTGGAAGACTGGCAGTTCAAATCCATCCGGCTGTTTTTTGAGGGGAAAAAACTTGGTTATCTGCTTCCGTAAGGATTACTGCCTACAAAACCCTATCGTTCAAGTTACTCTATCAAATGGTATTTCTATGACTCAAAGTTACCTAACAACAACACAATACGAGAATAACAGAAGACATCTCTGCTGCGATCATGGGTACCAGCGTCTATTAATTTCACAAATGGAGAAGTGGAGGTGTCATGAGTACTGTAAGGATGGCCCATCGTCATCTCTTTGTCTGAGAACTTTTTCATGAACAAGGCAAGTTGTTCTGCCCTGGCAGCAATCCAGAGAAGCGGGCATCACTCCATTCAGCAGCTGCCCACAATCAGGAATGGATTGCTTGGGGCTCTGCTTAAACGGGCCTTTGACAAATATTTTCACCTCGCTATTCCTTCGCTCATTAAGGAGTAGTCTATGAGTCAGTTTTGACTTGATGGGCAATGAGATTGTGCTTTTAGGATTTTTAGTTTGATGATGTATTAAAGGTTGAAGGCTGTGTACTTATCAAAGCCCATGACTGTACTGATTGCTGTGGCAGCTTAAAATTAAGTAAACTATATGATTCTTGTTACTGAGAAATTAAAAATGTAGTTAGTTGGAAACACAAGATGATCACTTACCCATTTGCAACATGTTATAATAGCCCTAAGACATGAAGAGCTATAAATTCAAAGGAGTGAAGTCAGGATTATTTGGGAGGCTTTTGTCAATTTTCTCTTCTTCTTCTTGTTGATTTTATATACCGTGAAGATGGAACCAATGCATGGGTGATCCTCAAGTTGGTTTTCAGTATATAGCATGGGAGGAGATTGCCCCTCTTTCTCCTGTGAAGCAGCTGGTGGATTCTAACCATGTGCCTTCAGATGGGGAGGTCAGGTCCTTACCACTAGGCCACCAGCGCTGCATTCCTTTGCTCTTAGAGATGTAAATAACCTGAAGATTTTCTAGTCTGTTGTCTTCCTGGTTTGCTTTGCAGATCTCTCAGGAGCCTCAGAAGCTGCCATGATAGAGGAGGTGCCAGTTACCGACTTGTAATTCAAGCCTGATGACTCTGCCTTTGCTGGGTTGTGAACTTATGCTCCAAAGAATTAGAAGGGGGCCGTCCTGCTTTAAAGAAGAATAAGTAATAGTTTGAAAAGTTTTCACACCATTTACTTTCAGGCAAAGAAATGGTGATCCAGAGGGATTAAATGAAGTTTCTAAGTTTCTGCGTGGAGTTTTAATAGAGACAGGACAGAAAATTCTCAGCACCAAGGGGCTTTAGGCCTTTTGTTCATAGGTACGCTATGAGTTGTGCTAGACTCAAAGGCAATCAACAACAATAGCAACAATATGTATTAATAACAGCAATATATACACACACACATATGCATGTATACATATATATGTGTCTACACATATGTACATATGTATATGTAGAGAAAGAGAAGTAGAGGTGTCTAGTACCAAGTAGAGCTCAATAAATAATAGCTATATGTTGCTTTCTTTGAAGGATTGAGTCAAGAGAAATAAGGACCTTCACTGAGTTGCTTGGTAGCAGAGCTAGCATTAGAGTCTAATTCTTTAATTTGTAACTCAGTCTGTTTTTCTTTTACTGCATCATATTTTGAAACAATACATTATTTATGTTCTTGTCTACATCTACATTTACTACATCTACTGCTTGCAAGAAACATACCCCTTACGATTGCAATAAAAACATATTTCCATTGGCTCCATGGCTAAATGCATCTTTTGCTATGAGACTTGAAAAACTGGAGAGTGCCCACTTACAACTACTCTGCTTTATCAAAGATCCTGCAAAAAAATCCTGATCCAAAGAGAATTAAATGTAGAACAGAATTTAATTACGAGTTCTCATGGAATTCAGCTTTCATGGATCTATGAAGGTTGCATGAACCTCTGGAATTATTTCCATGAGAATTCTTTTCCTAAAGCCTAAAAGCAAAAGCATTCACTAGTTTTAACATAATAGTTTATGTTTAACTGTTGAAAAATGTCTGCTGTGAGCACTGTATTCTTTTAAGATATGATATTAAAGTATGCGAACAGCAAGTATGAAGAGTTTAAAATACGAGAACAACAAGTGAAAGATTAAAACGGAAAAATTAGGGGCAGTAAAAGAATGATAATAAACTGATATTAAACTGAGAAGAGCAAGTAGAAAGATTAAAATAGACAAATTAGGAGTTAGTGAGTTAATGATAATTCAGGAAGAATTACTTAGGAGAAAGAAAGTTAGAACGTTCTTGCAACTTGAAAAATGTACTCAATGTCACCAGCTGGCACATGTACAGGTAGCTGAACTGGCTTATATATTTTCTGTGTATATTCTCACCAGCAATAACAAAAATAAGTTGTTAGACATATACAGTGGTTTCCTTTTTGAGAGACCATTTTGATTTATTTCCTTCATTTCCTAATTAGTATATCACATTTAGAGAGGGTGCACTTCTTGTTTTGAAGAAGCTAGGCTTTCCATCACCAGATTTTCGTTCACTGACATCACAGCTTTAAATGGTATGAAATTACATATGACATTTGGAATTTAATCACTATTCTGATTGCTTCTTTGTGTCTGTGGAGAGAACAACATTTATTTTGACCAAATGCTATCTCATCCCTTTTTTCATCAAATAAATCATACTTATAGGCAGCGAGGTTCTGTTGTTCTTTATGATTGACTGGCCAACCATGAAAGAACAAACAAATCAAATTCTGAGGCTTGGGTCACAGTTCATTGGTGATTCTCTTGCAGAGATTGCAATGTCCCAATGAAACACAACCTTGTAGAGATGATAGCTTCCTCAGAATGTGTTAATCCAGCTCCTTCATCTTTGTAGAGGAGAAAATGGAGCTTGGAGAGAAGAAGCAACTTCGCAGTCATAAAGCTTATTTGTAGCAAAAATGGATTATCAACACATATTTTGTTTGGCTTTTGTTGTGGTCGTTGTCAGGTTTCTTCTGACTTAATGATGATCTCATGCACAATGGAACAAAATGCTACCTAGTCCTGTACAGTCCCTGTGGTTTGCTGCTGTGGACACTATCATACAGTGGTGCTTTCATGGCCTGATCCTCAGAAGTAGACCAGCAGATCTTTCTTTCTATTCTTGCTAGTTGTCATCAAGTCAATTCCAACTCATGGGAACCTGTGTGTGCATAGTCAAACATGATTCTGAAGGTTGTGACCTCTCAGAAGGAGACCCCTAGTCCCATCTTCCGAGATGCCTCTAGGCGGCTTCAAATCAACCAACCAACCAACCAACCAACCAACCAACCAACCAACCAACCTTCTAGCCAGAATTTGAGTGTAATTTGTGCCATCTGGCATCTTCTCTTTCTAAAAATTTTATTGCAAACACTCTGGAATAAAACTAAAACCTAAACAGTCATTTGAAGCCTTAAAATATAGGAGATCTCTGTATCCCTTTATTTAAATCATTCCTGCCCTCTGTGTACGGATTATATTATGAAATTAACACGTTTTATTATAGGTAAATAACTATGTTTGATCTACATTAATTTTTAAAAACATTTTTCTCTCCCTTTATTGTATAATGTAACTAGAATAATTTACCTCCAAAGTCTTTATTACTTTTTGGGAATCACTATTACTCACTATGGGTAAAAAAGTTAGTTCTTGTTCCATTAAGTATGTATCTTTCCCTTGTCTCTCTATAAGAGATGAGACAAAAGTATCTGTGTGAAGATACTAACATATCCATTACAGTTGTCATTAACTAGTTCCTAGAAGTGACAGCAGTAAAGATATAATCAAAGGAAATGAAAGATAATGTTTAACAACCCACATTAAATAAAATCATTACTATAAAAGTGTTTCAACAGGTTTTCCTTGAATATGTATAGATAATATTCTGTCACTCGCACAGCATTGTATTGCAGGGCAGATACTGAAATGATCTTTTTTTTACTATAAATATAACATTATTCTTCCTCAATTGTTTATTCCTGGAAAAATAGATTATATGATTGTCTGATTCATAGTAGCCAATACCAGTTCATTTCAGTGCACTAATGCCTAGGATATTGATCTTTATGCATTCCATTTCCTTTTTTATAACTTCCAATTTTCCTCAGTTCATACTATGTACATCCCATGTTTGAATTATTAATGGATGTTCTTATCTATTTCTCATTTTTTAGTGTCTTCCAATCTGAGGGCTCCACTTTTAATACTATATCTGACAATTTTCCTCTATCATTCATAGGACTTTTGAAGTCCTGTTATTTCAGCCAATCCTGCTGCCTAGTCTGTCTTCGTCTGGAAGCTCTGCTGAAATCTGTCTACCATGGATGACACTGCTGGTATTTGAAATCCTAATGGCATAGCTTTTGACATTACAGCAACCTCCAAGTCATTTCAGTAGAGCAAACTGACAAACAAATGTAGAAGCAAACAATGAACAAGCATGTGTATACATACATACACTATAAACTAAACATGCAAAACAATTCCCTCAACACACTATAGTACTTCCCTGTTACAACACACTGATGGATACATGTTGTGCTCCTAAGAGCAAACATGAAAACAAGCAAAGTGCTGTATGCAGTGTTGTCTCTAGTTGCCTGGCCAAGTGTGCAATGCATCACCTTGTTCCCATTCAAAAAAAGGTGATCCAACAAAATGAGGAAATTATCAAATGATACCTCTTAAATATCACGCACAAGTAAAATCTTGCTGAAAATTACTAAATGACAGCTGGAACTACCAGTAATTCAAGTTGGAGTCAGACGGGTTTTGCCATAGGCATATCATTGCTAATTTCAAGTGGATTTTTGGCTGAAAACAGAGAATACCAAAAAGATTTCTTTTTTTATTATTATTGGCTATGCAAAGGCATTTGACTGTGGATAATAAGAAACTATGGCTAACATTGAGAAGGACAGGAATCCCAGAATACTTAATGGTGTTCATTCAAAACCTATACCTAGACCAAGAAGCTATTGTCTGAACAGATCAAGAAAACATTCCATGACTTAAAGAAAGGGTTTATACTTATCAGATAATATAAGAAGCTGTATTATATAAAAAAGGACATGGAGTCCGGATCAGAAAAAGACTGATCGAAACAACCTATATTACGCTGATGATACAATCTTGCTTGCTGAAAACAAAGAGGACTTGAAATGTTTGCTGTAGAAGATCAAAGACTACAGACTTCAAGATGAATTACAACTCAACAAAAATCCTAAAAAATCCTCAAAAAACCAGACCAACAGGCAATATCATGATAGACGGAGAAAAGATTGGAGTTGTCAATGCTTTCATCTTACTTGAATCCACAAACCCTTGGTAGCAGCAGTCAAGAAACCATAAAACGTGTTGCATTGGAAAAATCTGCCATCAATGACCTCTCCAACGTATGAAAGCTCAGGATTCAATGTAAAGGCTAAGATACAATTGATCTATGAATTGATCCAATTAATGATCTTTTTAATTGCTTGCTATGCTTTTGAAAGTTGGACAGTGACTAAGAATGACAGAAAACTTGAGTAACCTTTGAGTTGTGGTATTGGAGAAAATGTAGTAAAAAGAGTAAACAAGAAGTCTTAGAACACGTGTAGCCAGAGTGCTGCTTTGAGTTAGGGTGATAGAACTTTGTCTCACATATTTTGGGGACATAGTTAGGCTAAATCAATCCTTGGAAGCCTTTGTAAGCATCATGCTTACAAAGGTCAAAGGTCAGCAAAGGAGAGGAAAACAAGATGAACAGACATGGTGACTGTATCAGCAAGGCTCAAGCATATCAAAGATTATGAGGATAGGGCAAGGTTCAGATCTGTTAGTCATAGTGTTGCTATGAGTAGTACTCAACTCAATGGCCCCTAATGACTAATGAAAGTGTTTAGATATTTATGCCTCACTGTCAAAGACAAACTTAAAATTATTAAACAAGCATAGAGTCAATGTGTACATCTAACAAGACAACACTAACAAAAACAGGTCATTAAGTTGAGATTTGGTAGATGAAAGAGAAAGACTGAGATTATAATACATGTACTTTTGTAAGCCATTAAAATTAGAGGTGAGAAGAGAACTGCTATTGAGTTACCTCAAACAGTTATCTTTCTGCCTATGTAAGATTACCAGGGCAAGGGGGAGGGCAGTGACACCTACTTCAAAATATAGTATGACCACTTATGGGGGGGGGCATAAAAGTGGCAGTGCTGGAATTGGAAACACTATCCCTGACCACAGAGTCCTCAGTCAAGCGAGGGGACCGGACTGGGGTAGGGACAATTGGAGGGGGAGTATACCAGCCAGCTCCTGGGGGGTGTTTTCCTGCTCGGGATGGGCTGCCCTCAGCCCCCGGCTCGGGGCGAGCCATCGTGGCCCTCAGGGTGAGCTCCTCAGTCCCCAGATTGTGCCATCTGACCCCTGGGTGGGGAAGGAGGAAGAATAAAAAAGAATGCCTAGGGTATCCAGAGAACGTTACCTAGGCCACCTTCTGCCACCCTCCCCCCTAGTAAACCTGAAAGCAACACCCTCAAAGCCCTTCTATTTGTAACTCACAGGTTTGTTCTCTCTAGGTTTGCTCCCTTTCCTATAGGTAACCTTAACTCTAAGTTTTACTCCAGAATTGACCCTGAACCCAGTGCCAGTGACAAAAAGGAAATACAACTGACAGCTAAGGAAGCAAAGGAGGATGGAGCCTCTGGGTTTAACCAGCCATCCCCACTGGACCCACCTGGGAAAACACTTTGCAGTCCAGAGGGGAGCAAATGACAGGAAAATATCTTCTAACAGAGCAAGAAGGCAAGCAGCTTTAACCCAAGACCACCAGTATGGTGATAAAGCGTCCTCCCTGCCCCCCTTTACATCTACGCCCCTGTTCAGCATGAAGAAGCCAGAGAGTCGGCATCCAATTCCCAAATCAATAAGACAGTTGGTTTAATTACTATTGGAAAATGCTTGTCATTCCTCTGTAGCATCTGGTCCCCACTGGACCCTCATCATTTCCTTCACCTGCTCCCCCCACCGACCAAACTGTGCAGCTCTGCAACTGCATCCCTGCCCATCCTCACCCTTCTGCCCCCAACCCTCACCTCCTTGTACCCCCAATATGCTTTTCCCAATTTAAAAAAAAAATATTACCAGGGCATCATTCACGATAAATGTCTCAAGTAATTTAACTAGCCATTCGTTTAAATCGAAAATGTATAACTACAATTAAGTAAGCATTTTATAACCCAATTTTTTTTTACTCTAATGAGCAGACCGTGATTGTATGTTCAGAATCAAAATTGCCTTTGTAACAGCATAGCCTGGCCAATCTGACCTTCCAACAAGGAACAGCATTTCAGACTGAGGACAGACATGCTGAGCAGATAACACACCAGAAGTCCTGTGAACCATTACAAGCAATTGGAAACAACATAGATTATGCAGCTTCAGAATGGTGCTCTAGCTTTCAAGGAATTTAAGACTCTTTTCTTGATCTCTTGGTGTCCTGGGTGGTGTTAACATGGTTAAGATTGAAGGTTTGAACCCATCCAGGTTTGCCTTAGGGAAATTAAAAAAAGGTGTGAAGATCTGCTTTAGCCTGAAAACTCAGTGGAGTATAGTTTTTCTCTGACACACAAACAGCCACAATGAGTTGGAGGGGACTCAGTGGCAACTAGTGCTGTATCACATATATTCTTGTCTAAGCTGTTTATTGACTCGACTGGGAACTTTCTGAAGGCAGGGACCAAAACAAGCTGCCTGGGCATCACCAACACCTTCTATGTGACTCTGCTTAAGATTTATTATGACTGTTGGAGGATGTTATAAAATAAGTTATTACATTGTTGTTACATATCATCAAGTGGAAATGACTGGTAGTCGATCCTCCAGTGGGTTGTCAGAGGCAGTAAATCACACAGGAGGAGACTGCCCATCTTCCTCCATGGAGTGGCTGGTGGATTTGAACTGTGTAACTTTGGGTTGCAGGGTAACTCTTTACCACTAAACAATCAGAGCTCCCTGTTAGATAAGTATGTTAGTCAAATAATGAAACTTAGAGGATCACAAGCACCCAATTCCCTCTGTAAAGTGAGCAATAGATACATTGCCTTACTTAAAGGAAATGTAGGGCAAATCCTTTCTCTGTGGAGTACTAAATCCAAACGAGTACAAAAATTCACATAGTACATCAATTTATTAACAAATTTTTTTAAGAGATCAGAATGAAGTGTAAAGTCATCAGACAATTTAAGTAAGTTACAATTACGAATGCATTTCCACCTTCTCAAATCATTTCTTGGCTGAAATTTGTACCAATTATATTAGAATTTACTAAAGTAAAATTTGTAGAACCATTTCTACATGATTATTAAAGATTTTGTAGGTAAATCTGGGATGTTTTGTTTTAAATGGGGAAATTCTGAGTGACATAAGGTTAAAAGAGATCTCTTTATTATAAGAATTCTTCTAGTTTTGAATTGTGCCAACATGCTTTATGAATCTTCAGGGTTGGAAAGCTGCTGAGGAGAATTTACTACATAATGTTCCCCACATAACTCTTTTTATGGAACATCTGAAAGGACTAGTGGTGTGAGGAACACGCTTGGGAAATGCTGATTCAGAGGCATATCTGATGAAGGCACCTTCTTTTACAGAAACTTTCCTGTTGAAGATCTGAGTCGAAAGACCTGAGACTCTGTAGAAGTCTGTGGACTGATGTACCTTAATGCTAGCTGTTGTTTGAAATCAGCAGAACTTGGAACAATGTCAATACTCACGTCCTTCCACAGAAGAACTAAGTCATTCTGTGAGTGTGAGGCAACCACTGATTGTCGTTAGAACTCCTCGAGGAATTATGACTGGGATGCAGTTTTAGAGCCTATGGTCAAGCAGGTGTATGTCTTCATTTTTAATTTACTTAAGCAGAGAAAGAACAGAAGGGTTTAAAGATGAATTGCTGACATTACATGACACACATATTCCCCCTTGGTATTTGGTGGTAAGTCTACAGGAGAGATTTGAACTGTTTCTCCAGGTGTTTTCTCTGTTGAGACTTGTTATCGTGGGGGCCTGTTACCGTCCTGTACGCTAGGAGGCAATATAGAGAATGTGGTTTGTTTAGATGACAAACCATGTAATTAACCATCTACATGGAGGTTCCTTGAGATCATGGAGGAAATCAGGTCAGAGGTATAACCCAGTGATGCCTGGTGGCCCTGCAAATCCAAACTCCTGACACAGGAATGCAGCACTCTTTTATTGTGGGACATGAGTATTGACCGTCATCAAGAAACCCGAGGGTCACTGCTGGTATGGCTCGAGGAGATCCTTGAGATTTCTCATGGGCCATCTGTACTTGCGATGTCTATTTGTGTCTTCTTCATCATCTTCAGGACTGGAAGCCAGAAGTGAATCTGAAGAAACAAAAAGGTGAGTGAAGAGGTAATAGAGTTACTCCAAATGTCTCTGGCATACATTTTTCATTGTGGAGTTATTTGTACTAGGAAAAAGCCCAAAAGACTTTTAAATAGGCCCCAAAAAACTACTGGGTGTCCTGTCAAGCTTATCCTTAAGCCCTTAATTGTCTTTGACCTATTTTCCAATTTATGAGTGATTATTAGTTGTTCTTAGGTGTCACTGAGTCAACAGTTACTCATAGTGACCGGCGACCAGATCTTAACCCTGCCCTATCCTGTACCATCCTCATCATCTCTGTTATACTTAAGCATACTGTTCTAGTCACTATGTGAATCCATTTCGTTAAAGGTTTCTCCTTTTTTTCTCACTCTCCATCTTTCTAAGCATGTTGTCCTTTTCCAAGGACATGCCCAAAGTATGTGATGTTGGTGTTAGGTGTCATCAAGTTGAGTACCACTCCAGCAACCCTATAAACAACCAATGTGAACACTGTTCAATCTTATGCTATCCTCACTCTCTGACACATTCAAGCCCATTGCTACAGTCTCTGTGTTAACCCACCTGGTTCAGGGTCTTCTTTCTTTTGCTGCCCCTCCACCTTTTCAAGTATCATGTTTCTCTCCAAGGAATAGCCTTTCTTAGCAACATGCCCAAAGAATGTGATATGAAGCTTCAGCATCTTTTTCTCAAGAAGCACTCTGGCTGCACTTTCTCCAAAACATATCTGTTCTTTTCGCAGTCCATGGGATCTTCATCACTCTTCTCCAACACCACAGTTCAAAGGCATCAACTCTTCTTTGGTCATCCTTAGTCATTATCTATCTCTCAGATGCACAGCAAATGACTGAAAAGACCACAGCCTGCATCAGGCATACTTTTGTCCTCGAACTGACATCACTATTCCTCAATAATTGAGAGAAGTCCCCACTACAGACTTTCCCAGTGTAATATGTCACCTCATCTGATGGTGGTACTGAGTGTATTGATGGTGAATACAAATAACATGAAGTTGTTGACAATCTCAATCCTCTCTCTGTCCATCATGATTTTGCCCTTCAGTCGAGTGGAGAGAAATTTTTTTAATGTTGAGATGTAATCCATATTGAATTTTTGCCCTGGAGACTGCAATTGACTGCAATTCACCTGTGAAAGAGGGCAGTTTTGCACCTTTAAAGCAAATCTATTTTGACATTCTTGATTGTGTGTGAATGTGTGTGTGTGTGTGTGTGTGTGTGTTCTTTATATCATGGCCTTTTACTACTGTTAAGCATACTGTTAATTCATAAATTATGTAAAATATCTGACGTGTTTATCAGTCATGACACTACAGAGATAAAATATTGTCTCATAGAAAATTTCATATTATGTGTACATGTGTAACACTAGAGAATTAGCAAATTTTTAATTGTTTTTGGTCAAACATTCTTCTAGGTCATATAGCCCTTGTGTGTCCACTTGCTGTACAGAGGTAACTCATGGTTGCTGTGAAGCTGAACACTGTGACACTTACGTGTCAAAAGCAATAATGGGGCGAGAGCGAGGCCCCCAACTCCGCCGCCAGATGGGGTTCCACCGCGAGAGGGACCTGGAAGAGACCCGGGAAGAACAAGAGCCAGCCACCTACCACGGAACTCCAGAGGAGCGAAGACTGTGAG
>NW_006399952.1:1798334-1825032 GCF_000299155.1 Elephantulus edwardii
ATCCACTTCCATAAATAACTTGCCTCCTGAAACCCTATGAGCCTGGAGAAAGGATAAAAGTCAGGCAAGTGTTGAGGACTTTCGTTCAAAGGGTTGCCATGTGTTGCCTACGACTCTACGACACTTAACAACAAACAACAACTCTCTGTGTTATTTCTTTACTTTTGACCTGGAGAGGCAATCTTGTTGGGTATTTCCCTTTACCTGTTAATAAAACAGTTCCTCCTGGTACCCACTCTGCAATGTGACTGACCATATTAACTTTAAACCAGTGTTTAAAAGCTTATCTTGTAGGCTCTCTGGACAAGTCTTCATGAAACTAAGAAATTACAACTAAGCTTATATATTACAAGCATAGATAATACATCCCTTAATTACCCCCCAAACTGTTCTATCCATTGCTGAGAATGTAAGCCTTGATGTGAGGCTGGATAGTGCTTTGAAATGTCTTTTCCATTTGTCCTGTAAATGAAAACGATCCTGAATTAGAAGTTAGACCTCTGTCTGGCTCCTCACCTTTGTAAGATACAGACTCCCTTTCCTTCGGGCTTCTGGCAGCTGCTCTGCTCTTTTCTTGAGTAGCTTGGTGTGCAGGTGTTGGATGCGCTGCCTCTCCACACTCGGGTAGAAGGATGTCGACACCAGGATTTTAAGTTGCATAAGGGTGGAAGACAACAGTCCCAATGCTACCAGCAGCACAAGAATAATCATGAGAGGAACCCAGGTCTTAGACAGAAGGAGCTGTGGCTTGGGAATACAGCTGGGTTCAAACAGAGATATATGAAAAGATGAATCATTGATGATGCCTTTGGGTCCTTGTACCTAAACGAAACAAGAAAGAAATCAAGATCCATACATACTGTTTAAAACCCAGTGTCTATCTTTCTCAATACTGTTCTGGAATCCATAGCATTTATCCTGAGATAGGAAAGAGCTTTGTCCAAACAGTGAGATCAGCTTATTTTTTTTTTTTCACCTGGAACAAAGAAGAAGAAATGGGTTTTGTTTATAACTACAGAGTCTTTTCGAAGGAGTTCTGGGAGCCCGATCTGTAGGGTGTTACACTGCTATCCAGCAGTTTAAATCCACCTGGTGCTCCAGGGGAGAAAGGTGGGCAGTCTCTCCTCCCCTTAAGATTTACAGAGTAGAAAACCTGGTAAAGGGTCACTATGGGTTGAAGCCAACTCGTGGGGGGCAAGGTTGCTTCTGATTTTTGCAATTTTTTTTTTTTTAAAAATAAGATTGTTGTTGTTGTGTACTGTCAAGTCAGAACCGACCCATAGCTGACCCTCTGGTGGGTTTTCAGAGGAAGTTAATCACAGGGGAGGAGATTGTCCATCCTCTTCCTGCGGGTGGATTCGAACCATGTGCCTTCCGGATTGCAGTGCAGCTTCTTGCCAGTAGGCCATCAGATATCAGATAAGTTTTACTCTAGTCTTCCTGGGAGGTCATAATGCCTGTTAGATTACTGAAGGTTCTGAGAAGTCTTGAAATAGAGATATACGTTTCATTTTAGCGAGTAATTTTCCTAACAAATTTGATCACATAATGTATTTTCATGGAACCTCTATTTTTATACTTTCAGACACATGGGGCTAATGAAAGATAATCTTAGCTCAACTTAGGGAGAAGATTACTTTGTAGAATAGTCTCTGAAGACTCAGTCACAACTTTCAGTGAGAACAGACCATCCCCCCCTTCAGTAAGCTACAAGGTAATGGAAATATTTAAACTACATTGCCACCTTATCAGAAGTAACTCAGGGCTGTTGACCATCCCTTGCGTTTCTGAGGCTGTAAATTGCGCAGGGGAAGATGGGCCGTCTTTCTCTCAAGGAGCCACTGGTGGATTTGAACCAGCAGTGCAGCATCTTAGGACGGCGCTCTCTGTTCTCCTCAAGCTTTCTCGCACTTGTTCTCGTTGTGTGCCATGGAGTTGATATCCACTTGGAGCAACCTTCTACAATAGAGCAGACCTGCCTCAAAGAGTCATCGGGACGATGATCTTCAGGAGAAGAGTCTGCCAGATACTTCACCTGAAGAGTTTCTTCTTGTTGTTGGGTACCGTCAAGTGAGGACTGAATCATAGTTGAGCCTCCAGCAAGTTTTCAAAGGCAGTAAACAGCACAGAAGGAGATTGTTCCTCTTTCTCCGCAGAGGTGGATTTGAACTGTTGCCTTAGGTTTGGCAGTGCACCATGCACTTTCCAGTTAGCACTGAACATGTAACCATTTTGCTCCACCAGGCTCCTGGTTTTGTATATTCGAACCAAATTCACTGCCATCAAGTAGATTCTACCTCATAGCAATCTTGTGAGACAGCTGCCTCTTAAATTTTATATGGCTGCAAACCCTTCCAATAAGAAACTGTCACATCTTCCTCTTGAGGGGCAGCTGGTAGATTCGAACGGCTGATCTTTGGGTTGGCAGCCTAACATGTAATCAATCCTGTGAGCTACCAGGGCTCATTTGGAACACTTCAGGGACAGTACTTCTTGTTACCTCCTTGAAGTTGACAGGTTCACCCGAAAACATAGCTTCCTTAAGGTGACTCTAAAATTGTGATTATTTTGGAAGGGTGAGATCTTCAAAATAAGACACTTTCTCCTCACTTTTGGTTGCTCTAGGAATGCATTCTTTCCTGTCTGGAGGCCTGAGATCAAGCCAGTTGCCCTCAGCAGGACCGACAGAGGACAGAAGGTGACATTGAGCCACCTAGCCGAGCTACACCAGCAGTGGAAGTGTGTGTCGATTCAGCTTTCTTTCCCCTGACCTGGGAAAGTCATTTAATCTCTCGGTGGATTTGTTTTCTAATTTGGTAAAACACGAATTAATGGACCAAATCCTGCCCATGAATAAACTACTCCCAGCGAAAATTAAGCACCTTGGGGACAGAGCATTAACCTTACAGAACCAGAGTACTTAGTAAGTTATTATCACCCCTGAGTCACTGAGCCCTGGGACCAGCAAACGGAAAAGAACTCCTTACAAAGAGCCCAACCACACCCAGACACCAGGACAAGGTGTTCCTTGTCCCTCAAGTCTATCCAGGGCCTGGGGAGAATCTGGAAATCCCCAATTGGAGTCTCAGAACTCATGTCAAGGCACATCTGTCAGTTCCCTAGCACCGTACCTAAGGAATGCAAAGCATGTTGTTGCTGCTTCTTTTCTCTCCTTAAAAAGACAGTCTTCCCACAAAGAAACCAAGAGATATATGTCCCCAGAGCAAAGGAACACAATCTTTTTAATGTTATTGAAGAAACAAATACATTGATTGAGTCAGTGATGAGAAATCCTGTAATAAGAGAGCAGCAGGGGCTGAGTCTACAAAGAAGTTATTTAGTCTTGGAATCTACTCAGGGATTTTGCAGTTGAGACTTGGGGTTTTTGTAAAGGTTGAGTCAACAGATTTGTAGGATACTGGTTGAGGGCAAAGCACAAGACAAGTTAAGCTCTTTTAAAAAATGTTGAGCAGGACATTAAATGATATCCTGAAGTCTTAAAGAGAAGCCTTAGTGGTGCGATGGTTGATCCCTCAGCAGCTAATTGAAAGGTGGGAGGTCTGAACCTACTGGATACTCTAGGAATGAAGATGAGGAAGTCTGCTTCCATAAAGATTCCTGGGTTTGATCCCAGCTTGCTCCCTTGGGCAGCGTATGTAACTCATTTGTAACTCAGTACTTTATGTGAAGTAGATTGTTTAGCCTACGTGACAGCCCTACAGTACAGGCATGTGATTGATGCTAGCTGGACTCCAGTTGGTTTGGACTCAGAGAGATCTGTGTAACAGAGGAGCATTGTCTCCCTGGATTTTATAGGCTGCATGGTCTGTCACCTTGCTAACCAAAAGGTTGGCAGTTTGAATCCATCAGCTCCTACCAACTGAGAATAAGGAGAGACCCCTTCTTAAGGTTTTCAACCTGAAAAACAAAATGGAATGGAAGGTCACTGTGAGTTAGATCTCAGGTGACAGGAAGTGAGTTTGAGTTTTAAGTGTGAACAGTCTTTAACTGGGGGAAAGGAGTCCTGGTGATGCAGTGATTAAATGCTCTGCTGGTGATGGAAAGGTCAGTGGTTTGGACTCACCAACTGCTCTGTGGGAGAAAGATGTAACAATATGCTGCTGTTACGTGCACTCGAGTATGACTCACAGTGACCCTGTGAACAAGAGATCAGAATCTATCTGACGTGGTGCCATCCTCATCTCTGCTGTACTCGAACCCACAGCTGAGCCACTGTGTCAATTCATTTTATCGAAGGCCTTCCTTTCTTTTGCTGACTCTCCACCTTTCCCAGCAGGATATTCTTTTTTTGAAGAAATAGCCTCTTATGAACATGCCCAAAGAATGTGATAGGAAGTTCACCATCCTTGCCTCCAAGGAGCCTCCACTTCCTCCAAAACCCACACGTTTGCCCTTTTGGCAGTCCGTGGACACTCTACATGCTGTTCTAAAGCCACAACTGAAAGACATCAATCTTTCCTTTGTCATCTTTATTCACTGTCCAACTATCAGGTGCATAGCAGGTGATTGGAAAGACTATGGCTTGAATTAAATGCTCCTCAGTCTTTAAGCTGACATTATTGCTTTTCAGTACTTTGGAGAGCTTCCTGATAGTACACTTTCCCAGTGCAACATGTCTTTTTATTTGTTTACTGAAGGTACTGATGGTGTTGCTTGTGGATCCAAACAAGATGAAATAATTGACAACTTCAATATTTTCTCCATGGCCAGTAGTGAAGATCTTTGTTTCCTTGATGTTAAGATGTAATCCATATTAAAGTCTCTGATCCTCTGTAACAAGTGTTTTAAGTAGTCCTCTTTCACATTCGGCAAGCAAAGTTATGTCATCACATAATGAAGGTTGGTGATGAGTCTTCCTCCAATCTTGATATCACATTCTTCTTCATAGAGTCAAGCTTCGAGAATGATTTGTTTAGTATAGAGATGGAATAGGTTTAGAGGGAGGATACAGTCCTAACGAAAGAGCATATCTTTCTTGGTTTTAAACCATACAGTGTTCCCCTGTTCTGTTGGAACAATAGCTTCTTGGCTAGGTATGTTGTTCTTGTTTTTTATAAGCAAAATTAAGTGTACTGTGATTTAAATTATCCTCAAAGTTAGCCATAGTTTGTTACTATCCATAAAGTCAAATGTCTTTGCATAATCAATAAACACAAATAAACATTCTTCTGGTATTTTCTGCTTTCAGCCAGGATCTTTCAGACTTCAGCAATGATATCTCAGGTTCCATAGCTTCTTCTAAACCCAGCTTGAACTTCTGGCAGTTCTCTGTCAATGTACCTGTTCTAACTATTTTTGAATGATCCTCAGCAATATTTTGCTTGCATGTGGTATCAATGATATTGTTCAATAACTTCCACATTCTGTTGGGTCACCTTTCTTGGGAATGGAAACAGCAATTTTCAACACTGAAAACATGCTAAGGCAGTTCAACTCTGCCCTCTAGGGTTCCTTCGAGACAGTATTGACTTGATAGCATCAGTTTTTTAAGATTTATGGGCACAGATCACCACTTCTTGCCCCTGAGGTAGGCATACTTACTGTTGTTGTTTTCCAGATGGGGGGTCTGAACCTCTCAGAGGATAACTAGCTCATGAGCCACATGGCTGGTAAATCCTGGAACTTGAATAAGAAGCACACAGACTCTTCAGCTTGCCCAGTCTCATACTCTACAGTATCCTTCTGGATTCCTGAAGAGCTCTTGTAGTCCAACACCAGCCATGTCTAAGGTGCTCAATAAACAAGTATGACTGGTTCCTTACTGCGTTTACTCATTTGGCCAGCAAAACTCAAGTTATAGTCTTTTTCCTTTAAAATATTTTGCGTGATTTTTCAAATCACGCAAAAATTGAAGATAAATACTGGCAAAACCTGTTTTGTTTCTCTTCCGGCCTGCGTTCATTGCAAGTCTGTAGCAAAGGAGAAGACCGAGTATCCAAGGGCATCTTGGGAGTAGATAGGGCACCACCAGTCACATGGCACTGGCTGCACATGCTCAGTCTCAGCTTGGGCAGAAGTGAGCTTGAGAGACGGTCCCTTAGTATCTTCTATTCACAACATCTGCTCCACTGCCTTGTCCCTACAGTCACTTTTGTGGACAGAGTCTCCTTCACCATAATGTGAGTTCCTTCATGGCAACAGTCACAGTCTGGCCATCTTTGCGTCCCCAACAGCTAGCAATGTCCCAAAAGGAAGGTTTCAGGAAATTGTTTTTATAAAGTTTCTGGGCTTTTAAATTTTATTTCATGCAAGACAGAACTTCGTTTTCTCTCTCACTGAGTATTCCATGGACCAAAAGAACAGATAGGTCTTGGAGAAAGTGCAGCTAGAATGCTTTTTGGAGACAAAGATGACTAAGTGTCATCCCACCTACTTTGGACATGTTATGAAAGGCTATTCCTCGGAAAAAGACATCATGCTTGGAAAGGTGGAGGATAGGTGAAAGAAAAGAAGACCATTAACAAGATGGATTGATACAGTGACTGCATCAAAGGGCTCATGTCAGAAATGAGGACGACACAGGAGAAGACCGAGTTCAGATCTGTTCATAGTGTTGCTATGAATTGTGCTCCCTTTCAAAACAAAAAAGAATTCACAAAGCAGACATGCGTATTGACTGAAATAAATAAGTAAGCTGTTGGTGATAGGTGCTATTGTGTCCATTGCAATTCACAGTGATCCCCTGTGACATAGCAGAGCAGCCCCACAGGATTTTCAGAGCTGAAATCTTTACCGGAACAGATCGCTGGGTCTTTGTCGAAACCCTCGACTTTTCTCCCAGCAGTCAAATGGTTCACCGTTGTACCACCAGGGCTCCTTGTGTCAATGACAGGGAAACAAACAAGAGAAGAAGGGAGAGATGAAACGGGCAGCATCAAAGAATACACGAGGAGGATGGGGAGGGGGGAAGGGCTTGATACCAGTCATCCTTCAAGATCCTGCACATTTGAAATTCTCATTTGGCTTTCGTTTGAAGTACTGCTTCCATTATCCAACCTGCTCCAAATAATCTAGAGCACCAGGGTGTCTTGTAATTAAGGGAATTCTTCAGGGGAAGCAGAGTGCTCTGAGTAGTCAAGGCTGAGAGTAGCCCAGCTTTGGGAGGAGCAGCTGAAGCTGCATGTGCTGAGGCAGAATAAAAGGCGAGAGAATGTGTGGATGAAGCAGGAGCATGCAGGCCCCTCGAGACAACGAGAAAAATGGAAAGTGGCATTTCAAAGGAGGGTCTACAGGCCACATTCCAGGAGCTTCCCCACTAAGATGTCTCCAGCCCTCAGAACAGCCTATTGCAACTGAAAAAGGAGGATTATCAGAAACATGTAGTGCCTTCTTATGCATGTTACCCCAGTATGCCTGCAATGTGCATACAAACACACACACACACACACACACACACACACCCCTTTAGTTAGTTTCATGCCATGTTCTCTGGGTTTAAAGAAGAAAAAGAGAAAGAATAGAAATGTCAAAACCATCTAAAATACCAACAGAAGCACAAGGAAAAACGGAAAAGAAAAAAGATAGGATCAAACCCCTCCCCACCCCACCCCTGACTTCTCTGTTAACACAGAAAAGAGAAGAGAAAAAAAAATAGAGGAGAGAAAGCCAGATTCCTCAAGACACAGGAGGCATTAGTTCAGAGAGAGACTGTCTTGGCTAATTAAGATTTTCACAGATCACTCTCTGGCATTTAGAGGTGAAACCCCTGGTTCTACCCTTTGGGGGATGGATAAGGACGCTGGTTCTCAATCTTGGCTGCACATCAGATCCCAGCATCAGTGCTCCCCTCCTCCCAGATCTCCTTCCCTCTAGTCCAAATAAATGTGAATCCCTGGAGAGTCAGAGCCAAATATGGAGTTTGTGTCTTGCTTCTTAGCTTGCTTGGTTCTCCAGCGAGGACATGGAGCTCAATGCTGTAGATCACTGGGATGGAAGGACCTTGCTGTCTAGTGCTCTGGATTTCTTAAAGTTTGATTTACTAGACTACCCACTTTAGAATCACCTGAACTGATTTTTTAAAATGCTCAAAGATTAAAACAAAATCTTTGCCAGCTGAGCCCTAAACCCCAGCCTCTGTCCCAGGAGATTAATAGAAGTAGCAGTTGGGAAAATCTGTGAAGAACTTTTTTAAAGTGCTAAAGAGCAAGGACTCAGTTAAAGACTAAGGTGTGTCTGACCAAAGCCATGGCGTTTTCAGTAGCCTCATAAGGAAATGAAAGTCAGAAAATTAATAAGGAAGACTGAAAAAGAATTGACACCTTTGGATTGTGGTACTGTGTAGGAGTACTGACTATTTCATGGACTGCCAAAAGAACAAAAAATCTGTCAGGAGGAGGATTAGCCAGAGTGTACCCCGGGTGGAAAGACGATAAGACCTCATTTTACAAACCTTGATTGAACACACTATTAGGAAGGGTCAGCCCTGGAGAAGGCCATGCTGAGAAAGGCAGCAAGTTGGTGAAGTAGAGTGAATGACCCTCAAAGAGATGGGTTAACACAGTGACTGCAACAATGGGTTTGAGCGTGTCAGAGATGAGTTGGAATCGGGCAATGCTTCCATCTGGTTACATAGATTGGGTCACTTTGAGTTGCAATCAACTCAACTGCATCTAACAATAATAATAGCAATGAGGATGAGAAACATTGAAATAAGTTACCAAAAAGAAAGGAAGAAAAGAACAAAGGTAGCTGGGTACCATTTTAGCAGAAGTAGAGCCTTGTTTTGAAACAGAAAGAGAGCTGTAGTGGCTGGAAAACCTCAGTCCTCTGTTTAAAATGCTCACATTTTTTTGTTGTTGTTGGTGGTGTCTACGGAGCCCTTGGGGCTTAGTAGAAAGGTGTTGTGCTGTCAACCCAAAGGCACGTGGTTCAAATCCGTCTACTGCTCTTGGGGAGAAAGATGACCACCTCCTCCTATACAATTTAGAAATTCTGAAAACCAGCTGGAGGGTCAGCTATGAGTTGGTTCTGACTTGACAGCATACAACAACACAACCAATCTTTACAGGAGGAGCTTGCCCATCTTCTCCTGCAGAGAATCCAGTGGGTTCTAACAGTTAATCTTTTTCTTAGAGGTCAAACACACAGCATATTAAAGCCCCACGGCTCCTTACCTGCTACTGTTGTTGTGTACTGTGGAGTCAGGACGGACCCATTGCTGACCCTTCAGTGGATTTTTAGAAGCAGTTAATCGCGTGGGAGGAGACTGCCCATCCCTCTGTGGAGCAGCTGGTGGATTTGAACCGTGCATGCCTTAGAGATCACAGCACAGCTTCTTAGCGCTAGAACATAGGAGCGCTCTTGGTTGGTACTAGTGCCAGCCTATTCTATTCAGTTATTTAGGAGACTTTTCAGCACTTTTCCTCCTACATACCCCTCTATGTTGATGTTTAAGACTCAGAATGTGTACAACTTCTCATTCATAGAAGGTGCCTGGCTCAAATCCTGCTTACACCAATTTGAAGATGAGAGGGAATCAGTCTTGAAATATGAGCCCTGTTGGAGTTAGCATGCTACTTGTGGCCAGTATCTGAAGGGTCAGTGGTCCGGTCCCCAGGAGACAAACAGAAACCAGATAGAGGGTCACTGTGAGTCCGAATATACTGGTGTTTGCGTAGGTTTTTTGTTCATGCCCGGAGCCTTGGTGGCACAATGGTAAAGCATTAGGCTGCTAGTTCAGAGACTGGTGGTTTGAACCCACTAAAAGGCTCTGTGGGGACAAAGACCTGGAGATCTGTTCCTGTGATGACTACAGCCAAGCAAACCCTAGGGGGTTGTTCTACTCTGTCACATGGACTCATTGAGTCAGAATGGATGCAATGGACTGAACAGCCACAGGGTAACTGTAATTAATAGAACAGGTTTCCCAGAACCATGGGAAGCTGGAAGAAGCAAAGAATAGAGTCGCCCCCTAGCGCCTGTGGAGGGAGTACATCCCTGCAAGCAACTTGAGTTCAGCCCAGTGATTCTGAGTTTGGACTTCGGGACTCCAGAACTGTGACAAAATGAAATTTTGCAGTTTAAAGCCACCTAATAGTTTATTATCCATACTGGGTTGTGTTGCTAACCTGAAACTTGTGCTTCTTTGATTGTTCAAACACAACAGTTATGTCTCAATGAAAAAGATAAGCCAGATATAGGCTTGGAAGCCCACCAGAGGGTGAGTTTTGGATTGGAACTTATTTGTTAGGGGGGAGGAGGAGAAGAGATAGAGATAGAGAGAGAGAGAGAGAGAGAATGCATTATGAAGATTTGTCACAGCACCTTCAGAAAACTAATACAGTGGCAGAAAGTTTTTCAGAAAGGCACCATACTCTATAGAACTTCAACTCTATTTCGCCTACAACTGTAGGGCTCCATCTATATGCCAAATAAAATGCCAAGGGGTTAGGTGTTTGTCTGGTGACTCAAAACATCCACAATTTGCACCTACCCAGTAGCTCTGTAGGAGAAAGACTTGACGGCCTGCTAACATGAAGATTTTAGGCAAGAAAACATATGGGGCTGTACCCTGTCATATGGGATTGTCAAGAGATAAAATCATCTCAGCTATACCTTAGAACTGCCAACAAAAACGTTGGCCTTTAGAATTTTATGACCTGAAAAAACAGCCAAGCAAATAGCCACACAAGCTGCAAGTGCTCATGGGCACCTACCTCTGTGTGTAGTTTCAAGTGCACCTCCAGCTCTGGCAAGCTTTGGAAGTGCTCGCTCACGGAGCAGATGAGCCGATACAGCAGGTAGTCGACGGCTGCGAACAGCACCCAGATGTAGAGGTGGGTGAGTACAGGGATGAAATACAGTCCCAGGTTTCTCCGTTCCTTGGGAGTCAGACAGAAAGATGGGACGACAACGTACGTCTTCTGTTCCTTCTTCCTCAGTGGGAGGACACAGGGCCGCTGCTGGAGTCGCTCCCTTTCATCAAACTGAACAAATTGGCTGGTGATATAGATGTTTTCAAACTTTGAGCCTCCGGGGCCCAGAAATCTCTTCATGAAGAGACCAGTGCCGAGGACGACGAGCACGAGCCCCACGACAGCAAACAGCCGCCGACCGAAGGAGGACAGCACTTCGGCGGTGGTCATCATTCGGTACATCACAAGCAGGACTTCGCTTCTGCTGTCATTTAGCTGCGCCTTCACCACTTCACTGGGACTGAAAAGAGAGACCACCAGGGTCTGGTTCCACGAAATAAGGTCATTGAATGGACTTAGTGGAGATGCAAGGCCATAAATCCACCGAATAGCTTCAATATACCTTTCCAAAAGTGGAAAATGTATGGATAAGCTCTTGGCCCATAGGTTGCAAGCCATGCTGTCCAGGAGGCCCTTGAAGTTGTGAAAAAGATTCTCCACGTGCCCAAATATCACTATCCCTGTGCCAGCTGCGATCAGAGCATTCCTGCCCTCGCGCAGGCCACAGGAGAGAAACAGGAGAAGCATGAAGCATCGAGCGTGCTTGGAACAGTAGAGCAGTATACATGTGGTGATCCAGGAGATAGTAAACACCAGGAATGGTGGCAAAAGCCAGTAGAAGACCACAGAAAGGAGGCTTGCCATAAGAAAAGCAACAAAACAGCAAACACCTAAGTGTTGGATGAAGTCCATCCACCCAGTGCTCCTTGGAGACACATAGCTCCTCCAAAGATTTAGAAAGATACTGGTGCTGAGGGTCCAAACGCCCATGTTCCTTGAGTCCCTGAAAGTGAAACAGATCCCAAGGTTAGAACATCCCATGGATGGCCGAGAGAACAGACCTATGACTTGGAGAGGGTGCAGCCGCAGTGCTCTTTGGAAGCAAGAATGATGAGGCTTCACCTCACACACTTTGAGCATGTTGTTAGGAGGGGTTATTACTTGGAGAGGAACATGATGCTTGAAAGGGTGGAGGGTCAGTGAAGGAGAGGAAGACCCACAGCCAGGTGGATTGACACGGTGACTGCCACAATGGGCTCTAGTGTGTCAAAAACTGTGAAGATAGCACCAGATAAGACAGAGTTCAGATCCGCTGATCATAGGGTCACCTATGAGTTGTACTTGACTCCATAGCATCTAACAATAACAACAAATGTGATAAGAAACATGTAAATCTGTTCACTATAGATTAGTAAGTAAATATAAGTAAATATAACCTCTTTTTTGGGTAATCCACTCCTGGTGTTTCCCAAACCGTGACATGCCTTTTCCATCACCTTCTGGCCCCTAATAAGTATTAATAAACTTGGTGTAATCACTGCTTCTTCAACTCATCCTCCAGCTCTACCCTTCAAGTGCACTTTGCTCCTGAGAATCTTATAAGAAAAATATGGATATTTTTGGTTCTGAAAGTTAATTATCCCCCCCCCCAGATGTAGAACAATTAAAATGCAGGTATAATAGGACTGCTAACATCCTCCTGGTCACACCGCTTTGGGTCTATGATGCACTCAGAGAAAGCCATGGGCAATTTGGAATGACATAAAATGCATTTGATATTATTCGGCCTTGATTGATGGGAAAGTGTCTAATGAGAATTTAATGAGGGCAGAGATACGTTTTTAGATATGGAAATAAATGCTTTCTTACATGTAATTATTAGGTGTTGTTGAGTCAAATACAGCTCATAGTGACCTATGAACAACCACCAGAACCCTTCTCTATCCATCCTCATTGTCTCTGACACACTAGAGCTCATTGTTGAAGTCGCTGTATCAATCCATCTTTTTGGGGGGTCTTCCTCTCCTTCGCTGGCCCTTCCAAGTATGGTGTCCTTTTCCAAGTAATAGCCTCATCTAGCTACATGTCTAAAATATGAGAGTCAAATCTTGCCATTTTAACATTCCAAGGAGCACCTAACTACACATTCTCTGAGACATATCTGTTTGTTTTTATGGCAATTCATGCGATATTCAACACTCTCCTCTAGCACCATATCTTAAAGGTGTTAATTCTTCCATCATCCAATTCACTGTACAGCTTTCTCGTGTATAGCATGTGATTAGGAAGCCCATGGCCTGAATCACACACACCTTAGTCTTCCAACTGGCATGATTGCTCCTCAGTCATTTAGAGAGGTCCCTGAGAGTACAGTTGCCCAAGGAAATACATCTCTCGATATCCTGACTGCTGGTACCAACGGAGTTGATTGTTGTTCCAAGCAAGGGGAAATCATTGACCACTTCAATCCTTTCTCCATCTATCATGATGTTGACTGTTGGTCTTGTGGTCTTGTTTTCTTGGTGTTCATATATAATCCATAACAAAGGCTGCAGTAGTTGACTACATTTGTAAAGAAGACAATCTAGTAGACTATTGGTAAGGAGTTGGGCTATCAAAACCAAGGTCTGTGGTTTGAATCCACCAGCTGCTCTGTGAAAGAGGACAGTCTCCTTCTTTGTGATTTATAGCCTCTTTGGAAACCCACTAGAGGGTTAGTCATTAGTCGGTTCCAACTCCATGGTACATAGTGACATATTCCTAAGGAACCCTGGTGGCAACGTGTATAAGCATTCTGTTGCTACCAAAAGGTGAAATTTCTAATCTACCAGCTGCTTCTCAGGAGAAAGATACAGTCTCTTCCCATAAAGACTTGCAGCCTCAGAAACTTGATGTTGTTGTTTCTGTTAAGTGCCATCGAGTCACAGGAGACTCATAGCGACCCTATGAAGGAGAGTCCTCAACGCTTGGGTGCCTTTCATCCTCTCTCCAGGTTCATAGGGTTTCCGGAGGCAAGCTATTATGGAAGTGGATGCCACTCCTCCTTCTAAGCTCAGAAGCTTGATAGAGGGTTGCTAATATAGTCTGTTCCCATAAAGACTTCCAGCCTCAGAAACTTGATAGAGGATTGCTGTAAGTTGCTATAAGAGGAACTGCCTCAATGAGAAGCATTTCTCTGGAGATCTGATGGTGCAGTTGATAAGTAGTTGGCTGCTAACTAAAAAGCCGATGCCTTGAATCCACTCACCATGAAAGATGGCAGTCTGTTTCCCTAAAGATTACATACTTTGACCCTCTATGTGACCATTCTACTCTGTTCTGTAATTCTCCTATTAGTGCATGGGAATGAACTTGACAGCAATGGGCTGTTGAGTTCACTGTGGCTTGTAGTGAACCTATGAACAGCAGGTCAGAACCTTGCCCTATTCTGCACCATCTTCACCATCCCTGCCATACCAGAGTCCATTGTTGGAGACACCGTGTCAACCCATCTCATTAAAAATCTCCTTTTTCTGTCCAAGTGTGATGCCTTTCTCCAAGGACTGGACCCTCCTGACAGCATGCCCAGATACGTGAAACAAAGTTTCACCATATCATGCCACTCTGGAGCATCCTGGCTGCCCTTCCCCTAAGACAGATTTGTTTATTTAGACTGTTAGATCCGGTGAATAATAAAGTGTGAGGAAAGTATCCAGGCATTGTCTAGAGGGCATGAACTGAGCTACTAGACATGGGAATTTCCTCCACTCCTCACGTATCTACATGATTAGGTTCCAAAGACCAGGGACTCATTTAAAACCCTTGTTACAGGAGAGTTGGGGACTCATCCCTCCTCCAGTGCTCTGAGCACTTCCCAGATGCTTGTGGGCATCAGAAATGCTCTCTCCCCACCATGTCTTCTCCATCACCTAGGAGCCTACGGTCAGCACAGAGATTATACTCCTTTAGTGTTAAGGCTGAATGAACCTAATGAAAGGTAGTTATAAGATGTGGAAATAGGGATGGTAAGAATAAATGTGTATCCCCTTCTCCAGGAATAACATGCAGTGTTTACAGATCCCACCAGAGAAATCTGAATGAATGCAAAGGCTCTGGGCAGAAGAGAGGAATGGGGAGAACTTAAGTCAAAGAGTTCTAATTCAAGGTCACAGCTGGAAAACCTTGTGGAGCGGTACAACTCCACACACTCAGGGTTGCTATGCCAGGAGTTGAAATCCACAACAAGTTGGTATTAAGTATTAATTGCCTATTATGTTCTAGTCACTTCACCTAAAGCATTTCTGTGCTTTCTCCATGAAACCTTGGGTCCCTTCTACACATATGGCCAATGAAGCTTAGAGCATCTACCAAACTTTGACAGAGATTCTTACAGACTTGATGGCACCCTGGAATCCATACCAGGTTGCTTGATCTATGGGACTGGTTCTCTGTCCCACACTGAGCCTCATTCCATGACCCTGGGGCATGTGACACAATGTTTGTCCCCTAGAGAGCAGCCATCCTTTCCTCCAGTGACCATGTGTCATAAATCCATTTCTACTATTTCATCTTTTCCTTTCCCTGCAACGAAATAGTTGATACTTTAAGGATATGTCTCAAATCAGCAGGATTTTTCCTAAACAAATCAGAAACCCCAGCTGTTTCCATTTCCCCTCTTAATTTCTTTTATGAGGCATCCTTCTGCCTGCTTTCTGAAAACTTAATAATGTATATTTTGAATTCCTTTTCCTCTTCTCTTGCTTTTCTCCTTGTACAGGGTGTACCAAATACAGACGTTTCTCTGAGAGTATGAACCAGATTTATGTGCACATTAAAATTTTAACATTCTGCAATAAAATATAAAATCAATTAAATAAGATAGATGACTTCAATTTCGTCCTGTAACGGGCACATGTTTTCTTAACAAGCAACAGCTCTAATATCACTCTCCTTGCTTTTGTGGTGGAAACAACACATCACCAAAAGACACCAAAAGTTTCTGTGAAGAGAGGATGGAACACATTCTGTTCGGTTTTATAGCTCAGGCCACAGAGCACAGTTTTGGGTTAAGTGAGTCCAGAGCCTGGAAGGAGCGCCCTCTGCTCTTTCCATCATTGTGAAGTGTGGTCTTTATGAGTGTGGGGTGTGGGCTTGATTTCTTCCCCATTCTTCCTCCCCCCCTATTTGAACAGAAGATCTGCTTGAGTGCTTTCCTGGTGAGATGTAATGAATTAGCAAGCACCATAGCGCTCTTTCAAAATAGATATTCATTCGTGCAACTCATTTCTTCTTGTTTCTTGTCTGTCACAGAAAACGGTGAACTTTCTTCTCTAAAGACTTCTAGACAAAGATTGAAGGTCTCAAGTTGATTGATGGAAAGGAGACTTGAGAAAGCTGAATGGATCACTTGCCCAGCACTGTGATGCTGTATGATTTTTTGAAACATTGACTGACTTCTCTGTGCTTTTTTAGAGGTTCAAACATTCCCACCATTGTTATTTTGTTGTTGTTGTTAAATGTTGTCAAGTCAGCTTCAACTTATAGTGACCATACGTTCTCGGGAGGAAACTTAGATATCCTAACTCTAAGGCAAGTAAGTGAATCAGGATTTAGCCAGGTCTATTCTTGTCGCATTCTTAGACTTTGCCAAACAGGCATCCAGACTTTTCTGTTTTATTTTTAGAGCTGGAAGGCATGTTATAGATAAAGCTTCTTAAATTTTCATATGCAATCACTAGAGGAATCTTGTGAAGATGCAGATTTTTAATCAGAAAGCCTGGGGTAGAACCTAAAAGAGCTCTGGTGACACAGTTTGTTATCTGTTGAGCTGCTAACTGGAAGGTCACTGGTTCAAGTCCACTAGCCTTTCCATGGAAGAAAAACGAGACTGTTCTTGTGAGATTTACAGTGTTGGAAATCCAATGGCGAGTCTCCACAAGTTGGAATCAACCCAACAGCAGGGGCTGGATTATTTATTTGCTTTTAGGATGACATCTGAAAATTTGAATTCCGATGGCAGGGGGGTTTCAGACCTTTTTGTTCATAGGGTCACGAGTCATACTCGACTCGAAGACAATCAACTACAACAACAATAACAACATTATGTGTATATGTGGAATGAAACTGCAGATCTGGTGCTGGACATTGGGTAGTAAGTTGCAGATATCAGTGTTGTTCTGTAGATCTTTCTGTGATGTGGAAACTGTTCTATTTCTGTCCTGTCCAACACCGTAGCCACTAGACATTAAGTCTTACAATAGGGCTAGTGACACTGAAGGACTGGAATTTTGGTTTGTGGCTGGTGACTATGCACTGAATAGCATGTCTCCAGATGATTCCTGCAGACCTGACTGATGTTCATAGATGAAGAAACTGAAATCTAAACAGGTTACAGGTCAGGTTGGACATTGGAGACAAAACTAAGAAAGAGACTATAATTTCCCAACACTCAATGACATATTTCCCATCACAGCAGCTTCTCATCTCCGAGTTTTCATTGACCTCATCTTAGAATTCATATCAGAATTTCTGGATAATAGAGTCATAATTTCTCACTCAATTTGCTTTACATAAAACCTCAAACCCACTGCTGTCAAGTTGGCTCCAACTTATAATAAAACTCTACCTGAAGCTGTAAATCATCATGTGAAGAGATTTCTCATCTTTTGCCCCTAGTGTTGCTGGTGGATTCGAACCACCAGAGACGCCTGCCCATCCTTTGTGTTTGCAGTGCAACTCACTACAGACTATACCACCCAAATATAGAATTCGTGAAGTGGATCTACTATAGTCCATGGCCCAGGACATGCTGTTCTTGTTATGTGTCATCGAGTTGCCCATGTCTCATAGAGACCCTATGTACAACAGCCCTGAAGCCTGCCCTGTCCTGAGCCAGTCTCACTGACTCCGACACATCCTATTCCCCCAGTTACCATGTCAATTCATCTCAACTGGGATTTTCCTCTCTTGCACTGTCCCTCCACCCTTGTAATCATGACATCCTTCTCGAAGGACTGATCCTTCCTAGCCATGTGATCAAAGAATATGGGATGGAGCTTCAAAATCCTTGCCGCCAAAGAGAAACTTGGTTTCATCCTCTTCAAGATAGACCTATTTGCTGTCCTGGAAGTCCATGGTATGTTCAATACTCTTTTCTTGCACCACAACTCAGAGGCATCAATTCTTTTTCTGTCATCTCTAATCATTGTCCGGGTCTCTGATGCACAGCAAATAACTGCAAAGACCATGGTCTAGACCAAGTGTATCTTAGTCCCTAGAATGACATCATTGCTCTTTAATAACACTAATAATAATCAAAATAGATATTGATTATCAAGGTGTTATGTTACTAAGTGCAAGTGCCTGACCAATGTTACAGAATATTAAATATATATCCTTCCTGACCCAGACATTAAATCTGCACTATTGTATTTTTAGATGAGCATGGACCATATACGTCTTCAGTATTTTGCAACCTAGAAAGATCTTGTGACAGAGTTTTCTTTGGGAAATAATCCTTTCAAAGAGCGCTGGTGGTATCCCAGTTAAGTGCTTGGCTGCTAATTGAAAAGTTAGGGGATCGAATCCACCTAGTGGCTCCATGAGAGAAAGGCTTGGCAATGTCCTCTGCAATGATTCCCACCAGGAAAACCCTTTCAGACAGTTCTTCTCTGTTACATGTAGTTGCTGTGCGTCAACATTGATTCAAGAGCACTTAGCAACCATCATTATCTCCTGGTCCATTTGCTGTGGCTGGTGACCAAGCCTTGTTATCTGAAGCAAGGGCATGCTCCTCTGCACCGCGAGTGTTGATCAGTCCTGAGGACAATGCTCGAGGATGTTGTTACCCTTGATTTCCCCAAAAAAGTTGGAGATGGTTGAATGGGGTCCAGGAACGCATGCTGTCCTTGCCAGGTCTCTCACTGCTGTCACTGACAATGAGTTCTCCACAGGACTAACAACGGCAGCCACCGTCTGCACGTCAGTCAGTGTTCGCTAGCATGTTCAGGATTGAGGGGGAATCTCGAGCACTTCCGTTTCCCATGGCAACGGCTCAGCTCTGCGTGGAAGCGGATAAGTGTGGGCTCAGGCTAGATACACAGATTGCATGGTTCTGGTTGACTTTTACCTTCAACCAGAAGTTCCTTACCACCCAATCCTTTCCTTGGCCCCTCTTATACAATCACACAAAAGTTACTTTGGCCCCAGAAAGGAGACCTGGGACCTTTGGCACTCTTCTGTGGATGTTAGATAAGTCTTCTCCAGCTGGGGTGTGCTGCAAACCACACTTTAACAGGAGAGACTGGATACTAGTCATTATTAGTATAATATTGCTGTCGGTAAAAATAAGAAGCAGGCCTGGAAAGCCAAGGATTCTGACTCAGATGATAAACATTATTGGCAATGGAGGCAAAATGAAGAGAAATTGCAGGTTAGCAAGGCTCAGGTTAGCCCTTTTTTTCCTGTTTTATTATATTTTATTAATTTTAATGAACATTTACAGAGATTTGGGGTTTTCATTCATTCATTGTTGCACTATTTTCTCTACCCTCTTCCCCAGTTCGTTCTTCTTTTTTCAGGTTAGCCTTTTAGAGCTTGCTACTAGAAAACATGAGAAGAACGAGGGAAGACTCAAGCTGGGCAGCACAAGAAAGGAGAGAATGAAATGGAGTTAGAGCTCTTTGGGCAGAAAGAAATATTCCCAAAGTGTAGAGAAAACCTTGTGCCTGAGACTCAGAGAGCTGCATACTGCAAGATTTTTCAATTTCTCGGGGAAAAAAGTCACTATTATTGAGTTGATTCCAATTCATCCAGCTCAGCGATTTTCTGAGGCTGTTGATCTTTATGGAGGAGACTGCCCACCATTCTCCTTGAGAGTGCCTGGTGGATTTGATGTTGCAACCTTTCAGTTAGCAGTCAGATGTGTTACTGACTGAGCTGTGTTAACTAGAGCTCCATTCCATTAACATCACAGCCAAAAAAACCCTCCAGAGTGGTTCTGGCAGTTCTCCTCTGAGTCACCTGAGAGGAAAGCAGTTGGATTGATTTTTCCCCCCATTTGTGGGAAATACCTGGAGATTATGACCTTCTTTACTGGGGGCCCCTCCTTGCCCTGAGTCTCTCCTCGTGTGACATTCTGCAATTCCATTAGGTGAGACCAGCTGATTCTGACCCAGCTCCTGACCAAGCCAATGGCTTGCGCTCAACGTGCTCAGGTACAGTCAGCAGACACCCTGGGGAGGCATAAACACAAACCCACGCTCACTCTTTCGCTTTATTTACTCTGCTCTCCTTTAACCAGCTCTGCAAAAGCTTGCCGACTGGCCCATCAGCATCCCTCTTTGCCGTCATGCCAGGATTGGGATGTCTTCTTAAAGGAAATACAAATAAGGGCAGAGTGAATTAGGAAAAGAACTCTGGGGGATGTGGAAGTGGAGTGGGTCGGTGATGTCCCTGAACCAAGCCTGTCTATCCCCAAAGGGGCTGAATGACCTTCGTGGGTGAATGCACCTCTGAGACTCAGTTCCCTCAGGCTAGGTGTTTCTAAGACCCCCGGACCAGCCATCTCTACAAAGGCAAAGAAAAGCAAGCAAGCTGACTCTTGGTGGTGATTTTCTGAGTCAAATCCCAAGCCTTATACCTGTAAATAGGACAGAAGAATGCAGGATTTTTCTTCTCCTTTTTTTTTTTTCCTAACTAGGAAACTTATAATGTGGGTACAGACTGTTCCCCTCAGACTGCCAAAACAGCTCAAATAGGAACAGAGGCCTCCATTTGAGGTAGAATGAATTCCTCATCACTTTATTTTAATCGGTTTTGCTTTGCCTTGGGAAAGCCAGCAATTGCCTTAGTCAGTTGAAATAACCTTCTTCACACAGGAAAGGAAAGATTAATGAAAGCTACCAGGTAAACAGAATAGCTTTTATGGAACAATTCAGCCCTTCACTGCACCACGAAGGGATAGCAGGGGCGCCAGCTTTGAGGGAGGCTTGGACTTGAGCTCCTCCCACTGCCCGGAGACTGGGTTACAGGGAGGAGTTCTTCAAAAGTTGGAGAAAAGGGCTGCTCAACAAATTTTTATAGCTGTCTCCCCTGGGGTGAGAATAATCAGATGCTTTGGGTTGGTTATAAAAACTTCTTTCTCATAGTTCTATAACAAGGTCTCAGTTACCTATTACAATTTACTACTACCAGATTCCGCCCCCGCCCCCCTTCTTTCTTTAAAAGCAATTTCAAAAACTGGGTTATTTTGCAAGTTTACTTACAGGTCTTCCTCTGAGGTGGTTCTTTGGATGGATGGATGAATGCGTTTTCTAGGGTTCTGTGTCTTAATATGGAACAGGAAAAGGGAACCACCAGTGACAAGAGGGTCACACCGCCATGAATCAATCTCTTTATTTCCCTCAAGAAATGACTAAGCTCTTTAATTTTGACACTGGGTGCAACTTATGCAAAGGAGCTATGCATTTTTGGTAGCATTTTCCTCAGAGCAGAAGTTCCAGAAATCAATCCTAGAAAATAAGGAAGTAAAATATTTGCAAAAGTAGGGAAGTGAGTTATAAAAGACATAGACGGTCGCTGTTATGAATTGAATTGTGTCCGCCCCCTTCCCCATTTCTTGGCCCTTGTGCCTCTGACTGGGATCTTGGTGGGAAAGAAGGTTGGTTAGCTATTGCTCTGTCAATGAGATCGGACCACTGCAGAGTGGGTCCTAGAAATAATCACTGTTGTCATTAGATGACACCAAGTAGTACTGACTCGTTGTACATGAAACACTGTGGTCCTGGATTATCCTCAAAACTGATGCTAGAGGCTGATTCAATACGGATCACAATCATTATTGCCAGGTGCTGTTGAATTGAATACAACTCATAGAAACTCTATGAACAAGAGATCTGAACCCTGACTATCCTGTCATCCTCATTAAATTTTACACACTTAAGTTCATTGCTGCACTCACTCTGTCTATCCATCTTGTTGAAGGTCTTTCTCTCTTTTACCAACTCTCTGCCTTTCCAAGTATGATGTCCCTTTCCAAGAAATAGCCTTTCCTAACAGGCCCAGTTTTTCCAAGGCATATCTGTTTTTTGGCAGTCAGTGGGATATTCAGTACTCTTTTCCCACACCACAGTTCAAAGACAATGACTCTGTCACCCTTATTCATTTTCCAGCTCTCAGATGGATCCATTTTCCACTGATTGAAAAGACCATGGCGTGAATCAGGTGCACCTTAGTCTTCAAACTGACATCAATGCTCTTCAATAGTTTGGAGGGGTCCCTGACAGAAGACTTTCCCAGTGTAATTTGTTTCCTAATCTCCTGTCTGCTAGTTCCAAGAGTACTAATCAGAATAGACACACAGAAATACATAAAAACAGATGACCTGTGAGGGCTAATCACAAATGAAGTAATTAAGGAATTCCTGGGGCTACCAATAAAAAAGGAAAAGTGTTAGCTAAGATTCTGATTTAGAGTTTTAGCCTTCAAAACTGTGATATAATAAATTGCTAGTTTAAAAAGTCTCCTACTAGTGGTATATGCTACAAGAGCACTCGATAACTAAGACAGGCTCCCCTCCTTCTCTCCTTTTTTTTTCTCTCTCTCTCACTCTCATGTTCCTCCCTGCCACCTCCACCAGTGAGGAAATGACAAACATTCACAACACTCACTTCTCATTCACACTTGAATAGGCAGATGCTACAAAGAAGTCACCTCTGCTTGCTGACCCAAGACTGGTCTAATATTCTGTGACATGCCTCTCGATCTTGCATGGAATTTTCCAACTCATGTGGAAACACTTCTACAGGATTATTCTTTATGTCTTGACTGAGATTCATAATTAAAATGCAAGGGTTATTATCTTCAAATTTGTGGATTCCTGTAGAAATTCAATTGTTTCTGGGAAGGGTTACATTTAAAATGTTTCTGACAATTTTTCTTTAATGATTGAATAATAAAGTTTAAGAGACCTTTCAAAAGATATCAAGTCATATTTTCAAGGCTATTTTTGCTTTTCAAACTATTTCAAGCAAATTTAAATTTACAGTTTTGAGACATTGTCATTATAAAAATACCCAATACATGGAGGCATCACATGTAATGAGAATCACATAGATATTTTCAATTAGGTTTTTTTTTTACAGAATCTGATTCTCTTTCCAAAACATCTTTATTCTGCAAACATAAAATTCAATACCTGTAATGATGTAAACAGATTAAAATGGGAAACTATGCTTCCCTTCTTGTCCTGGAGTTTGGAAAGTATCACTTATTTTTGATGATTTTAATCTTATTTAAACCAACAGGCATTTATTGAGAATCTGAAATAATTATTTTAGGTTCTGGAGGATGTAAAGCTTCATTTTAAAAATTCAGTTCCTGATTTTCAAGGAGCTCACCATGGCCTACTCTGTATGGAGTTTCACTGCTAACTTAAAGGCCATGCCTCTATGACTCCACTGGTTTGACATCACTAGTTCCACCATGGGAGAAAGATGGGCAATCTTCACCTGTGCACTTTACAGCCCCTCAAAAACCTGCTGGAGAGTCAGCTATGAGTCAGTTCCTACTGCCCAGCAATGCGTTTGCGTTCTGAGCTACACTATTTAGTGGAGGTAAGACAGATGAGCATGTACAAAGACTAATGGTAAGAAAGGGCCTGGGCAAGAAAGGAGCATTTCAAAGAGTGGTTTCACAGAGTGCTTTATACATAGTGCTTAACTCAGATCTTAAAGAATGAGCACAGTTTAAACAGACTGGAGAAGCAGAAGGGAACTTTCAAGCAGATGGAGGAGCAGGTGCAAAGATCTGGAAGCAGGAAGTAGCATGCCATATTCAGGGAGGTGCAGGAGCAGCTGGAGCTTCAGGGAGATAGATGGTGGAAGACGGAAGTGAATTTGGTCAAAAGGTCCTCAAATGTTTTCTTCAACACGAAAGTACTTGCCCTTGATCCTTTGACTTCAGGTTCGCAAAGTAACTTGGTATGAATGTTGATTTTAGGTGGTCTGTGCTGTTTCTGCTGATGAGTAGATTCTGCAACCACATGTATTACAGATGGGAATGCTCCACAGAGTTTCCTTAGTTATAATCTTTATGGAAGCAGATCACAAAGCTCTCTTTTCCTATAGTAATTCTGGGTGGGTTTGAATCAGCAATCTTTTGTTTAGCAGTCTAACACAAGCCATGTAAACTACATAGGGGCCTTGTTATGTGGCATTGAGTCAAGTGCAATTCATAGTGACCCTAGGAACAGCAGACTTGAACCCGGTCTTATCCTGTGATCCTCATCATCTCTGACATACTTGCACCCATTACTGAAGTCACTGTGTCAATCCATCTCATTAAGGGTATTTCTCTCTTTTGCTGATGCTCCACCTTACCAAGCATGATGTTCTTTTCCAAGGAATAATCTCTTTTAGTAACATGTGGAAAGTGTGTGAGATGGAACTTTGCCATCTTTGTTTCCAAGGAGCATTCTGGCTGCACGTTTTCTGAGCATATCTCTTTGTTCTTTCCCATAGAATGTTCAGTACTCTTCTCTAACACCACAATACAAAAACATTCATTCTTCTTATGCCATCCTTATTATACAGCTCTCAGAGACATATACGTGATTGAAAAGACCATGGCCTGAATCAGGCACACCTTAGTCTTCAAAATAACATCATTACTCCTTGGTATTTTTGAGAGGTCTTTGACAGCAGGCATTTCCAATGCAATACATCACCTGATATCCTGACTGCTATGGATGCAAGTAGGATAAAATAACTGACAATTTCAATGTTTTCTCCATATATCATGACGTTGCTAACTGGACCAGTGGTGAGGATTTTTGTCTTCTTGATGTTGAGATGTATTCTATATTGAAGGCTTTCTGTTTGAATGGCATAGAGCATGGAGGCCTTGGTTGCTAGCGAAAGAGGCTGAAGAGAGAGGATCCTGGCCGAATGTCTAAATGCGTTTATCCACCATGAGACCAGAAAAGAACACGGATGTGAGCTTAGGTGAACAAGTGGGGCATAAAGAAAGAGACTGAAAATCAGCCAAATGAGAGCCTGCCAGATAGACATACAGAACATATTTGTTCTGTTGAGTTGCAAGTACGGGACAAAATGGATAGTCTGAGGAAGATAGTGTACAGAGAAGAGAAGTGTGTTTTCTGGGGTTGCCATAACAAAAATGCTACAAACTGGTCGGTTTATGAGAACAGAAATTGTCTCACATCACTGGAGGCTGGGAGTCTGAATTCAGGACACCGGCAAGGTCATGCGTCCTGTCACCTCTAGGGGAAGAGCTTTCCTGTCTCTTATTATGAAATTGCCTATTGGCCCAGTGGTGAGGATTTTTGTTTACTTGATATTGAGATGTAGTCCATATTGAAAGTTTCAGTCCTTCCCTTTCTATAGTGAGTGCCTCAAGTCCCCCTCACTTTCAGCAAGTACAGCTGTGTTATCTGCATTATGCATGTTGTTAATGAGTTCCCTCCAATCCTGATGCTACATTCTTCTACACAAAATGCAGCTTCCTGAATGATAATGATTTATTCAGCATACTGATTGAATAGATATAGAGAAAGGATACATAAAGATTGAATACGTATGGAGAAGGATTGTAATTGTTAGATGTAATGAAGTCAACTCTGACTCAAAGCAACTCTATATACAGCTGATTAAAACTCTGTCTGATTCTGCACTGTTCTCATGATGCCCTCTACACTTAAATCCATTATGGCAGTCACGGCGTTAATCCAGCTCCTTCAGAATCTTGCTTTCTTTGGCTGAATTTGCACTTTAACAAGCATGATGTCCTTTCCCAAAGACTAGCCACTCCTGACAACATGCCCAGAATAAATGAGACAAAAATCTCACAATTTTTGCATCTAAGGAGCACTCTAACAGCATCTAGCATAGATTTGTTTGTTCTTTTGGCATTCCATGGCAATGGAGTTATATGTAATAGTATTCACCAACAACACAATACAAACCCATCAATTCGTCAATCTTCCTATTTACTGCCCAATTTTCACCTACATGTGTTGTTGTTGTTATTGTTGTTATGTGTTGTCAAGTCGTTTGTGCCTCATAACGAGCCTATGTACAATAGCCCTAAACCCTGCTCTATCCTGTGCCAATAGCACTGCCTCTGACACACCCATCCTGATTACACCAGTCACCGAATCAATCCACCTCATAGAGGGCCTTCCTCTCCTGCACCTCCCCTCCACCCTCCCAGGCATGATGTCCCTCTCCAAGGACCTGTCCTTCTTTACAACATGTCCAAAGTATGTCAGACGAAGCCCCAGAATCCTTGCCTCCAAGGAGTAGCCTGTAATTTCACGTACTTGTAAGCAACTGAAAAATTCCTTGGCTGGTGCCTCTTAATTTTTAAGCAGATACCCTTGTTGTTTAGCACTTTAAAGAAGTCTTTGGCAGCAGATTTGTCCCATACAGTATGTTGCCTGATTTCTGTACTGATGCTTCCGTGAGTGTTGATTGTGGCTCCAAGTAAAATTAAATTATTAACAACTTCAAAATTTACTGGATCTATCATCGTGTTGCCTCTTAGCTTAGGGATGAGGATTTTTGTTTTGCCTTGTTTTGTTTTTATGTTGAGGAATAATCCATACTGAAGTTTGTGGTCTTGGATCTTCTGTAGTAAGTGCTCAGGTCCTCTCCACTTTCCATAAGCAAGGTTGTGCCATCTGCATATCCCAGGTTATTCATGAATCTTCCTTATTTTAATATCATGCAGTATACCCTTGTTCTTCACGAGCACCATTAAGTTTTACGGGGACCTCCCATTCTTCTTAATTGTTGTTTTTTTGTTGTTGTTATGTGCCATCGAGTCGCTTGCGACTCATAGCTACCCTATGTACAACAGCCCTAAACTTTGCTCTGTCCTGTGCAAATCGCACTGTCTCTGACACTCCCATCCCAATTATCCCAGTCACTGAATCAATCCACTTCATAGAGGGCCTTCCCCTCCTGCGCTGTCCCTCCACCCTC
>NW_006399952.1:1834837-1842867 GCF_000299155.1 Elephantulus edwardii
TCTTCTTTGGCCTGTCCAATGCATAGGTAATCATCTTCTTTGGCCTGTCCACGGAGACCCAAACCTACAGACGGCTGTCATGCATCCTATCCCCCACCTCCTACACAGGTGGCCAGTGGGGTGCGCGCCCCCCCAGCACAGGAAGCCTGCGGGAGGCACGCGCCCCCCCAGCACAGGTGGCCTTTGGGGGAGCGCCCCCCACCCCACTGCATGGGCGCTCAGCTGGTGTGCGGCCCCTCTTGTGCGGGCGGCCGGAGGGCGCCTGCTTCCCTCACAGCCGCCATCCTGGCTCCAAGAATTCTCTCCAGACCAAGTCCACCTTGCGGCAGTGTGGTGGCTTCATCTTGAGGAGGGCCGGTGCCCAGCATCCATCCTGGGTGAGGGAATCCATTCGTTCCGGCTGTGGAAGCCTCATGGAGCTGCAGTGGCTGTGCGGTGCAGCGAGGGCTCTGGGGTGGGGCAGGGAGGGGCTTGGGAGCCACGAGACTCACCCATTTCTCCTTGGGAATCCTTGAATTCCTGTTGTTGAGCCTCGATCTTCACTGAGGGCCAGTCATCAACTGTTTTAAGTGTTCCATTATCAATAAGCCGAAGTCTGTGGAAGGCCATAATGGCCCTGCTTTAAGTGGTTCACTGCTCCCGCAGCTCACCACACTGTCTCTGCCTCTGCCGCCATCTTGGATCAAATGAAATTTTTTTTAATGCATCAAACAAAGTAGTAAAGAAATATTTACCTATTGAAATGAAAACATAATTTAACATGGTGTTGTGTTACTACAAAGACGTAATAAGAATAAAGCAATAAGAAACGATAATAGTAAGAATGGGGGGGGGGAGAGCAGAGGGATGAAAGTAGGTAGGGGTTAAACCAAAGGGTTGTACAGTTTGGTGGGTGGATGGAGAAAGGGAAGGAAATGAGAAGGATCCAGGTGAAAAGACATGTGGATAGGCAAGGTCCAATGGTGATTAATTTTATAAAACATAATGCCTAAAAATAATTGTATGAAACACAATGTAAATCAATAGTGTGAAACACAATGTATATAAACTTTGTAAGCAAACCAATCTGAAAAGGGAAGGGGGAAGAATACACAGTAATGAAAACAAACCACAACAAAGAATGAAGCAGCTCTTTATACATTGAAAAGGAATCATGTCCAAGGAATATCAAGTGGCAAAAAGCACGGGCAGAATCATGTGTATTGTTTGCACCAGTTATTTGTTACCAGCGAGTTGATTCCAACTCATGTTGACCTCGTAAGACAGAATAGACCTCCTGCATCAGATTTCCTGAACTGTCCTCTTCCTAGGAGCAAATTATCAAACCTTTTGCTGCACAGAACTGTGGTGGGTTCAAACCACAGTTTCTCAGTCAGCAGGCAAACACTTTACCTTACTACCTGAGCAAAAGGAGTAAAAGATACTGCACATGTTCCTGTTCTTGATAACTCTGCCTCTGAAAGAATATGTAAAATACCCTACTATCTATGGTTGCTTTTAAGTGGAAAGCAGGGCAGCTGAAACACAAGGTCGAGCAGAGGGCCTTTTCTCTGCATTTCTTCTTGTATATTCTGATTTAGAAAAACACAAGTTAGTACCTTCTTTTAAAAATAACAAAATATAGTAAATATACACTGTTGGTGAATGTGGTCAATTAACTCATAGTGATAACAATAATAAAATAAATAACAATACAACTAAGAACATTAGCAGATATGTCTTAGAGAGGGTACAGCCAGAGTGGTCTTTGAGAGCAAGAATAATGAGGCTTCGTGTCACATACTTTGGGCATTTTCCTAGGAGGTGCTATTCCTCGGAGAGGGACATGATGTTGGTAAGGGTGGAGGGTTGGCGAAGGAAAGGAAGACCCCCAACCTTGTGTGTCAGGAAGTGTGAGGATGGCACAGGATAGGGTAGAGTTCAGATTTTTTGTTCATAGGGTCGCTATGAGTTGTGATCGACTTGATGGTACCTACAAACAACAGCAAAACAATTAATATTGCATTTTAAACAATCAGGCTGCTATATTATATCTGCTGCTGCTATGGACATGGGACTTGACTCATAGCCATTTGTGAATAAGACTATTGTAATCTATAGATTTTCACTGTTTAATTTTCAGAAGTAGGTCACCGGGCTTTTCTTCTTAGTCTCTCTTAGTGTGCAAATTCTCCTGAAATCTGTTCAGCATGATGGCAATGTTCCACTGACCGACCAGTGGTTGCTGGGCTTAATGTGCACTAACAAGGAACTGAACCTAGACCTCCCACATGAAAGGGGAGGTTTATACCACTGAATCAACACTGTTTCGATTATATTAATGGGTTATAATTTTATATTCACTATATAAATGGACAAATAAATGTTTTCAGGAGCTGTTGAGTAAGACTCAGCTGTGAACAACAGATCAGAATCTTGCTGTGTCATGTGCCATCGTCATGATTTCTGATTTACTCATGTCCATTGTTGCAGTCACTATGTTCATCCTTCAATTGAGAACCCTTCCTCTCTTTTCTTGATCTTCCACAAATTACTAATGTAATCTAAAACAAATATCAGTAATTTAACAGACTATAAATAGGATAAAAGTAACAAAGCAGACAGGCTTGCATTTGGAGGTGGCTGTTGTTATCTTTGGCAATTCTTGTGTGGAGAGCCATCTTCTGTAGCTGGACCCAAGGACCATGTGGGCCCTCGTGTGGCCATTCTTTGGCTGGATCAGGACACTCAGAGCAGAAGACAGCGTGGTCATTAGAAAACAAAACCCAAATCCATTAATTTGCCGGTGCATCATTTCCAATTCCTAGAGAGCCTCTAAGACAATCCTTCCTTGGGGTTTCCAAGCTGTAATCTTTCTAGAAGCATCCTGCCATGGAGTAGCTTCTGACCTGTTGGCTATCAGTCATGTACTCAGCCATGATACTACACAATACAAATTTCCTCTGCTGTTAATAAACCCTGGAGAATTAATTCTCGATTCCCCATGATGTTTTCTATGCTATAATATTTAGGAGTAGATTGCCAAGTTCCACGCCAAACCCCTTCATGAAGCATTGGATGGGTTCAAACTATCACCCTTTCAGTTAACAGCTGAGGAGCTTAAACTTTGAGCCACCAGTGCCGCTAGATCATAGGAGAAACATTTTGCGTTTTCACCAGTGAAACTCCTGTGCATAGCTGGCGCTCTTAGACTTATCCAGGAATAGAGAACCAGATAGTTCCTGGGCAGAACTCCTCGCTTTCACTTGGATCAGGCAGTTTCCAGTGGGCTGCTACCATGGTAACGTGATTATCCATCATCTTGTCATCATCCTCCAGTTCTTCGTTTTCACAATGAGAATGGTTTATGAATCAAGTTGTAATTCATGAAATGGGGAAGTGGTTTGTTCTTCCCCTAGGTTCTTCGTTTTGTATTTGCTTTCATTTTATTATGGGGCAGGATAGTTTTCATCCTTCTGGAATCTGGATTTCTGAGTTCGTGAAATTGAGGTAACCGACAGAGGCCGTATTTTCAACATGCTGTCAAGAGGGGCTGGTTCTTAGAAAAAGATACCATGCTGAGCATGGTGTGAAAGAGAGGAAGCCTCTGCACAAGAGGGACTGACCCCGAGACTGTAACAATGGGCTTGAGCATGACGGCGGTCATGAGCATGGACCACAGGGCAAGGCTCAGGCCTGTTTTTCACTGAGTCCCTGCATGCGGTAGTTGACTTGACCTCACACGACAACAACAAGGTCTGTCTTTGCTTGGACAGTAACTTACTTCAGGAGGATCACAGAGCATTTTGCTTTGGCCCTGGGTTCTTTTGGAAAATGATCTCTATGCAGTCACGTCCAGGATGCAGAGGCTCTTGGAGGCTGTTGCAGGATGGGTGGTGTGTCTTTTTGTGACTGCTTTGTAACTTGCCCTGGGCTTTGATGTTGTCTGAGAAATTAACATGACAATGACTTGAATTATTCCTTTTCACTGTCCCCTCTTCAGAGCACCTTTTCAGCATCAGATGATGCACCTCAGTTAAAGTCACATCCCTTCAAAATACATTGTTTCAGCAATTTTTGACATTTCTCTAACAAATTTAGGTTTCTGACATGTAGTAACAAAAATAACAATGGTAACGAGTGAATGAGTGAGTGAAGAGAAATCTGGTATCATTAATAACTTTCATCCCCTCCTCTCCCCAGCGCTAAACTCATAGCTGACCCATCAGGGGATTGTTTGGGACTGTAAATTGCACAGATATTGCACCTCTTTCTCCCAAGGAGTGGCTGGGAGATTCAAACCTGCTGAGATGTGCGGTGTTAGAAACACAACTACCTATGGACTAGGCCACCAAAACTCTTCTCCCCAGCTTCTAAGTAAAATGCTCATCAATGCTGGTCTCTATAGGTTTGTCCGTTCTAGATAATTCACAACAGTGAGATCCTACATTTGTCCTAGTGTGTGTGATTTACTCCACTCAGCCTCATGTTTCCAAGGTTCATTCACGCTCTAGCATGTATCTTTATGGCTGAGTCCATTGTACAGAGGGGCCACATTTTGTTTATCCATTCATCTGTGAATGTATGCTTGAGCTGTTTTAACCTTTGGGTTAATCTAAATAATGTGTCAATAAATACCAAGAAACTAATATCTGCTGAGTCCCCATTTTAAAGACTTTGGGATTGATGTTGTTGTTGTTATGTGCCGTCGAGTACATAGTGACCCTGTGTACAACAGCTCTGAATCCTGTCTTATCCTGGGCCTATCTTCCTGACTCGGATATACCTAATCCCATTGCCCCATTTGCCGCGTCAGTTCATCTCATCAGAGGTCTTCCTCTCTTGCCCTGTCTCTCTACCCTTCCAAGCATGATGTCCTTCACCAAGGACTGATCCCTTCTGGACATGTGCCCAAAGTATGTGAGACAGAGCTTCAAAATCCTTGCCTCCAAGGAGAAACTGGGTTTCAGCCTCTCCAAGACAGAAAGGTCCAGTTCTCCTGGTGTTCCATGGTACGTTCAAGACTCTCCTCCAGCACCACTACTCAAAGGAAACAATTCTTCTGTCATCCTTAGTCCTTGCCCAGTTCTCTGTTGACTTTGGGGTATAAATATATATACAAACAAGCCAGAACAGCTCATTACCATTGAGTTAGACTGACTCATAGCTGACCCTCCAGAGGATTTTCAAAGGCTATAAACTGCACAGGAGATGGTCTATCTTTCTTCTGAAGAACACTTGTTGAATTTGAACCACTTGCCTTTGGGTTGACAGTGTGACTCCTTGCCCAGCAGGCCATCAGAGCTCTTTTGGGCGTATCTATGGAAGAATGGAGTTGCTGGATGACATGAACTTCACTGAGGTTGGAGCAAGGCCTGGAGGCTGGGCTGCCACTCAGCTTTCACACAAGACACCAGACAATCACTGCACTTTCACAAATCACATCCTGTAAGGAGAATATTTTTATAGAAAAGGTGACTTAGTCATCTAGTCTCTGCAGGTCCTCACCCTCTTCATCCTGTGGTTCACTTGACTTGATCTACGAAACTTACTTTTTTACAACTTAAAGCAATGGAAAAGAATATTAATGCCATAATTTAATCGTTCCTTCTCTGTAGCATCCCAGCATTGCTCACCAGACCTCCTAGAGCACCAAGAAGTGAGCTGAATTTAGAAGCAACATCTCTTTAGCTCTCAAGATGGAAAACATATCTAGCCAGGAGGCAGAGACTCTGGAAAATTGCTAATAAATTGTTACTGCTTGCTATTAAAAGGATCGATAAGATAAGGCCAGCAGTGACTGATAGGAGGGAACTGAGCTTGGCGAGCTAATGGAGGAGGTGGCGCCTGACAGCTCCGAGCTGTCCTTGGCTGGGGCCCTGCAGACCCATTCACCTCCTTTAGCAGAAAGGCTGCCAGTCCATTCATTGTCTCGAAGCTCGGGAGTTATTGATGGTGGTTATGAATAATTAAATCAATTGGCATGTGGGAACGATCAGGCAACAGGGCGGCTGTCTTATTGATGTGTCTAACACTGGAGATGCACAAATACATTTCTTCTACAATTTTGTTTGTGATGCCCTCATGGGACAGCATTGTGGTAAATGTGGCTATTCTGAAGCAGCTCTGAATCACCAAGGAACTCTGACCCATGGCTGGTCCGGCGCTAAGACAGACCTGCCCCACCGCCCTGCTTACCTGCCCAGCTCTTGCATCTTGCTCCTAGGACCTACTCTTCCCTTCTGTAGGTGGCTCTGAGCAAGGCAGCATGGGTTCCGCCAGCCTGATGGACAATAAGAGGCTCATGTTCTTTGCCAAGATCATGCTTTTTGGTGGAACAACTTTTCCTTTGACCAGCAAACCTTCCAAAATCCAAGAGTTAAGCAACTTAACTGCACCCAGCAGCCTGAATTTCCAGTCACATGCATATATTCAGTATCTCCCTGACTTCTGGTGCCCCCTGTACCACAGAGAGGCCTGTGGAGAATTCCAGGGTGCCAGGGATCTTGTTGGTGGAATATTCTGCACCCTTTCTAGTAGAACTTCCAACCTTTAGATCTTCTAAAGTGCCCTGAACAAACCACATTCTGTACAACACACAGAAGTTCATTGTGTTCTCAGCAATCAGAGCAAGGCCAAGAGGTGATGGGACCTCAATGGGCTGAGAGGTAGAAGGCCAGGACTGGGGAGACCTGGGAGCAAGAAATTCAAGTTCTGGGTTTGCCTGTGGTGTTGGAGTATCTTTGGGTAAAATGGCAAATGAGCATGCTAGCTTGGACATCCTTACTGTCGATTCCCTTCCCTAAGTTCCCCTCAGTGCCTCCTACTCTCTTTCACCAGGTCTAGGCTCAAGGCAACTCTGCTCTTTCTTTACCAACTCCCCGAATCCATCCTCCTTAATCAGAGCCTTTCATTTACCCAACTGCTATGTACACCAAGATTCCTGGACACTATGGGCTTAATAGTGACCACTGAATGTATGCTGATGGCTTCCAGGTATGCCATTCTTCACACATGACAGTTAAGGGACTACCACTCTTCTCGTTGTGTAAGGTCCATGAAGAGAGCACTTTGTAAATTATTTGCTTGAGAGCACATAGAACCTGAGTTTGGGAGCCCTGATCTGTCCCCAAAGCCCTGAAGCCTGACCCCTGCCTGACCCCTGTCCACAAGGCCCCCTCATTCTAGGGGCAGTGATTTACCACAAGAACCCCAGAAATATGAATGCCAAGACAGGGGAATAATAGAGGGGTCCAGATCACTTTGACATACTCCAGGACTGGCAGGTGGGTACTGAAGGGATAGTCAGAATTGAGGAAATTAATGCCTACAGCAAAGTACCTGATGCCAAAGATAGATTCTAGTGAGAGATTATGTGTGTGTGTGTGTGTGTGTGTGTGTGTATAAATTTGTTGTTGTTTTTGTGTTGTTATGTGCCATCGAGTCACTTGCGACTCATAGCGACCCTATGTACAAAAGCCCTAAACCTTGCTCTGTCCTGTGCCAATCTCACTGTCTCTGACACACCAACCCTGATTATGCCAGTCACTGAATCAATCCACCTCACAGAGGGTCTTCCCCTCCTGCATTGTCCCTCCAGCCTCCTAAGCACGACACCCTTCTCCAAGGACTGGTCCCTCCTTGCAACATGTCCAAAGTATGTCAGACAAAGCCCCAGAATCCTTGCCTCCAAGGAACAGCCTGGCTTCACCCTCTCCAGTATGAACCTGTTTGTTTTCTTAGACGTCTTTGGTACATTCAATACTCTTCTCTAGCACCACAGCTCAAAGGCGTCAATTCTCCTTCTATCCTTCCTAGTCATTGTCCAGCTCTCTGATGCATATCGAGTGATTCCAAAGTGTTTTCTTGCTTTGTTCTGACAACTGCCTCTTGTTCCAAGTATAGGTTTCACATTAACATAATCAAGTGTTCTGGGATTCCCATTCTTCTCAGAGTCAGCCACAGTTTGTTATGATCCACACAGCCAAATGCCTTTGCATAATCAATGAAACACAGATAAACATTTATATATATATATATACATATACATA
>NW_006399952.1:1851787-1858909 GCF_000299155.1 Elephantulus edwardii
GGATTCCCATTCTTCTCAGAGTCAGCCACAGTTTGTTATAATCCGCACAGTCAAATGCCTTTGCATAGTCAATGAAACACAGATAGACATTCCTTTGGTATTCTCTGCTTTCAGCTAAGATCCATCTAACATCAGCTACAATATCCCTAGTACCACGACCCCTTCTAATCCGAGCCTGGACTTCCGGTAGTTCTCTGCTGATGTGTTGTTCCAGTTGTTTTTGGATAATCTTCAGTAAAATCTTGCTTGCATGTGAAATAAATAAGATTGTTCTATAGCTTCCACACTCTTTTGGGTCACCTTTCTTTGGGATAAGAACAAATATAGATCTCTTCCAGTCAGTTGGCCAAGTGGTTGTTCTCTAGATTTCTTGGCACAACTTGGTGAGCACATCCAGGGCAGCATCAGTTAGTTGAAATATGTCAATTGGTATACCATCTATTCCTGGAGCCTTATGTTTTGCCATTTCCTTCAAAGCAGCCTGAACTTATCCCCACAGTCAAATGCCATTGTTGTGCAGAATTTATGATCTTCATAATCGAAAGCATTTGCGTCATCAATAAATCACAGGGAAACATCTTTCTGATATTCTTTGCTTTTAACCAAGATCCATCTGACATCGGCAATAATTATTGAGTTCAATTGAACTCTCTTGAGTTCATTTTGAGGATCTGGCAGCTTTCAATGTTTTTAAACAATCTTTAGCGAGATTTTACTTCGGTGTGATATTAATGATATTGTTTGATAAATCCCACATTCAATAGATCATCTTTTAGAGTGAGTACAAATTTGGATGTCTTCTACATGGTTGGCCAGGTAACTCTTTTGCAAACAAATGAGCACATCCAGGGTTGCATTTGTTTACTGGAATGCATCAATTCTGTTCAATCAGTTTCTGGAGCCTTATTTTTTTTTGCCATGTTTTCAGTGCCGCTTGGATTTCTCCCTTCATTACCATTAGTTCTTTGTCATATGCTATTTCCTGAAAGGTTCCGTGTTAACCAAGTTTTTTGGAGACTCTGCATCCTCCCTCCTTCTTTTCCTGCTTCCTGTGTCATTCAATATTTTGCTCATAGAATTCTTCAGTATTTAAAGTTGAGGCTTGAATTTTTTCCCTTCAGTTCTTTCAGCTTGAAAATACTTCTCAAGCTGAAAGAACATTTCAAGAACATATTGAGCAAGATCTCCTTTTTCGGTTTTCTAACTCCAAATATTTGCACATTTTGTTACAGTATTTCGCTTTGTCTTCTCATGCTGCCCTTTGAAATTTTTATTCCACATGCCTCATTTCATCATTTCTTCCTTTGCTTTAGCTTCTTTGCATTCAATAACAAGTTTCAGAGTCTCTTCTGACACCCATTTTGCTATTTTCATTCTTTCATGTCTTTTAATGATCTTTGCTTCTTTTTCATGTATGATATTGCCCACAACTCATGTGTTATTATGTCACTGAGGTGTATATTCAATACATAAAATATATTCTGAGATGATTTTTAAATTCAAGTGCTATAGAGTTAAGGTCATATTTTGACAGTGCTGTAGAACAGAGTGAAACTATCCCTGGAGGTTGTTGAGGCTGTAAATCTTCGTAGGGAGCAGACTATTTCATTGTTCTTTTGCAGAAGCAATAGATAAGTTCAACCCTCTCAACTTTTGGTTAATAGTCAATGACCTTAACTACAGGAAATAGCACATACAAATATATGAAGACCAATAAGCCTTGTGCCAAAATTAGATGCTATTAGGTGTAAGGTGCTAGGGGCATGGGGCAGTAAATAATGCAGACAACCCTGCTTGGACCAAATCCTTGAGGGTCCTTCCTGAGAGAGTATCAACCAACTGAATGCTGACGACAAAGCAAAATGCTTTTGTTTGTAAAATAAGGCCCAGAATGTAGTGTGGATATCTGAGTTGGTCATTGGGAAGCAAAGTTGGTTAAAGGAGAAAGGGAGGTCAAGGGGAAATCTTCAGTAGAGGAGATAAAGTAATGAGATCCAGGAAATAGCCTTGGACTTCAATGATTAGGATTAGTGGTTAGGTCGCTTATGCTCATAACAAGAATTATTTCACTAGGTAATTTGTAGGGGAAGGAACTTCTGGGTAGAGGGCTGAAGTGTGAACTGGAGGCCAGGTGGAGAATGGAGAAAACAGGAAGTTCCCTGAGCAGAAGATGAGGAAGCTGATGAGTTAAAGAGGAGGAAGTTCCTTGGGTTACTTTGTATGGAAATAGAGAGGAAGAAAGCAGTAGAGAAGCATTCCTTTTGGGTTTTTAAAGAATAGAGAGGATAGAGGACGTAGCCTTGGGAAGGAAAATGAGGAGGGAAGATGTTAGTGTTGCTCGAAGAGGAAAGGAGCAAAAGTCCAATATGACCTTTGACCTATAGAGGAAGGAGGAGATGGAGCCCTTGGAGAGAGGTTTATGGAGAGCAACCCCAGGAACCACTATTACAAGAAGCGTAGTATGAGAAAACTGACAACCCTTCAGGGAGAAAAAAATATGTGTCAAGTGAGATGAGGCCAGCTATGAGAGTCTCAGCAACGCTAAAGCTTTAGAGCAGAAGAAAAGGGCTGGTTGGGCTGAAGCCTTTGCTCTTGGTCAGAATAGGACTGTTGGGCATCGTATTGGACAGAATAGAACTGCCCTCTAAGATTTCAAGGCTGTAAATCTTTCTGGAAGTCAATGATCCATCTTTTTTACCTTGGAGCTGCTGGTGAGTTTGAACTGCTGACCTTTGGGGAAGATAAAATTCAGCTGTTGTGGCAAGATTTCTTTCCTGGCATTCAGTGAACATAGAGAACAGAAAAGCTATGCTCAGCTGGGAATTTTAGCCTGATTCAGCTTAATGACTTTGAAAGTCTGCAAATAGTGAGCTGAACTCTGAGGCTATCTGCATTCTTCAGATGAATAGCCTCAGAACAGAAATGAGAATGAGAAGTCCTGATAGGCAGGAACCATGCTGATTTGGCTGGCAAGGATGGACCACCACCAACCTGCTGAGTCTCTTGAATTCCTCCTGGGTGCAGGCAAGGAGCAGCCACTACTGAAATAAGTGTACTAGCCAAGGTGCAGCAGCATCTCCTGCTCCTGACATCAAGAAATTTCTGTCTCACGGAGGTCGTTTTAGATTTGCTATGTCAAGGTAGCATAGAAAATAGCCTCATTTAAGACTTATGATTTGTCTAGCTAGAGAAACTTTCTTCAAGGAAGAAGGATGGGCAATCTCTTCCATACAATTTACAGCGTCTGAAAATCTGCTGGAGGGTCAGGGTGGGTCAGTTCTGAGAAGCCCAAGATAGGAAAAGTGTGGCTTGTAAGGCCACTTAGTCTGGCACAGAAAAAACTGACTGCTCACCTTGCCAAACATTGTTAACTTTCCAGAACAATCTGGTAAAGGAAATATCTCTACTGCATGAACAGTGAAAGAATTCTTGCCAAAGAGTTCAATTCTGTGTCCACTTTCCTAAAACTCTTCTTTTAATTATAAGTTGTTGTGCCTATGGCCTTTTTTCTGAAATTAAGTTTATTCCCTTTTGATTGTTGTTATGTTTGTTGTTATGTGGCATCGAGTCTCTTGCGACTCATAGCAACCCTACGTACAACAGCCCTAACCCCTGCTCTATCCTGTGCCAATCACACTGCCTCTGACACAGCCATCCCTGGGATTACTCCAGTCACTGAATCAATCAACCCCATAGAGGGTCTTCCCCTCTTGTGCTGTCCCTCCACCTTCCCAAGCATGATGTCCCTCTCCAAGGACCTGTCGCTCCTTACAACATGTCCAAAGTATGTCAGATGAAGCCTCAGAATCTTTGCCTCAAAGGAGCAGCCTGGTTTAACCCTCTCCTGGATTAATCTGTTTCCTTGGCAGTCCATGGTACATTCAATACTCGTTTCCAGCACCACAGCTCAAAGGCATCAATTCTCCTTCTATCCTTCCTAGTTATTGTCCAACTCTCTGATGCATAACAAGTGATTGCAAAGACCATGGCCTGTATCAGATGCACTTTAGTCTCCAGAGTGACACCATTGCTCTTCAGTACTTTAGAGAGGTCCCTAACAGCAGACTTTCCCATCGCAATACGTTTTTTTATTTCTTGGCTACTGATGCCAAGAGTGTTGACTGTAGAGCCAAGCAAACTAAAGTTGTTAACATTCTCAATCTCTTCACCATCCATCCTGATGCTGCCAACTGGTACAGTGGTGAGAATCTTTGTCTTCTTGACATTGAGCCTCAGTCCATACTGAAAGCTGCAGTCCTTGACCCTCCGCAGCAGCGTTTCAGGTCCTTCTCAGTTTCAGCAAGCAGGGTTCTGTCATCTGCATAAAGCAGATTGTTAGTAGATCTTCCACCAATCCTGAAGCCGCACTTTTCCTCATAGAGCCCAGTCTCCTGGATAATCTGTTCTGCATACAGGTTGAAAAGGTATGGAGATAGGACACATCCCTGGCATACACCTTTCCCAATTTTGAACCATGCAGTGTTTGTTTCCCTGCTCTGTTCTGATGACTGCCTCCTGGTCCAAGTATAAGTTTTGCGTTTGCATGATCAAGTGATTAGGCATCTTAATTTTCCCTGGCTCCAGCCATGGTTAGAGTTTAAAACGGTGGCGTGTCCTGTCTGACCTGCATGTGGCACATTGTGTACGAGCACCATGCTGTGGAGTGACAACAGAGTAAAGTCATGCCTATAAGAGGTGCCACAACAGGATGCCATCTCACTCTCTGTCATAAAACAGGCTACATTTTGAAGTTTCCTAGTTTCAACATGGCAAATATTTATTGAGGACAAATGATACAATAGATGACAGAGTTAGTCACCAGAGTTAGAGAAGGGAGCTCCGGGGGAGTAATTGATAGGGAGGCTCTTTCAGAGCCTCCTTCAGAGTTCAAGTCCATAAGCAACTCTAAGGAAGAATGATGAGCTGTCACGTCTTACATGATGTACAGCTTTTGAAACCCAATGGAGGGTCAGTTATGGGTTAGTTGCAGCTTAAACACGATGACTGAGTGAAGGTTAGAGAAGTCACATAATACCATCCTTGCTTATGACAGCCTGGATTGGATTGAATTGTGTACCTAAACATATGTCACAATGCATACTCTTGTACCTGTGACTCTTAACCCATTCAGAAATAGGGTCTTTGAAAATGCTATCAGCTACGATAGCGTAGGATCCTGCTGGAATATGGTGAGTCCTGATCCAATCTGAGTGATCAGTTCTTAGGAAAGAGACACAGAGGAAGAGTGCCATGTACCTACAGGGCCGAAGAACATCTGAGGTTACTAGTAAATGAGAAATCATCTTCCCCTGGAGACTTCAGAGGGACATGGCCCAGCTGACGTGCTGATTTAGACTACTAGTTTTCCAGAACTATGAGAGAACGCATTTTTGTTGTTGAAAGCCACCCACTTTGTGATCCTTTGTTATGCTGCCCACAGGAAGCAAATGCTGTTTCAGAGCACAAATACATAAAACGAGAATTTTTTTTAGTGCAGGGAGGTGGCTGTCATGATGGAGGCATGCTTTAGCTCACCCACCAGTTACAAGCTTGTTTGTCATCCCGGATGTTTTCATCAGCGTTCACTAGGAGGCAAAGTGATCCGTTTTATCAAAGAGCAGAATCTGTTCAAGTGGCACAATGTTCTTGCTAGCGTTTGATGGTCTCTAACAGTCGTATTTTCACAGTGGTCATTATTAAAATGACTGGAAATACCCTGAGTTCACGTAGAGGAGTGTCTCTTATTTTCTTCCTCGGCCACATAGCTGCCTGACGACATGATGTCCAGCAGCCGGGGAGGAAGGCTGTAATCGTTTTGGTCATCTCGACCATCTCTGCCACTGACTGTCAAGCTGTGTATTCTCAAGCAACTCGCTTCACTACTCCCTGACTCTGGTTCTCATTTGCCATGTGTCGGAAGATTAGACAACCTCTTGCCACTCCCAGTCTTAAGATTCTATTCTACTTTGGTCCCTAATACTGTAAAATCGTCAGATGTGTCCTACTACAGGAAGAGTGATAAGGGTTCTCAGAAGACATGCAACATCATACTTCATTAGACCACCAGGTAGAGCCCTAGAAATGCATGTGAGTCACAATTGGAGGGCATGGGGTGGCCAGGCCCCGCCCCCATGAGCCAAGGGGCTATCACTGCAGAAGGCTGAGTCTCCCATTTGTGGATCAGTCCCAACAGAGACATAGTAGAAGCCTCTGGAAACTGCTGTTCATGTAGGGTCAGCTCTTGGATCCAGCACCTTATCCCTGATTGTTCTCCAGAAAAAGCCAGATTACTGAAAACCAAAACCAGCTATCTGTTGTTGTTGTTGTTGTTGTTGTTAAGTTGTTAAGTGCCATCAAGTTGTAGGCGACTCATAGCGACCTTATCAACGAAAGTCTTCAAGCCTTACGTGACTTTCATCCTTTCTCCAGGTTCATAGGGTTTCTGGAGACAAGATATTATGGAAGTGGATGCCACTCCTGCTTCCAAGCTTGTTTTAATTGGGGAGCTCCATCAAATGCTTTCCACCTTGGGTAACCATTATCACATTTGACACATTAGTGTCACAGTGTTCAGCTTCACAGCAACCACAAGTTACCTCTGTATGGCAAGTGGACAGACACACCAGGGCTCTATTACCTAGAAGAATGTTTATCAAAAACAATTAAAAAACAGGTGTGAGGGCCACGGATTAGAGTCACCCACCTTTGGCTTGGTAGTATCACTTTCTGTGCACCAACTGGTCTCTCTCTATGTTGTTAAGTGCTGTCGAGTCGTAGATGACTCATAGCAACCCTGTGAATGAAAGTCTTAAACATTTAATTGACTTTCATCCTTTCTCCAGGTTCATAGGGTTTCTGGATACAAGATATTATGGAAGTGGGTGCCACTCCTGCTTCCAAGCTACCTAGTCAATTCATCTTCTTCCTTCCAAGTGGATTTGAACCATAGAAGAGCATCCATTATATAACTCACAAAGGCTCCTCAGCACCTGAAAGTCAACTTCAAAACCAGAAGAGCTATGTTCAAATCAAGAAGTTGTAGTTAGAAATGAAATATTTTTTTTAATTGGGAAAAACATATTGGGGGTACAAGAAGGTGAGGGTTGGGGGCAGAAGGGTGAG
>NW_006399952.1:1871544-1883503 GCF_000299155.1 Elephantulus edwardii
TGACTGGGATAATTGGGATGGGAGTGTCAGAGACAGTGCGATTGGCACAGGACAGAGCGGAGTTTAGGGCTGTTGTTCATAGGGTCGCTATCAGGCGACTTGACGGCACATAACAACAACAACATATGTGTGTGTGTGTGTGTGTGTGTGTGTGTGTGTATATACATATATATATATATGGTCTAAAATTTTTTTAAAGGTGGTTGGACCCCAATTAAGTCTCCAGTTTGGAGGCTCATGTGTGAAACAATTGGACTGTGGAAGGTGGGCTATCTTGTTTTGGTGAGGGTTAGGTATAAATTGTTTGGTTGGGGTTTTGTTTTATTTTTTCACAATCATGTGTAAGCTGATTGGATTTGCCAGGTTTAACTCACAATGAGCTGTACGCTGAAAGCCTCTTGTTTAGACTCAACAGGACCTTGAGATAACATAGAGTCAACCTGGTGGGAGGGCCTTGTATATAGAATGCAGCTGGGCCCTCGGGCCTGGTGTTAAGTGTATTTTGGATGAACATTCTTCTAAGTGGTACAGCACTAGTCTGTCAATTTGTGTACTGATGTAATTTAGGGTTGCTGTGATGCTGAAACACTAACGTGTCAAGTGCCATAATGGTTACCCATTGTAGACAGTGTTTGGTGGAGCTCCCAGATTGAGACAGGCTTGGAAGCAGGAGTGACAGTCCCTTCCTAAACAACATATCTCTGGAAACTCTATGAATGCAGAGAAACAATTATAGTTCTAGAAAAGGGTTCAGGTCTTTTGTTCATAAGGTCATTACAAGTCATGCTCAATTCGATGGCACTTAAAAACAACATAATCTATAGATTATAGATTATAGTGGGAACAATGCTGGTGTGTCCTCAAATCAGAGAAATTCCGTCCCAAACAGCCATTCCTCAGACCAAATAACTGGAGCCTGAGTAGGGGGAGACTCTAAAGGGCTGGAATTCTTTGATGGGAACTCTGGGCAGGAAAGGCCCTAGGAGGGTTGGGGGACAGGATGTGGGCGTGGAGGTCAGCCTTCGGAAGTTCCACACTCTTTAGGTTCTCCAGATCACAGTTGACTGATGGAGACCAAGTTCTACCTGTGTACCTGATGTCTACAAACATTCCCTGCCTCTCAGTGTTTCTACATCAAAACAGCTGGCACCTGGTAAGTTGGCATCCTTGAATAGCCCAACGAGAAAGTGTTCAGGAATTAAATGTAAAATGTAAACCCCAGAGGTGCGTCTGAAGCAAGGGCGGTGATCTCCTGAGAGATCCCACTCTTTGAAAACCTTGTCGCATGTAGTTCTTCCCTGAAGAACTAGGGTCACAATGAGTCACAAACAAGTTGGTGACAGTTGGCTGACAGAGGCAGTTGAGTGTGCTCCTGCCTGGATTTCCAGTTTTGTGACCTACCATCTTCACTAAGACTACTGATAGAGTGGGCAGGTTATAGGCGCTGGTTCATCCTGGGAGCCTTTGCCAGGGGCAAGGGCACAGTTTTATGAGATGTTGGATTCCACAGAGTCAAATCCCTGGTCTGGGGTTTCAGAAAAAGTTCTGGTTGCCCGCACTCAATTTCAAAGCAGCAGCTGGCACTGTGTCTGCAGAGGTCAGGGAACTTCCTTCTCTAGGGCCCTTTGAAGTAGGGCAGTGTCTCTCTGCCTGGATCGGCTCCAGTGTTGTGAGATTATGAAACAGCTTACTTCTCCTTTTAGAGCGTTGTTTGTGGAATCATCTCTACCACCCACTATTTCAAAGAGCAGCCCCCAACTGGGAAAAGTGTGTGTATGGGGAGTCACACAGATGGGGCGTGGATCCCCAGAACATCACTCTGTAGTCCTGTGATTTTTGTTTAGTGCTGAACCCAAGGATAAGAACTACCATTCTTCCCTTCAGGCTTGCTTTCCTGTCCTACCTTCTTCACAAAAATGCCATGTTCTGCTCCTTTAAGTAGGAACCAACTCACATAGGGTCCTCCAATGGGTGTTCAGAAGACTGACGGTCTCACAAGAGATTATCCATCTTTCTTCTGCAGAGCAGCTAGTAGATTTGAATGGTGTTCCTTAGGATGCAAATAGTGCAATTTCTTACCACTAGGTCTCCAGAGCTCCTTCTCATCAAATTCTAGGAGTCACCATATCAAGTTGATTGAAAGAACAAAGATAGAGGAGCCTGTAAAAAAGTAAGGAGCACCTATTGGACTTTTGAATCCAACATATGAACGCCAGCCAGTGGGCATCTATCTGGTCTATCAGATGACAAATTCTTCAATTACAGAGCTGAGATGTGCTACTGAGATGCAGGGTGCACCCTGCCATACCCATCTAGGACTTCTCACTCCGGGCTCTGCATCTAGTGAGTCCCCAGAAGGGAAAAATAATAGTCACAATGATTTCAACCAACACTTATTGATGCTGATGGTATCCTGGTGTTTTCTTTGACCAAGGGTAGAGGTCTGCTCAAGAGTATGGCTTTTTAATTCCCTTAGTTGAGGGGCTGTGTTGGCAGGCCGGGGCCCGGAACCTCCACTCTGAGAGTTTGGCTGCTAGCCAGCATCTTGATGACGGTCATGTCAGTCACATAAGGGAAGGGTTTTTTTGGGTCATGTTTGATGCGTTTTGCTCTCCACCCCCCGCCCCAAAGGGGGGGTATCCTTGACCAAGGGTGGAGGTCTGCTCTAAGGTATGGCTTTAAAATCCCCTTAGTTGAGGGGATGGGTCGAATTAATATTCTTTAAATGATACAGTAATGTTTTGTCTATTTGCTGAACTGAACAACTTGATGTTGCTGTGATACTGCACACTATTCCATGGTCTTTTCAAATACCATAATGGTTACCTATTATGTATAATGTTTAAATGAGCTTCCAGATTGATTTATGCTGGGAAGCAGGAGAGGCATCCAATTCCTAAACTAGATGCCTCTGGAAACTCTACAAACTATCTAAACTCTATAAATGTACAAAAATTATGTTAGTTATAGAACAGAGTTCAGGACTTTTGTGCACAAACAACTTTCAGTCGTGTTCAACTCGATGATGCTTAACCACTGCTAAATGAGACTAGTGCTATTATATCTGGAGGAACAACACTTCTACTTTGTACATCACTCTTTGTCAAAGTGCTGTATGAAGTAACCTGGGTTTGCTGAACCTTGTGCCATTGGGGTATCAAATATAGGAATGGTTTCCCAATATGGATAGTGTTTTGTGGAGCTCCCAGTTGTAAAACAGTTTTGGAAGCAGGAATGGCATCCACTTCCTAAACCACAAGCCTCTGGAAACTGTATGAACTTGGAGAAATGACAATAGTTATGGAAAGACATTAGGTCTTTTGTCCATAGAGTTTGAGCCATACGTCACTTGATGACAATCAACAACAACAAAGCACTGAACTCTAGCAATAATTTTGTGATATTATAATTATGGGTACCCCATTTTACAGAAGGTAAAACTGAGTCACAGAGAGGTTAAAGAATTTGTTTAAGTAAATGACAACTCTGAGACTCAATTCTAAAACAATCCAGCTTGATTGCTTATTGCCATCCAGTCAATTTTAACTCATGGTGACTTTGTAGGACAATGTAGAACTGCCCATTATTGTTAAACAAGAGGCTTCCAGCCCCCAACCAAATGTTAATCACAAAGGCTCACCTACTGGGTCCTAATTGCTTTAAACAAGAGGCTCCCAGGCCCAAACCAACTGTTACTCACAAATGCCCATCTACTGAGTCCTAATTACTTTAAAATAAATGCCCATAGAATTTTTGAACTGTAAATCTTTACAGAAGTATATTGCCACAACTTTATAATTTAAGTATCAGTTGACTTTGAACCACAATTTTTTTGTCTTGTTAACAGTGCTTTAACCACTACACCACCAGGGGTCCTGTCTACCTTCACACACACACACACACACACACACACCCTCCTTTCCTGTTTCTGAGGCTTTATAGCTTAATAGCAGGAGGTCATCCATATTGCTGTGGCCAGATGGAAGTATTGAACTGCCAGAGATCCTCAGCCTTTTGGTTAACGTTCCAATGCCACAGGGATTAAAAGACCTGAGAGCAGTGACTTGCAGACATCAGCCCTGTGTCAACAGAGATGAGATGTAAATAACAAAGTAGCGGGTTTGGGGGCTCTGCTTGGTCACTTGGTCCAATGTGGAATGGACGCTCTGGCATCTTTATTGAAGTTGGCAAAAGTGGAGGGTTGTTTGTTTCTTAGGTGGACAAGAAAAAAAAAGACATTGGGAACTAATCTACAGGGTGTGTGCCCTCCACAGACCCCCCCCACACACTGACTTCAGAGCTCTGCAATTCTGCTTCCGAGCCTCTGACAACACAGTACACCCTGGGGAGAACAGCAGCAGAATTAGAATAACTAATGCTGAATGTGGGAGCAGCATAAACATTAGAATGGAAATTAGGCTGGGGAAGAGCCGGCTTGGAATGGACTTTGGGGACTGCTTTCCCCCTCCTCGCTTTTCCATTCCTTAGATTGCCTTTCACAAAGAAAATTAAACACGAAACATAAAGTAAATATTCAAGGGAAGAAGAATTCTACTTTCTTGCTACATATTCAGGACTGGGACTGTCTCTGAGGTCCCTATTTATCCTGAAAGCTTGGTGGCCTGTCTCCAGTCTCCTTCTGGGTCAGGGGTGATGATGGTTAATTTCTATATAACCAACACTCAAAAGATTTTGCACACAAGGAGTACTTAGGGGAGGGGTGCGGTTGGGTACCATCAAACATCAAAAGAAACCATTAGAGCTTCTAATTGCAGCTCAGATAATCTAGGCTCTAAGTGGGGCTTTTATGAAGCTGTAGAATTCCCTGGGAAGCCAAGCTGAGGTCATTGCACGCTGGTGTCTCCTCCTGCAGAGTGGTGGCTACCATTTGCACTGATGGCTGTGTCCCCAGCCTGCCCGCTCTCCCCCTCTCCACCTCATCTGCCTCGTTGCCAGCCTCTTACAGCTTAATTTATTCCTTGGGGTGGGGGAAGCTTGCATGCAGAGGTGGGACTCTCATAATTACATTAAGAGCTTTTGACAGGACCAACCTTTCTGTCTTCTATTTCTGTCTTGTTGAACTTCGGTGGTGCCATGTTAATGGCTGAAATAAATGTGAGGGGAAGGATCCATCAACTCTTTCTGGAAACGAGGAAGACAGCAGAGTGTACTGTGTGCCCAGCACTCACTTCCGCAGGGAGATTTATGGCTGTTCACTTGGCTAATAGGAAGAGTGCCCAGATTTATATGGGGGGGTGGAGGAGAGAGCCAATGATGTCTCACTTTAAAAAGAACTACATTTATTGCCTTCAATTGTGTTCCAGTATCAAGTTAAAATGTTGAAATGTACCCTTCCAGAGTATCTGGGCCATCGCCTGATCTGACCTATGGGCACCCTACACTAATTTTGACATGAGCCTTAGTAGTTTGCTTGTTAGATATAAGAAGATTGTCCTTGGTCAAGTTGAGGCTTGGCTAATGCCTTCAGTTGGCAAGTTGTTCCAAGTTCTGACTGCCCTCCATCCACCTGGCTCTTTGACCTCTTTAGGCCCCTGAGAGCTGACAGAGTTCTTGCTAGGGGCTGTGATGATCTTTGTTGTGGTGTAATGTCAGGACAAACATCAAGAGAAAAAAACATGAGACAGAACCTCAAATTCCTAAACAAACAAAACTAGAATTATTGGAGTGGTTCTTACTGAAGGATTCCCCAAGACTAGATGGTTCCCAAAGGTTGTTGTCCTAAATTAAATGTTGTAAGGGAAGTTCAACAGACAAGCACAGAACATGAATTGAAATGGATGAAACTTCAGGGCATAAATATCTTAAAATTTCCTCCATGTGATCCTTCTAAAACTTACCAAACTGTGATGCCAAGTGGGGAAAATGAGAACATTTTAATTTGAGGGGGAAAAGAGTGTTCACATGCTCTTCAAACCCTCACCTAACCCTAAGATCACCCAGCAGCTACCTAACAAATTGGCTCAAAATAAAATGACTAGCCTTAGGTTCTAGCTTGGGTTCTGTTATACTTCAAAAGATATCACTCACGTATGACCAAATGGTCAATAACTTTGTTTTTTAAAAAAATAATTAAAAACCCAACCCTAACATGAGCTTTAAAGGGGATAAGAAAGCGAGATTAAAATAAATGGATCAGCTGAACAGGAATGAGAATGCTCGCACATTGTGAAGGTTGCAACCAATGTCAGTGAACAGCTTGTGGAGAAATCGTTAAATTAAATAGAAACATAAACTGCTCTGTAGACTTTCACTGAAAACAAAATAAAGCTACTAATAAAATGTTTTTAAAAATTAAAAAAAAAGAGTAAAAATCACTTTAGGCTAAAAAGCTACCTGCTATTGCTGAAGATTTAAGAACAATCACCATCGAAGACATACCGCAGGCCAGGCACTGAGTGAAATACATGGAGTGGCCATTTAATTTCATTGTCAAGTCAGGTCTATCAGTTTAGACATTATTGTTGTTATTATTATTTATCATCATCATCATCATCTCCATTGTACAGCTATAGAAACAAAGGCTTAGCAAGCTTAAGTCAATTGTCTAGTGTCATATAGACAGAATGATTCACAATAGGAATTTTACTGAAATTTGATGTTTGAAAAATCTAAAGCTTACACTCAGCCTTTACGTTAAATTGCCAATTACAGAGAGAGAGAGGAAGAAGGAGGAGGAGGAGGAGGAGGAGGAGAGGAGGAGGGGGGGAGGGGAGGCGGAGGGAGACGAGAAGGGAGAGAGAGAGAGGAGAAAGGGGGGCAACAAGAAGGCTGTTGGACATAACCAATGCGCCCACACTTGTTGGCACTCCCGACACATTTTTACTGGGTTCTCTAACTTTGACTTCTGCTCTTTAAACTACCCTACTTCCCCCGCTGATTGATAGGCTTTAGAGGGGTCACACTGAGAAACCACAATTTATAACATGTTTATTCCCTGAAATGTCATCTGCTTCAATTTATGTTCTGTACCTATCCATTGAAGTTCCATAATTTGAGGACATTAAATGCATTTTCACATAAGGTGGCTATGAATTGGAAGCAACTCAATTGCACCCAACCACAGTACTTCTAAAACTTCCTTTTCACATCACAGCATTCTACCCCAGTAAATGAAAGAATTCTTATGCTGGAACTTATCAAATATTGATGGAAGACGGCCCAGGCATGACAAAAACGCTCCTACTTCATTCTGACCTTTGAGTACCTGTGACAGTCGAGAGTTTGTTGGATTGCAAGTAATAGAAACCCAGTCTTATGGTAATTCAAGTAGAAAGGAATGTATCTGTTACATATATAAAAAAGGCATTGACTAGGTAGCTGGTGGCATTGGTTCAAGAGCTTGGTGACATCAAAGCCAGCCTCTCCTGTCTTTTCCGTCAAGGTTACAAGATAGCTGATACTGGTTTAGGCATATTCCCCATTAAGACCAAAGGAAGGGGAATGAATAAGTGATGTTGATGGCTTGGTATCACCCAGTGCAATAACTGACGGTCTCATCCTCTCTCCCACTTCATGGACTTTCTTCCATACCAGATCATACAGGATCCTTAGTAATGTGTATGACCCATTTTAAACATAGAATGAAGGTGCTGGTGACCTAGTGGCAAGAAGCTGCAACTACAATCCCAGAGCTGCACGGTTCGAATCCACCAGATGCTCTGCCAGGGAAGGAGGGGTCATCTCCTCCTGTACCAGTCAGATCTGATTTGACGGTACACGCACACAAAAATAATAAAATTTAAAAAAAATTAAAAAAAATGTAATATTTCTTCTTAGATTAGGTGAGGACTAACAGCAAAATTATTTGGTAAAATCTTTCTATGCTGAATTTCATCATTACTTACATTGTTAGTCACTGAGCAGAAGCCTGTTTTGATTTTTCTCTTCCTTTAATTATGACTTCATTCTTGAAAAAGAGTCACTGATAATAGATTGACAAGTACTAATTACCACAATGTTGCAGATAAAATAACAGAAAGCTTGACAAAAATCAGCAACCAGGAAACCAGCAGAGTCCTGGGGGCACATGGCTCAAGGACGAGGGGGCCAACTGAAAGATCGATGCTCCACCAAGAAAAACGTAGCAGGAGCATAATGCCTTTCTCCACCTCCCTTCCCAATTTTGGCCCTCTCTTCAAGTTCTCCTGTGTGTCATGTCAGGCACTCCAGGCTCAGTGAACTCCTAAGATAAAACATGATGATCATCTAATGGGATGGACCAAAAGTCCTCACCACAGGACCGATAGTCCACATCATGATAGATGGAGAAAGTTTTGAAGTTATCTGTGATTTCATCTTGTCCCTCTTTCCTCAACAATCAACACACTTGATACCAGAAATCGGGAAGTCAGGAGACGCATTGCACAGGGCAAGTCTTCTCTCAGGGACTTCTCCAAAATGCTGAAGAGCAATGACCTCAGTTTGAAACCAAGGTGCACCTGATTCAGGTCTTCTCAATCATCTGTTATGCATCAAAGAGCTGGGCGATGAATAAGGATGACAGGAAAAGAGTTGGTGCCTTTGTGTTGCGGTCCTGGAGAAGATTGCTGAATATCCCATTGACTGTCAAAAGAATATGCATAAATCTCAAAGAAAGTGCAACCAGAGTACTCCTTGGAGGCAAGGCTTCCTCTCATGCTCTGGACAAGTAGTTAAGTGAGGCTATTCCTTGCAAAGGGACCTCATGATGAAGGGTCAGCAAAGGAAAGGAAGAACCCTCTCCCCAGTTAGATAAATGGACCGAGTGGCTTCAACAATGGGCTCTAATGTGTCAGAGATGATGAGAACGTCACAGGATAGGGCAGGATTCAGGTCAGCTGTTAACAGGATCTGCTATGACTTGTACTCTACTTGATGGCACCTAACAACAACGACAACATGTGGAAAACTGACGACAATAGTTCAAAACATGGTTTTACATCAGACAGACCTGGGTTTGAATCCTGGCTCTGTAGATTGTAAGTTTCTTAAGTTCCCAGAATTTTTACTCTTTAACATGGGGATAATATTGATAGCAATAGCACTGGATGGTTGTGAAAAGTAATGCGGTAGTGTCTGCAAAGACCAGGCATATGGCAAGAATGTGACGAAAGGAAGTTACCAATAGCAGAGGTGTGGACTCTCTCGGTGGTGATACTAAGTCATCTTAACTTTATTAAACAAAGATCAAATTCAGCAGAATGAGGAGGCATTGGCTGGGTTTACACTTGGACGTTGAACCAGATCATTACCATCCAGCTGACTGATTTCAGTTCGTGGTGACTTCACATGTACAAAGCAAACTGTGAGCATCTATAGTTTTCAAACTTGTGACCTTTCCAAGGCAGATCACCGGATCTGTCTTCCAAGTTCATATGGGTGGGTTTGAACCGCTCACCTTTTTGCACCAGCTGAGCTCCTCAGCTGTCGAGTGAGGATAGCACCTGCTCTGTCAGCCAGCTGGAGGAAGGCCAAGCACACCACTAGGGGAGGATGTGGAGTAGCTTCTATCTCTACTAGACCATTAATCAGGTTCACCGCATTTGGACAGGCGTGGAATGGGGCACAGAGGTGCTTAGTGTCTGTCCTGAAAGACAGCTTAGAGATTTCTTTGGAATTCTTTGACAGAGAGCCTGCTTTATGAAACTCGACAACATCACAGCCCTGGGGACCTGCCACAGTCGTGGGCCAGTTAATCAGAAAGGAAAGGACACAGGCCATCGCTCCAGCTCTGCCCGCGGGACCCTTGCTGCCATTGGAACAGGTCTGTGGCTGTCAGGGGTCACCAGGGGCTGCACCTGCTCTGAAGCACCAGCAGTTCTCCTGGGGCAGGGAGGAGGGGAGGCCGGCAAGCACGACGTCTGCTGATTTCTGTAAATTTCCCTTCCCACACAGGAACTTGCTTCTGTGAGTCAGGTAAATTTCATGGCTGTTTTGCTGTGATTTAAGGGAGAAAATGGTGTGGTATTATAGGTCTTGGCTCCATGTAGTAGGAAATAATCACACCATTCCTGGGCTGCGTTTTCCCTTTGAGAATCCAGAGTCTCTTTCCATTCAGCCATCCCAGGCTAGGGAGCAAGGTATGGATTTAGTTCATAAGATGCAAAGATTGTATCACTTCCTGAAAACGTTCTTTCTCTAGAAACCGGTAGTTAATGTAGACATGGTTTTACAGTTCTATAATAAAGAACTGTATGCTTGTATGGTTGTTGTTGTTGTTGTTATGTGCCATTGAGCCTTTTGCTACTCATAGCAACCCTATGTACAAGAGCTCTAAATGCTGTTCTATCCTGTGCCAACCTAGCCATCTCAAATGCACCACCGCTCCAGTCACAGAATCGATCCATCTCATCGAAGGTCTTCCTCTCCTTCGCCACCCCTCCACTCTGCCAAACATGATGTCCCTCTCCAAGGACCAGTCCCTCCTTGCAACATGCCCAAAGTATGTCAGACAAAGCTTCAGAATCCTTGATTCCAAGGAGCATTCTGGCTTCACCTTCTCCAGGACAAACCTGTTTGTTCTCCTAGCAGTCCACGGTATATTCAACACTCTTCTCCAACACCAAAGCTCAAAGGCATCAATTCTCTTCCTATCAACCCTATTCACTGTCCAACTCTCTGATGCATAGCACGTAATCGTGAAGACTATAGCCTGGATCCGGCGCACCTTAGTTCTCCAGCCTGATGTTGTTGCTCTTCAGTACTATTGAGAGGTCCCTCACAGCCAACTCATACAAAACATGAGTACTGTATTTTTATCCAAATAATGTTCAAGTTGTAGGGTTCTTTAAACCACAATACCCTTGTGCATTAGTTCTCCATGCATGTTGTATTTCATGTATGTTAAATGCAAAACAGAGACCTTTCACATACACTTTCCCACTTAACACATTTTTTAAAGAGTTCAGGATTTTTTATTGAACATGTTACAAAAGGAGTTTAGTCAAAAAGACCAAATCCCATGTCATCATCAGACTCTTCAGATTCTTCTTTCTTTGCTTCCACTTTCTTCTCCTCAGCTGGAGTAGCAGCAGCGGAGGGGGCAAGTCCTCAAGCCGGTGCGCCCCAGCAGCTGGGGCAGGTCCTCCAGCGCCCACATTGCAGATGAGGCTCCCAATGTGGACATTTACCAGGGCCTTTGCAAAGAGGCCAGGCCAGAAAGGTTCAACGTTGACACCGGCTGCCTTAATGAGGGCATTCTTTTTTTTTTTTTTTAATTTAGGTTGTTTATTTTTTATTTCAATGAACATCTACAGAGATTTTGGGATTCCATTCATTCATTGTTGCACCCTTCTCCCCGCACAACCCCCTCCCCCCCACATTTGCTCCTCTCCTTGAAAAGCAAAAGAAAAACTCACTCATTGGTACACAATCACCACCCCCACACCTCCCCAAACCCCACCCCCTACCCCCAAATATAATCCACTCTGCAACCCTCATTGCATACTCCTACGATAAAAATAATGCCCTAAAATATAATACTTTTAGACTATTCTCTCCCCCATAGACTTCAATGCCGTAAACATATTTCATCCAGGGCATTCATTTTATCCTCCGTGACTTTCACCTCATCATCGTGCAGGATGAGGGCTGAGTAGATGCAGGCAAGCTCAGAGACGGAGGCCATGGTGCGGTGGTGCTAGGCTGCCAGACACGGTGCTATTCGCCTTATGAAGTGAGGGTCTCACCCCAACATGGCCTTAGCTTCCTTGGAAAGATCAAGCACCTTAGCAACTGAGGAAAGGCCCACTTAACACTCTTAATAGGCAGCAGCTAGTAAGAAAATTAGAGAAATGAGGAAACTGAGATACAAAAGATATCATAGAAACTTCCAACATCCACAAATGGGAAATTGTAGACCAATCTCCAACGCTTGTCCTCAGACTCCACTCTTCTGGCTGTGCCATTTTGCTTCACTCATTGGCAAGTTTGGGACTCGTGTGTGTGTGTGTGTGTGTGT
>NW_006399952.1:1884463-1908923 GCF_000299155.1 Elephantulus edwardii
GTATCAGGCGCACCTTAGTCTCCAGAGAGACACCATTGCTCTTGAGTACTTTAGAGAGGTCCCTAACCGCAGACTTTCCCATCGCAATACATTTTTTTATTTCCTGGCTACTGGTGGCAAGAGTGTTGACCATGGAGCCGAGCAAACTGAAGCTATGAACAATCTCAATCTTTTCGCCATCCATCCTGATGCTACCGATTGGTCCGGTGGTGAGAATTTTTGTCTTCTTGACATTTAGGCTCAGGCACAAGCCGAGACCAAGCAACACAGAGGACTCCCACAATAGCTTCTGACACGCCTCCAGGTAACAAGCCCCAAGGTGGAGCCTAAACCAGTTGGGCCCAAGAAAAACACAAACCTATACAGGAGTTCTACACGACACATCACCGTCCCTTCGGAGACAGTACAAGTAAACTTAAGAGACACTGGACAGAGGGAAAAAAAATCTCTCTGACAAGCTGTCAGGTCATGGGTCGGATAATGGGAGATTAATTCTGAAGGCATTTGGTAGAAGTGAAGTGGTATCCTGCCGGAGGGTGGAGCTAGGCCATGTAGGGGAATAAAAACCCAAACCTGTGCCTCTTGGTCAATTCCAACTCATCATGACCCTATAGGACAGAGTAGGACTGCCCAGTAGAATTTTCTAGGCACTAACTGTTAGAGAAGCAGAAGGCAAGATCTTTCTTCCTTGGGGCAGCTCATATATTCAAACCACAGACTTTCAGATTGTAAGAAGAGTGTAACTACTGCACAACCAGGAAGTATCTGTCGGAACCAACTCATAACTGCCCCTCCACCTGGTTTTAAGAGGCAGTAAAGAACATAGGAGGAGATTGCCCATCTTGTTCCTGGGGAGCATTTGGTGGATTTGAACCAGGTACACTCAGGTTGGCAGCACAGCTCCTTACCAGTAGGCCACCAGTTATTTATCAGTGTTGCTCAAACAACAGCTACGACTCTTATACTTTATTCATGTTTTTACATAACTGATCTATTTAAATCTTGGGTCCTTGAGTGGCACAAATGACTAAGCATTAAACTATAATCTGAAAGTGTGAAGGTCCAAGTTCACCCAGAGGTGCCTCAAAAGACAGACCTGGCCATCTCTCTTCAAAAAGTCAACCACGGAAAATCGTACAGAGCCTACCTAGCTGTGCTCTCTCAATGTGGGCCTGCCATGAGTTGGAATTGAGAGCCACTGATTAGGTATGGCTTATTTACATGTTAGGTGTGTACTTAATTTGAATACAAACCTTCAGAGTTCTGGCACTCTTTTCATTCTCTGTGGTTCATGAGTCTGCCCTTCTCCCTTATCTCCAAGAGTCCTCACATGTCCCTGTCTATCAATTGGGCTTCAGTGAAATATTTCACTTCAGCCTGAACAGGTTTATGTAGTGCTGCAGTGGCTCTCCAGGTGTTGTAAGAACATAAAATAATTTACCCTTGACTTCTTTCCAGGGTGCTCTGGTGGCCTAGAGGTAAGGAGCTGTGCTGCCAACCTGAAGGCATGCAGTTCAAATCCACCAACTGCTCTTAGGGAGAAGGATGGGCAATCTCTTCACATGCAATTTACTGCCTCTGAAAATCTGCTGGAGGGTCAGCTATGGGGGCAGTTCCTACTCTATGGTACATAACAACAGAGGTTCAGTTAGAGAGTTCTGTTGGCCTAGTGGGTAGAGTGTTGGACTGCCAATCCAAAGATGGACTGTTTGAATCCACCAGCTATGCCTCACGGACAATTTTCTCCTTTGCAATTTACTGCTTTGAAAACTCTGTGAAGTCATCATGAATTGGTTCTGACTTGATGACAATGAGTTGCTGTTGTTGTTTGACAGATTCAGTGGTGTAGTACGCTAAGTGTTAGGCTGATAATCGAAAGGTTGGAAGTTCAAACTCACCAGTCATTCCATGAGAGAAAGAGGTGACAGGCTTCTGTTATTACGATTTCCAGCACAGAAATACAATGGGGAGTCACTGGAGTCTGAATAGACTTAAGTGCAGTGAGAATGTATTGTTATTAAGTGCTGTTGAGTCAACCCATAGCGACCGTTTAAAACCTGCCATATTCTCTGCCATCTTGTATACTTGAGCCCATTGCTATAGTCACTGGGTCAAACTACCTCGTTGAAAACCTTCCTCTCTTTTGTCGACCCTCCATCTTTCCAAGCATGTTGTTCTTTTCCAAGGACTGGACCCTCCGAACAACATGCCCCAAGTAAGGTGAGACCAAATAAGCTTAACCGTCCATACCTCTGCGGAATAGCTTGGCTGCACCTTCCCCAAGACATATTTATTTGTTTGTTCTTTTGGCAATACATAGTCAGTACACACAGCTCAAAGATATTGATATCAATTTGTCTTTCTTCTGCCATCATTACTCATTGTCCGACTTTCAGATGCATAGCAAGTAATCGAAAAGACTATGGCTTGAATCAGGTGTTCTTTAGCCCTTAAACTGACATCATTGTTCCTTAACACCTTGGCGGGGTCCTTGAAGGCAGATTATGCCAATGCAACACATCTTTTGATTTCTTAACAGCTGGTACGAAGGATGCTGACTGTGGATGAGGTCACCATAATCCAATATGAACTCAATGGTGCTAGTAAGGATTTACGTATAGAATCCATGGAATCTCTCATATTCCCCCATTATGAGCATGGGAATTAAAGGCACCGCACCATCCAATCTCCCAGGCAGGTCACTGAGGCCCAGAGCGGTGACTTGTTGGGCCAAGAGAGAGCCAGCACTGAAAGTCAGGTGACCACATTCTCAGGAAGATATTCGTGAGCCGCCTTAAGACTTTTAAATCTTGGCAATAGAGAAGGCACTCTCGAGAGACAAGTCACATGGAATTGAATCCAAGTGTGTGTGCTGTGCTTAAATGAAGCAGTTTATGACGTGGGTATTCAATTTCTGTAATCTGTGCTAAATTTAAGCATGCAAAATGTCAAGTTATCTCGTTATTTTGCTTGGGTTAAAAAAAAAATTGGATTTATAGTTGAATGTTTTAAGAAAGGCTGCTTCATTTCAAATGCTGTCAGGTCCCACCAAAGTGGTACCAGACCAGTGAGTTACTTCCTGAGCCTACGGTCAGCACTTCAACCTTGGAAGGAGTGTTGTAATCAGAGCCAAATCTTCTCTCCGTCTGCTTCCAGGGGGAATGGAGCCACGTCTTGAGATTCCAAAACCTCCTAGTTCCACTTAGATTGTGCGCCCACACTCCTTCCCCTAAAAAGGCTGCCACATAGCACCAAGGGACATGCCTCCAGAGAGCTGGTGTTGACTCCCCTAAGCCCTCCACCCCTTGACCTGGGCAAGGAGAAGCTTTTGCAAAAATTAGTCTCCCTAGGAGTGTTTCTTTTATAGAAGAAAAGATTCACCACAAGCTATTTATTAGCAAAGTTTTCCCGGGAAATAACTAAACAGAAATTAGGAAGGACAGAATATATAAAAAAGTAGAGAAATTTTAAAACCCTTCTCACGGAAGTCACAGCTCATAACACATAAACTAATTAATTCATCAGGGTAAAATGTTATCAATATTGTGGTGGCTTTCAGTCAGGAGACAGGGCTTTCTAAACAATCAAGAGCCTAACAAGAGGAAAAACATTCTTTTAACAAGTGCACAAAAATTTCTTCATGGAATGACACCTCATCCTACAGCAGAGGATTTAAACCTCATTGCTATTGAGTTCATTCTGATGCTTGGCAACCCTGCAGGACAGAACAGGCCTGCCCGAAAGGGTCTGCAAGGCTGTCGATCTTTATGGAAGCAGCTGTCTATGTGTTTCTCCCATGGAGTGTGCCTAGTGAGTTCAAACAGGATTTGCAGACTGTTGTCTATTAGAGATTTTGTTCTGAGAACTAATGATTTGAAGAATCAAATAAGCATGATCCCATTAAAATAAGTGTTCTTCTTGTTGTTGTTATGTGCCGTCGAGTCACTTACAACTCATACCAACCCTATGTACAACCGCTCTGAACCCTGCTCTATCCTGAGCGACCTTATTATCTCTGACACACCCACCCCCATTACTCCAGTCACGGAGTAATCGAGGGTCTTTGTGCTGTCTCTCTCCATTCCCAAGATATTGTCCTTCTCCAAGGAAATGTACCTCCTTGCATGCAGCATGCCCAAAATGTGACAGATCTTTAGAATCCTTGCCTCCAAGGACCAACTTAGTTTCACCCTCTCCAGGTTGAACATGTCTTTTCTTTTATCAGCCCATAATATATTTGGTATTCTTCTCCACCACCACAGCTCAAAGGCTTCAACTCCCCTCCTATCATCCCTAATCCTTGCCTAGCTTTCTAATGCATAGCAAGTAATTGTGAAGACCATGGCGTGAATCAGGCTCATCTTAATCTGCAAACTGACATCATTGCTCTTCAGCATGCTCTCCAGCCACTGTGGAGTGGTCTACAAAGAAAAAGAAATTAGACTTGCTAAACAGACTTCCACAGAATTATTGGTGGAAATTGGGCACAGCATCTGTCTTGGATATCCAGTTCAAATACCACTCAGTGTCGGCACGTATTGAAGGTTTTGCATGCGTGCATGTACACACACACATGCATTAACATAGAGACCAAGTTGCCTTTTCATTTGTATTGACTCCTGGAAATCATGTGTTGGTCTAAGTGGAACTGTTCCTTGTTAGGTTTTCAATGATGGATTTTTTAGAAGTAGATTGCCAGAACTTTCTTCTGAATGACCTCTGGGGAAACTCAAACCATTGGCTTCTCAGTTAGTAGCCAAGCCTTTTCACTGTTTTAAAAATCCACAGGATCAAAAAAACCCCCACAACATTTTAGCTTTTTTTAAAAGAGAATTTTTATTGTAAAATAAATACTCAAATGGTGTTTGTTACATACGGGAAAAGGGGGAAATCTAATATCTCCATTAAATCTTCCTGTTTGAACTTCAAAAAAAAAAAAAAAGAAAGAAAAAAAAATCCACAGGATCCTAAAGAAGGTAATCAAAACCAAAGAAAATCTACTGTCATAAATTCTTAAATCGTATGTGCTTGTAGTCACAATATCTTATAGCTCACCCTCCAGCAAGTCGTCAGCGGCTGTAAATGGCATCACAGGAGATTGCCTGTCTTCCCCAGACCTCCTGGTAGATTCAAACCGCCTGCCTTTGGACTGACCAGGTATCATTTTTTTTTCCTTAGGGAAATAATTTTAATTCCAGAAAATAAGAAGAAATAAATCATCTAAATATCCATATTTTTACAAGTTTAAACTTCAATATGGTAGACTTGCTTGCTGGTTCTAGAATAGGTTTCACACAAATACAATCAGGTGTTCTGGGATACCCATTCTCCTCAAAGTTCGTCACAAATTGTTGTGATCCATGCAGTCAAATGCCTTTGCATAGTCAATGAAACACAAAGAGACTTTCCTCTGGTACTCTCTGCTTTCAGCCAAGATCTATCTGACATTGACGTGATTGACTGGTCAACTTCGGACCCACTAGGCCACTGCAGCTCCCTAGTAAATTCCAACTCATTGTCAGTTTTTACTCCTACTGACCCTCCATCAGCTTTCTGAGGCTTAAATCTTTACAGAAAGAGATTCAATCTTTTTTCTTTTTTCTTTTTTTTTACCTTGAAATGGCCTGTGAATTTGAACTACTGACCTTTTGGTGAGCATCCCAATGTATAATACACTAGTCCTTTGGGACTTCTTAAAGAAGGGAAGAAGATGGGCTAAATATTAATACTTTCTGGCTTACAGTGACCCGTTAGAGCAGGGTCGAATTGCTCCTTACGTTTCCAAATTTTGCAATTACAGAAGCAATCTGCTGACCTTTGGTTAGCAGTCAGGGATTTAACCACTGCACCACGAGGCATTAAATATTTCCCTCCTGTTTTTTGCTTTCTTTGTAGCAGTCTTTAATGACATTATTTCTCCATTCCCGTTTTGATAAGGAAGCTTGTGAAGCTGCTAGAAACTCTCTTTAAATAACAGAAATGGAACTTGGAGTTCTTTTCATTCATTTTTTACCCAGTCTGGTTACACTTTCTGTCCTGGGATAGATAAGCAAATGATTGACTTTTCTTGTCATTTAGAGCCAAAATGGCAAAACTCCATGGTGCATGGTACTTTCACAACCGATTTAAAGTGTCATAGATCATAAATTGCCAAGTGGCCTGGCAAGAATGGTAGGTGCACCACTCTCCAAAGCCACTCAGTCTAAAGCAATCACCTTGACCAGCTGCATATTTAAAACCCTATACTAATTTTCAGAACACTAGTGGTTTTCTTGCTAAGAGCCCAGGAATGGAAGTTACTTGAGTCTCTCATTCATAGCAACATCCACATGTCCTAAAACAATGGTTTGCTTCATCCACACAAGCTTTCATTTCTGTTGCATAGGAAAGGCCCCAAAACAGGTGGGGACTCACAAGAGAAAGGGAAGTGGGGTTGGTGAACATGTGGGGTGACCCACCTCTAAGGGAAGCTGGGTCCAGTTTGAGAGAAGAGCAAAGGAAGCCTGGGTGAGAAAGTGGTAATAGAGAGAGAGGAAAGGGTAGCACCCTCCTTTCTCCACTTCAGGATCCCCAGAAACAAGTCATTTTCACCCTGTCTTCATATGGCTCTCTTCCTTTGGGGTCTGCCTGTGTCTCTATACCACTGTCCCATTCATATGGGAAGAGGCTCCATTATGCTCTGATATGATTTCATTTTCATCAATTACACTTTCTCTGGTAGCCTAGTGATAAAGAATTATGATGCCAATCCAAAGGCATGCAGTTCAAATCCACCAGTTGCTTCACGAGGGACAGATGGGAAATCTTTCCCCATGGGATTTACAGCCTCTGAAAACCTGCTGGATGTCCCCTAAAAGTAAATTCTGACTTGATGACACATAACAACAACAATATAAAAAGGAAAGTTAGTATTCTCAAATAAGGCCACATACATAGGTGCTTGGAGTTAGTGATTGAACAAGTCTTTTTTTAGGAGCACAAATCAACCAATTATATTAACCAATTAAATGGCAAATGAAAAACCCTGTAAAGACCTTACACATTGACTTTCAGGAGAATAAATCTAAGATGACCCTACAGAGGGGGAAGAGAAGTGGGAGGCTGGAGACTGTCGGAAGAGGGAGGAGCTCTAGGCTGGACAGGAGCAGGAACTGTAGGTATCATGGCTTTACAGGTTTGAAGGATGGAACGAAAGAGAAAATGCGGTGACAGAACGAGGGGCAAGGTCTGGAGCTGAGAACTGCCTGTTAGAATTGGAGTTGTATATAAGGCTCTGCATCTTCTCATCCCAGCTGTCCCTCACACAACCAGCACTTGACCAAACTTGACTTGGGGATGTCACACATGTTGTAGAGGCAACTAGATACCATGGGCCTAAGAAGAGCACTCATATCTGCTGTAGATCCTTCCAACCGTGCAAGGTAGGCTGAGATTCTGATATGTTGTTGAAAGGGTTGCTGAGCGAAAGCTGGCTCAACATCATCAAACAATACCACCTCCAGCTAATTGAACCCACTCACTTAAGCAAACTCAGAACTCACTAGTCCATCAACAGTACTCAGAAGCCTCTAATCTGTGGACTTTAAAAGATCTCCCGGCTTTTCCTCTTTTAAGACTTCCCAGAAGCCTGGCTCTGCTTAACTGTGTTCTCTGCTTTGCAGTGAAAATTTCTATCTAATGCCTGATATTTGGTGACAGTCTTTGTTCCCTTTTTAGCTGTCTCCAACTTGTCCATGTATTTGGAAGAAGTTGTTACTATTAGACACCACTGAGAGAACTTTCACTGATCCAAAACACAATGAAAATGTACTATCACAATAAAGTGACTAATACCCTGAATTTCTACACAAGATTGAAAAGAGATGTGAAAGCATGCTACAAGACCTGCCGGGCTTCAGGCCCACCCCAACAGCACCTAGAAGTATACGTGGAAATGGGGCAGAGAGGCCACTAAAAGCATCACCCAAATACACTCACCAGAAACCCCAGAGAGTCACTAGGGAGCAGAGAGTTAATATCATTATGATTTAAATATATGCACTGACAACTAGAGCCGAAGAGGAGGAAATAGAAGATTTCTACCAACTTCTGTAACCTGATCAATCAAGCATTCAACCAAGATTCATTCATAATAATTGGTATACAGAAGTTGAGAACAAGGAAGAAAAATTAGTTTGAAAATACAGATTTGTTGACAGAAATGAGGCTGGAGATAGAATTATAGAATTTTATACAATCAGTGATTTATTCACTGCAAATACCTTTTATGAAAAACACAAACAGTGACTGTACACATGGACCTCATCTGATGGACTACATAGGAATCAGAAAGGTACCCAGTTCAAATCCACCGTCTGCTCCATAGAAGGATGGCCAATCTCCTCTCATTCCATTAACTGCTTCTGAAAATTTGCCCGAGGGTCAGCTATTGTTTGGTTCTGACTTGATGACACACAACAATAATTGAGAAGAATTAGAATCCCAGCACTTGATTGTGCTCATGTGAAACCTAGACCTAGACTTGGAGACTGTCAAATGAACAAAGCAGGGAGTGTGCCAGGGATATATCCTTTCTCCACAACTTTTCACTCTCTGTACAGAACAGATCCTCCAGGAGGCTGGACTTTATGAGGAAAAATGTGGCATCAGAATTGGAGGAAGACTCATCAGCAACTCGTGCACCTGTGTTACACAGATGACACAACTTTGCTCACTGAAACTGAAGAGGCCTTGAAGTGTTTGCTTCAGGTCAAGGACTTCAGTCTTCCACAGAGATTGCATCTCAACATCAAGAAAACAAAGATTGTCACTACCAGGCGAATTAGCAGCATCATGATAGATGGGGAAAAGAGGGATATTGTTAACAATTTCATCTTGTTCGAATCTACAATCAACAATCTCAGCACTAGCAGTCAGGGAATCAAAAGATGAGTTGTTTAGGAAAGTCTGCTCAGAGACCTCTCCAGAGTGCTAAAGAGCAACAATGTTGGTTTAGAAACTAAGATGTGCATATCCAGGCCAGGGTCTTCTCAATTGCTCACTAAGCGTCTGAGAGCTATCCAATGACTAAGGATGACAGAAGAAGAATTGATACCTTTGAGTTGTGGTTTTAGAGAAGAGTATGTAATATATCACGGTCTACCAAGAAAACAAATAGTTCTGTCCCAGAGAGATTGAAACCAGGTTGTTCCTTGGAGGCAGGGGTTTTGAAACTCAATCTTGCATAATTTGAGCATGTTGCCAGGATGAAGTAGTCCTTGGAGAAAGACATCATGCTTGGGAAGGTGGAAGGTCAGCACAGGAGAAGAAGACCCAGGAAGAGATGGGTTGACACAGTACCTGAGGTAATGGGGGCAGGTGTGTTGGAGTCAGTGAGATTGGCCTTGGATAGGACAGGGTTCAGGGCTATTGTTCAGAGTTGCTGTGAGTTATAGTTGACATGACAGCACATAGCGACAACAGACTTGGGAAAAGAAGTACTTCAAGGGCACGAATATTTTATTCCCTTTGTTTATTTAGAAAGTTCTGTGTCCTAGTGGCTAGAGAGCTGTGCTGCCAACCTAGAAGAAGGTGATTCGAATCCACCAGCTGCTCCTCGAGAAAGATGGGCAATCTCCTTCCATGTGATTTACAGCCTCTGAAAACCCACTGGAGGGTCTATTATGAGTGGTTTCCAACTTGGTGGCAATGAGTTGGGTTGTTATTAATGTATACCAAGCTCCTAAAACAAATATTTTTTGGGTATACACTGAATAAATAATAATTGGCAGTTGAGGAAATAAGTAGTTTCAAAAGCAAATCATTGAACATACAATATTTGAACTGCTCTGAATAATCATGTAGTATTTTAAGACCTAGGAAGCCCAGGAGGCACAGTGTTTAAGTGTTCTGTTGCTAACCTGAAGATTGGCTGTTTGAACTCACCCGCCACTCCATGGGAGAAAGATGTAGCAATCTGCTTTCGTAAAGATTCATAGTTCAGAAACCCTTTGGGGCAGTTCTACTCCATAATATATGGTCAATAGGATTCCAAAATCAACTCAATGATACCCTACAATAACAGTAATTTCAGAATGTACGTCATCTTACTTTAAAGAATGAACTGACTTGTTTTAAAACGAGGCATGTTCCCACACTTTTTTCCTGAGGTTACTGCATCCCCTGTAGTCCTCTTGTGTGGTGAACCCGTTCCCCCAACAGCCTTTGTACCACTTCACTTAGAAGTGGATCACAGACTCTCTTTATTTCTTTACAATTTTAATTCCCAACTCATTGTTTTTCTGCACACAACATGTGCGCCAGTGAGATACTTGCTACAAGACAAAGAGATAAGCTCTTACATGGATGGTAGAGGTCAGGGGACCTTTCCCAGTGGTGAGAGTGTACTGGCCCTCAAAATTCAGAGGACATGTTGCCATCAAGTCAATTCTGATTCATGGTGACCCCATTGTCTGGGTGGTGTAAACAGCACATTTAACTACTAACCAAAAGGTAGAGATTCAAGTTTGCTCAGAGGTGCCTTGGAAGAAAGCCCTGGCAATTTATCTCCTGAGAAACAGCCAGTGGGTATCTTGGGGAGGACAGTGCTACCCTAACACACATCGAGTGGAGATGAATTGAAATTGACTTAGAAGCTCTGAAGGTGTAAGGATTTGGAAAAACTGACAGGATGAGGAGGACTAGCCTGGTTCATCTTTTTCCAAGTATTCAACTCCCTTGATATCAATTTTCTTTTCTCACCTATTAGTTCAGGTTGTCTGGGAGAGAATTGAAGAGCTGCAAACATGCTGTTGATCTCCCTCAATCATTGCTTTCACTTGCACTTTTTTCCCAGAGCCGTGTAGCTTTCCAAACCTGCAGAAATCAATTCTCTGGGAGTAACCCCCCTGCTGACTCCTCTCTCTGCAGGAGCAAGCAGTCGTGCGTGAGGAGAGCCTGGAATCCATCTGTCACAGGGCATTACTTCTGTGAGCGAACTAACTGCGCTCTGGTCCTGAAGAGTCAAAACAAACCTCATTGTCTCTGGCCCAAAGCCAGGTGGAGCTCTCAAATCAGAGCCAGCTCTCATGTCCTGAAACAGCATCGTGCTTTCTCTGCAGTCCCAGCAATGAATGGACCAAGTCAACTTGGATAAGAACAACGAGATGTCAGCAATGAGAATGGACCATGTCCCACATCCTGAGTCTGAGTCCCCAGAGTTTACCTGACATATTTCCCAGCCTACAGGGACACTGGAATAAGGAGGAACGTGGCTGTGGGGAGTCTCTGCATTCTTCTTTGCTGAGAACAGCAAGAATGCCCATCTTGCTGAAGACTAGAAATGTGGACCATCCTAAAGGTCCCTTGCCCTTCATCACATAGAGTATATTTGAAGGAATTCACGAGGAAGGAGATTTCTTTTTAACAGTCTTTTTTCTGCACTTTTTTCTCCTCTTTTATTCATTTATGGTTGCACATTTCCCCCCTCCCTACCCCTTCTCTAGCCCACCCCGCACAGCACCCCTTGTTCCAGATTGTTCTCATACATATAATGCATAATCATATATTCCTTTCAAACAGTTCTTCCTCTCATCTTTTCTAATGCTGTGTTCATTGTCTATCCACTCTTAACCCATTCCCTCTCCAAACACCCATGCCTGTCCTATTTTATAACAGTAGTGTTCTGCAGTATTTATCCTTTTGTCACTGAGATGTTACACTTAGCATAATATTCTCAAGGGCCCCCCCCACATTATGTAATGTTTTACTATTTCATTGCTTTTCAGTATTGCACAGTAATCTATTATGTGGATGGACCACAGTTTTTCTATCCATTCGTTTTAGTAATCAACTGGGTTGCTTCCATCTCTTTGCTATTGTGAATAATGCAGCAATAAACATGGCTGTGGATCTTTTTTAAAAGCCTTGAGCACTGTGCTCTTTTAAAGAGTAATCTGGGATCTAATGGACAATAACAAATAGAAGGGTTAGATCAGTAGTTTAGGTATAAGTAATGCACTCATTTATGCTAATGGCATAAGAAGAATTTGCAAAGTTGAGAATGGTCGCCACACTTTGAATGTAATGAATGTTATCAAATTATACAAACAGATGCTGTTAAATTAGTGAATGTTTTGGTATGTATTTGTCAATAACAAATAATTTACTTTTTAAAAAGTGTAGTCTTAACTCTGTAGAGAGTGAGACCCTTTAATTTTGAAAAATGACCTTTCTATTTTCTTTTTAGTTAATAAATATTAATTAGTAGAGTGACTTTTGGAAAATGGCTTGTACCCATGTTCTCTCTCTTGGTGACTGAAATTAGGCGTGGAAGTAGGAGCTTGGTTGAAGCTTGGTGCAGGACTGAAATTTTCTGATGAGCACGTTTCTTTTTTCTTTCTGAGCTCCACTTGGAATGAATTTCATTATTCACATGCAGCTTCCCAATATCAAGCCACAAATCCAAGACATATAGCCAAGGTATATTCACTGGCCTGCTCTTTCAGGTTACGTATACTGTTGTTCCCATAAGTATTCCTACAAGACATTCTGGTGCTGGCAACAATTCTTCACAGTGTCAACTTCCTTCTCCTAATCCTCTAAGTTCTTTCTCCCCTTTCTAGACCAAAGCAGCTTCTCACCAGCTGAATATTAAACTCATCCACCAAAACAGAGTCTTCTCCTTTGTAAAATGTTTTATTCATGCATATCACCTAGGATGATCTGCAGACTTTAATGGCTTAATGGTAAGAAGCTGTGCTGGAATCCTGAAGGCATGAGGTTTGAATTCATCAGCTTCACGGGAGAAGCATGGACAATTTCCTCCCATGCGATTAACTGCCTCAGTTGTAGCTTTGTTCCACCTCAATGGTAAACAATAGCAACAATATAGAGCACTTACCATTCTTACAGACACATAAAACAACAATAACAAAACAATCAAACCAGTTGTCATAGATTTAATGTCAACTCATGGTGAACCATGTGTGTCAAAAAAGAACTGTATTCCACGATATTTTCAGTAGTGGCTTTTTCAGAAGTAAATTACCAGGTCTTTCTTTTAAGACAACTCTGAGTTGGCTTGACTCTCAAATCTTCTGATTAACAGTCAAGTGTTTATATACAACAGTCACAGGACATGCAAATTAAGGGCATATTCCTGACCTTGTCATCACATTTTGTTATATATATGAAATTTTGTACTTATGTAATTGAGAAGAACCCATATCTGAACAATGGGAAAATACAAAAATGAAAATAATTGCTTGGTTATCCATTAAAGATTGGCTCACACATGCTTATCTAGCTATTTTTGCATGCTTTCCTTCCCATCCTTATTTTTTGCAGGAACTTGATCTTGCTGTCAAATATTTTGCCTGCCCGGAGGCAATCCAGCTCCATGCTTGGCTGGATCCTTCTTGGTCTTGTCGCCACTTCCTGTGAAGCTGCCCTGGTCCAGTCCAGGCTACTATACCCCACCATGCCACTCCCCACCGTCTTGCCACTTCTTTTCACATCAGAGTGCTTTATTTTTGTCAGTGCTAAATATAATTGGAAATGATCTTTTTCACTTATTATTTCTTTGCTTGCTTGTTTATTATATGTCTGCCTCCACAAAAGATAAGCTCCATGGGAACCGAAAATGTATCTTTCTCATTCTCTCCCCAACTCCAAACACAGTGTTTAGCAAGAGTATATGCGAACTAAATTTTCTCTTAATGAATGAATGAAAAACTGAAGATTGAATAATTCAAGCAGCTTTGCTTTCATTGCTACTTGAAGTGACCATTGTAATCCCTTTCTTTATTTCTCTTCCCTCCCTCACCCTCCATTGTGCACCCACTTGCTTCTTTTCTGTAAGACAATAAGCTTTTCTATGTGGTTATCATATCCTGACTGTGTGACAATTAATTTTATATCTACTTGGCTAACTTATGATTCCCACTCGTTTGGTTAAATGATGGTCTAGATGCTAGTTTGGTGGAATTCCCTGTGATTAAATAGTTGGACTGAAGCTTAAATATTGGAGGTTACACTCCATAATGTGAGTGGGCCTTCTCAAATTGGCCTTCTCAATAGCTTTACGAGATGAAAGGAAGGGGTCCTGAGGGTACATTCTGCGTCCAGACAATAAGTAGATATTTTGCCAAGACACTCACTCTCTCTTTCTCTCTCTGTCTCTCCATCTCTCCCTCTCTCTCTCTCTCCTATGCCTGTCCTCTGATCTATGGATTTTGACACATAAGGCTGTAGCAACTTCCAGGGTGTCATTTGACTTACAGATTTCAAATTTCTAAATCTGTAAGCCCTCATAATCTCATTGTTGTTGTAGATGTATGCTTTTGAGTCATAATTGACCCATAGCTGACCCTCCAGTGAGTTTTCAGGGGAAGTAAATTGTGTGGGAGGAGATTGCCCATCATTTTCCTACAGGATAATCTCATTATATATAATTCATATATAAATATATATATATATATGTGTATGTGTGTGTATATATGTATGTATATATGTGTATATATGTATGTATGTGTATGTATGTATGTGTGTATATGTATGTATATGTATGTTTGTGTATATATGTATGTGTGTATGTGTATATATGTATGTGTGTATGTATATGTATATATATGTGTGTGTGTATATATATATAATTGGTTCTGTTTTTCTAAGACACTTCTCTTTCTCTAGAAAACCCTGTCTGAGACACTGAACATCATTGCTTATCCCACAAAACACATTGTCTAATCATTTTGCTTTTCCATAAACATTATTTGAGTGAAAAAGCACCAGAGCGTGGCCTCAATTCACAGTAAAATTGTGTGGTTAAGTAAAGAGGATTCATGTGGGATTTTAGAGTTTTGACAAAGAGGACTTCGTCAAGTCTAAAGTAATAATTAGTGTTATTATTGTTGTTGTTTTAAGTTTTGCAACTAGCAGAAATATGAGACACCCTTGGTTTATGAAATTTCATTTTATGTGAATTAGTACTGCTGATGATAATAACCACCCAAGTGTTTGAAACATCTGTAGTTCACCATCATTAGCTTTTCCCAGTATTTTATATTAAACAAATACCACTAGACCCCAACTGTATACTTAGGGCTGTTTATCCACAGCATGGTGAGTGCTGGAGAAGCAACTAGAAACCTCCAAATCTCTGCGCTGTCATTTCATCCAGGAAAATAAAACAAAAGAAACCTCATCATTATTAATGTAACGGCTCCTTTATGACTTTCTCCTTGTTTGGGTATCAGCTTACAACCCTAACCCATCAGACCCTGGAAATATTGACAACAGTATGGTGTAAAGAAGTGAGTTACAGGGGAGCAGATGCCCCATAAACAATGATCTTCCTCTCTTGTGCTGTCACTCCACCCTTCCAAGCAGGACGTCCCTCTCCAAGGACTGGTCCCTCCTTGCAACATGTCCAAAGTATGTCAGACAGAGCTTCAGAATCCTTGCCTCCAAGTGTGTTAGGTACCACTAAACCCACTATGAATCACAGTAAACCAATGGAAACAGATCAGAATTTCTTCCTGCCCTACACCATTGCCACACATTCCACATGTTCAAATCCATTGTGGCAGTCATTATGTCAGTCGCCCATCTGGATGACAATCTCCCTCTCTTTCACTGACCCTCTCCTTTCCCCCACATGATGTCTTTTTCCACAGACTGGCCCTTTCTGACAACATGCTCAAAGTATGTAAGATAAAATTACTCCATTTTTGGCCTCTGAGGAGCACCCTGGTTGTACTCCCTCAGGACAGGTTTGTTTGTTCTTTTTGCTGTCCTTTGTGATGTTAACTACCTTTCTGGAGATTTAAATCCACCAGCTGCTCTGTGGGGGAAAGATAGACAACCTCCTCCCATGCAATTTACAGCCTCTGAAAATCTACTGCAGAGTCAGCTATGAGTTGGATCCTACACCACAGTAATGATTTTGATTTCTAAAATTACCAATAATCATAAATTCAGGCAGTAGGTCTCTGCCTCTAGCCATGGAAGTAAATATCAGACTTGCCTTCCTGCCAAAAGCAACTAGAAAGATGAACAAAATTATAAGCTGCCACTGTTTTTAGGTATTGAGTAATTGACAGTGCAGGACTGTGATCCTGAGAGAAGGAAACAAGATGAGAGTATTGACTTGCTGTCTGGAAACCTTTACCTGGCACAGGAGAGCAAGGTGTAATCTACAGGAAATTGTGATCCTGGTGAGCGATGACCTCAGAAGAGATGTAGTTGCTAATACAGTCAGAATTTGTCGAGCAGAGAACAGGAGGAGATGGAGCTTTGCAGAGAACTGGCCCAGCCGTTAGTATGAGAAATCATCTGAGTTTCCTGGCAGAGAGCTGAACTATGTAAAGAGGGCTAGATGACATGAGGATTAAGTAACAGAAATTATCTAGTGCAAGGATGCAAGCAGAAAGGCGATGCTCGGAGATGTGGGAATTCCAGCCCTGTGCGGAGTTGACACACTGGTCTCCACAAGAGCATGTTTTGAGATGAGAACCACACATTAAAGCCAAGTTCAACACTGAAGTAGACAAAGAATGGAATATTGCCTGGCGAGAGTAAGAGCACCCACCAGCAATTTAATGTTATTTAAATAGAGAGCACACCTAGGTACAATGTAGAAAGACTGGTTAAGAAAAGAAAGAACAACAGACTGGTAAAAAAAAAAAGGATGAGGTGGTGGGTAGGGAAAAAAGTGCAACAATGAATGACTGGAAACCCTAAGTCTCTGTAAACTTTCATTTAAAGTAACAACAAAAAAAAGTAAACAAAGACCAAAAAACCAAACAAACAAAAACCCAAGAATTAAGAGAAAAACCTTAAGAACTGTCATATAATTTTATAATTACAAAAAAAAGGTAGTGGCAAGCTCTGGTGGCCTAGTGGCAAGAAGCTGCACTGCTATCCCAGAGGCAAGTGGTTCAAATCCACCAGATGCTTTGCTGGAGAAGGAGGAACAAACTCCTCCTGTACCAGTCAAATCTGATTTGATGGTACACACACACACACAAATAAGAAATTTTTTTTTAAAAAGAAAGGGAGCAACATTGGCTGACTTCTCCTCATATATACTAGAGACAAGATAGTGAAATGAAACAAACAAGGAAAAACCCAAATAGCTGCCCACCAATAGTATGCCCATTACCACTTGGCATTCTAGAAGGATGACCATTCTGTTCCATAGTTTCTGTGTCCTTACTCTCCATTGGCATGGTTTGTCCATTCCCAGCTTATTCCACCTACTTGAGCAAGTAGCTACTGCTTCTTTATTCTGTTTCCTTTGAATAGATTACATCTCCTGGTAAGCAGTGAGCTATAGAGTAGAACTGAGCTCCACCGAGGATTCCTAGGAAAGTAGAGCACTTGGCCTTCCTTCCCACCTTCCTTCCAGCTCTGTATCTGGGTGTGTCCAAACGGCCAACCTTTTTGTTAGCAGTTGTGTACAAGTCATTTGTGTCACTCAGGGAATTTCTTTAAGTGTTCTCTTAGAAGCTGTGATCCCTCTCTTTGGTGGTAAAAGCTCATGCGACAGACACTTCAAGAAGACTCTCAATATCATTAGATAATTAAAATATATTTTCACGTGTGTTTGCTTCCATCTTTTCTCTGCTTTGGCACTTCCTTCCACTCTCTCTCATCCTCTCTTACCCTGACCTAGGAGTGGGGAAACAGAGACCTTCAGAGTTGGAGAAAACCAGTCAAATTCTAGCTAGGGGTTAGGTGTTCTGAAGCCTTTTTGCTCCTGGGTTCCTCTTTCCCATACTCTTCTTCTGCTTCTCTTTCTCTCTTATTCTTCATTCTTCTTTCATGTCTTGGAAAAAGCGCCAGAACTTTAAATTCAGTTTTGAATTTACAACTGAGTACCAAAATACTATCTAACAGTGGAAAAGATACAAGCCATAAAAGATGCCTTATTATCAAATGTCAGCCATTGAAAGCTCCACTCATTTAAAAGTACAATGATTCTTGGATATTTTTAAGAGTCTATCTCTTAACCAATTCCAAGGCTTAAGGCTCTATTTATTGTGTCCCAGCACCTCTTTTCTCTATGAAAGACCTGGATTTCAGGTATTGTGTGTGCAGAATTAAGAGTCTTTCATTGGGTACAAGATTTGTTGTTGTTGTCATGTACTGTCAAGTCGCTTGCAACTCATAGTAATCACACACACAATAGCTCTGAATCCTGATCTATCCTGAGCCAATTTCACTGTCATTGACACCACTACTTTCATTACTCTGGTTATTATGTCAATCTATCTCATTGGGTACTTCCTCTCCTGCTCTGTCCCTCTACCCTTCCAAGTATTATATCCTTTTCCAAAGACTAGTCCCCCCTGACTATATGCCCAAAGTACGTGAAAGGGAGTATCAAAATCCTTGCCTCCAAGAAGAACCTTATTTTTACCCTGTCCAGGACAGACCTGTTAGTTCTCTTGTCAGTCCATGATATGTTTAAGACTCTTCTCCAGCACCACAACTCAAAGATATCAATTCTGTCATGTTTGGCCATTGTCCAGCTCTCTGATACACAGCAAGCAATTGTGAAGACTATGGCCTGGATCAGGTGTTTCTTAGGCTCTAGATTGACATCCTTGTTCTTTAGCACTCTGGAGAGGTCCCTGACAGCAGATTTCCCTAATACAATTTGTCTTTTGATTTCCTGACTGCTGGTGTCACGAGTGTTGATTGTAGGACCAAGCAAGCGGAAATCATTAACAATATCAATCTCTTCTATTGCAACACTGTCAATTGGCCCAGTGGTGAGAATCTTTGTTTTCTTGATGTTGAAATACAATTCATATACTCTGTGCACATGTGCTTCAGATCCTACTCAGTTTCAGGAAGTAAGATTGTATCATGTGCATAACACAGATTGTTGATAAGTCTTCCTCCAATCCTTGAGCCACATTCTTCCTCATAAGATTTGTACTTAATTATTAACTAGATCGTCCACCTTGAGTGCTCAGCGCTCCTCAGAACAATGGTTTGTGTAAGAACACATTATCCCTGCTCTTTCTACACTAAAACACTGGAATTCTTTTAGTTTTGTTTTGACTGATGATAAATCACAAACAATTTACATAAGCCCCATGATTGCTAGCACAGAAAGTCCTTGGCTACAACAAATCAATTATGATCTGAGCATGGTCTATGGTTCCCACAATTTCCAAGGTTCTGCTTGAGAGTTGCTAAGAAAAAATGTAAGGTTGTCCAATGGACACTGATTCTTGCTGTGTTGTGGTTGGTCATCTCTCCAGGGTCATCAGTGGATCAAGGCGTGAATGAGGATCCTGATACATGGTCAGGGCCCACAGTAGTCCATACGGGCCCTGCAATGCTTGAATGAGCATGGACCAACCTAATAAGCCTGTTGTCCCTGGCAGCCCATCAGCAAGACCTATGACAAGAAAGTTCAGACTTCAGAGATGAGAGCCAGAGGAGAGCATGGCCAATTTCTTGTTTAGGAAATAACCAGAGAAGCTGCATGGTCAGAGATTTTAATGGTCTAGGAGGCCTTGGAGGTCTCTTTGCTCCCATCTAATATTATCTTCCAGTAGACAGAGCTTCCTCATCATACCCAGGCCCTCCAAAACACATCGAACTAGCCCATGTGGAGTGAACTCTCCCAGGGTATTTTATTTCTAAGATCCTTTTTTTTCTGGATGATTGTTAGGCTCACTATGCTATGCCCAGTTGTTTCTTCCTGAGAAGGTAGTACTTCATTATTGATTTGTTGTCGCCAAGGACTTTCTGTGCTAATAACCATAGGGCCTATGTTAAGTTATTTGTGATTTATCATCGATAAGAACAAAACTCAGAGGTTTTGGTGTAGGAAGAGCAGAGATAATGTGTTCTTACACAAACCATTGTTTCAAGGAGCCCTGAGCACTCAAGGTGGATGATCTAGCTAATAATTAAGTACAAATCTTCTCCTTGCTTCTTGAGATTCTTCACCGGAATTGTCCTTTGTGTAGCCATGGTTGTCAAACACTGAATTCATCACGGTACAGTCTGTCTTAGAAAGATTTGAAGACTCTGCCATTAGTAGGATCAACAGAATGATCTTCAAATTCACCTGCTGATGCCTTGCTCTGCTTCCTTTGGAAGACCTGTGCTTTTAATGAGATGGACCGGAGAACAGCAAACAGGTTTTCAAGGCATTGTTAGGCTCACCATCTCCAGCATGTGTGCATGCTTACTATATGCCGTTCACAGTGCTAAATGTCCTATGTTGTTGTTGTTATGTGCCGTCGAGTCGTTTGCGACTCATAGCGACCCTATGTACAACAGCCCTAAACTCTTCTCTGTCCTGTGCCAATCGCATTGCCTCTGACACACCTATCCCGATTACCCCAGTCACTGAATCAATCCACCTCATAGAGGGTCATCACCTAATTTAAGTACTTAATAACTAATGAACTGGGGAGTTTGGAGTTTTACTTTTTACATTTTGGAGATGCAGGTAATGAGGCTTAGAAATTGTATGTGGCATCGCCAACGTGGAACAGTGAGTAAACAGCAGAGTCAGGAACCAGCCAGCTGAGTATAATTAAAATAAAATCAAACCAAAAAAGTTAGTGACATAGAAGCTAATCTAACACTTGCAGTCAGAATTTTGGAGTAAGCACACTTTGGACCATTTTATTTTATAGTCATTATAGTGTGACCTAGGACCTAGGTTTTTAAAACAGATATTAAAAACTTCAGAAGATATAAGAGTGACCTCCATAAAAAATGGTATTACTAAAGAGGCATGTAAAAGACTAGAAGAAAAATGAAATTATTAAGATTTGAATGAAAAGAAAAGCAATATGTATCTGTAGGCACTTGGGTGGTGTAGTCTGCACAGTTATGTTGCTAACCCAAAAGTTACATTTCTTTGGCAGTTCAAATCCTCCACCAGTCACTCTGAGACAGATGGCAAATCTCACCTTATTAAGTTAGCCTTCTAATCCAATAAAAAGGTAGCTATGAGTCAGTTCTAACTCAATGGCAATGAGTTTGGAGTTTATACATACATGTTGTTGTTGTTGCTGTGTACTGTAGAATCAGAACTGACCCATAGTGACCCTTCAGTGTGTTTTTAGAGGCAGTTAATTACACAGGAGGAGATTGCCCATCCTTCTCCTGTGGAGCAGCTGGTGGTCTTGACCTGCCTGCCTCTGGGATTGCAGTGCAACTCCTTGCCACTAGGCCAGCAGAGCTTCGTGTGTGTGTGTGTGTGTGTGTGTGTGTGTGTGTGTGTGTGTGTACATACATACTATGTTAGCCTAGTAGATAATGAGTTGTTTTGCCAATCCAAAGGCAGGTGCCTAGTATCAATTAGCTGCTCTGAGGGAGAAAAATGGGCAATTTCCTCCCATGTGATTTACTGCCTTTGAAAGTCTACTGGAGGGTGGGTCAGCTATGAGTCAGTTCTTACTCGACAGCACATTACAATAACATATGTATGCATAGATGGTATACCAATTGACATATTTCAGTTAACAGATGCTGCCCTGGACGTGCTCACCAAGTTGTGCCAAGAAATGTGGAGAAGAACCACTTGGCCAGCTGACTGGAAGAGGTCTATATTTGTTCCCATCCCAAAGAAGGGCGACCCAGCTGAGTGTGGAAACTACAGAACAATATCATTGATTTCACATGCAAGCAAGATTCTACTGAAGATTATCCAAAAACGACTGGAACAGTACATCAGCAGAGAACTGCCAGAAGTCCAGGCTGGGTTTAGAAGGGGTCGTGGTACTAGGGATATTGTAGCTGATGTTAGATGGATCTTAGCTGAAAGCAGAGAATACCAGAAGAATGTCTATCTGTGTTTCATTGATTATGCAGAGACATTTGACTGCGTGGATCATGACAAACTGTGGCTGACTCTGAGAAGAATGGGAATCCCAGAACATTTAATTGTGCTAATGCGAAACCTACACTTGGACCAAGAGGCAGTCGTCAGAACAGAGCAGGGCAACACTGCATGGTTCAAAATTGGGAAGAGTGTACGCCAGGGATGTGTCCTGTCTCCATACCTTTTCAACCTGTATGCAGAGCAGATTATCTGAGAGGCTGGGCTCTATGAGGAGAAGCATGGCATTAGGATTGGCGGACGATCTATCAACAATCTGCGTTATGCAGACGACACAACCCTGCTCGCTGAAACTGAGGAGGACCTCATGCACTTACTGCAGAGGGTCAAGGACTGCAGCCTTCAATATGGACTGAGGCTCAATGTCAAGAAGACAAAAATTCTCACCACTGGACCAATCGGTAGCATCAGAATGGATGGTGAAGAGATTGAGATTGTTCACAGCTTCAGTCTGCTTGGCTCCACAGTCAACACTCTTGGCACCAGTAGCCAGGAAATAAAAAAAATGTATTGCGATGGGAAAGTCTGCGGTTAAGGACCGCTCTAAAGTACTCAAGAGCAACGGTGTCTCTCTGGAGACTAAGGTGCGCCTGATACAGGCCATGGTCTTTGCAATCACTTGTTATGCATCAGAGAGTTGGACAGTGACTAGGGAGGATAGAAGGAGAATTGACGCCTTTGAGCTGTGGTGCTGGAGAAGAGTATTGAATGTACCATGGACTGCCAAGAAAACAAACAGATTCATCGTAGAGAGGGTTAAACCAGGCTGCTCCTTGGAGGCAAGGATTCTGGGGCTTCGCCTGACATACTTTGGACATGTTGTAAGGAGAGACAGGTCTTTAGAGAGGGACATCATGCTGGGCAGAGTGGAGGGACAGCGCAGGAGGGGAAGACCCTCTATGAGGTGGATTGATTCAGTGCCAGGGGTAATCAGGATGGGTGTGTCAGAGGCAATGAGATTGGCACAGAATAGAGCACGGTTTAGGGCTGTTGCACATAGGGTCGCTATGAGTCGCAAATGACTCGACGGCACATAACAACAACAACAACATGTATGCATATGTACTCATATGCACATACACATACTCGCACACACAAAGAGAAATATAAATAAACAAAATCTACCAAAAAAAACAAAGAAAAAACCCCACCTTAGTTACCTAGGAGCTCCACTGACAAACTCAGGTATTAAGAAATAAATAGGGAAGGAGACAGGAGGAGCTTGGAGATAAATGAGAACAAGGAAGTACCCTAAAGAAGAGTTCCTGTAGTTCAAAGGTTAGAATTCAGTGAGACTGGAAAAAGACTGAAAATAAAAATGACCCTTTCTGTTCTGTTTGAGCTGTTAAAGGAGAGGGCAGAATCACTTCTCCAAGGTAATGATGGAACAATAGCTAAAGTCTTTTCTAATTCTCTCTTCACTTGTCCAAAAAGGGAAGAATCTTTGAAGTGGAAATCCTAAAACAAGCAAGATTATAGAACAGGAGAGGTGGTTGTTGTTGTTAGGTGCTGTTGAGTCAACTATGACTCATAACAATCCTATAAACAACAGACCTGACCTGTGCCCCAGGAGAAGGAAAGAGTTGTCATTATCAAGTACCCATTTTATATTAGCTTTAGATCCATTTCCTAATTAAACCTTATAACTCAGAAGAGTATGTACTATTATAACTGGCATTAGCACCTCCCTGTGTTTTTGGGTGTTTTTTTAAGAAACACATGGCTCAGGGTGATTCAAGACTTGCTTGAGGTTACCCTTTCCCACCATATTATTGGGTATTTTGCTGAAGCTCCAAGGCAGTTATCTCTTCTTTTTCTGGATGTATCAGATTGTTCTAGGAGAATACAGCAAGCAGCATATCTGTATTTCAGTAAATCAGTTAAGAAAAACTCTAGTAAATTCCTGCAGATAAAGTGGTAAAATGTCATAGTAGTGTTATCAACCATAGCAAGAACATGAAAACAGCCCAAATGTCCAACCACAACAAAATGGATTGAAAAATTGTGGTACGTTCACACAATGGAATACTATGCAGTACTCAGAAGCAATGATTTAAAAAAATACTACATAACTTGGGAGAGACTGGAGAGTATTATGCTGAGTGAACTGACTCAGTCTCATGAGGACAAATAGAGCAAAAGACCATAATTGTAAAAATATAAGGATAAATAGTAAAATGTGTTTGGAAGCAGGAGTGGCAGCCACTTCCTGAACAACATGCCTCTGGAAACTATGAACTTTGATAAAAGATGATTGTTATAGAAAGGTTTCAGGCTTTCTTTTTGTTCTATGAGTTGTTCTTGACCCGATGACAATCAACAACAGTAAAACATGTATAGGGATCCAAGGGGAGAAGGAGTGGGAGAGGAGGGGTGAGGATGTTTGTTGTTGTTATGTGCCGTCGAGTTGCCTGCGACTCATAGCGACCCTATGTACAACAGCCTAAACTCCGCTCTGTCCTGTGCCAATCGCACTGTCTCTGACACTCCCATCCCATTTATCCCAGTCACTGAATCAATCCACCTCATAGAGGGCCTTCCTCTCCTGCGCCGTCCCTCCACCCTCCCAAGCATGATGTCCCTCTCTAAGGACCGGTC
>NW_006399952.1:1913043-1962664 GCF_000299155.1 Elephantulus edwardii
TGAATGAGTGGAAGCCCAAAATCTCTGTAAATGTTTATGAAAATTAATAAAATATAATTATAGAAAAAAAAAAAAGACCTTCAACCCAAGTCAAGGTAAATGTTAGGGATAAGGCAGTCATGACGATTTTGGCAGGCTGGAATAAAACACTAATTCAGTAAGAATGGACTTTCATATTTGTGCTTGGCTAAAATCAAGATTGTATAAAGACAGAATGAGGAATCCATTTGCATGAAGTTAGATATAGAAGCTGGGTTATCAGCCCAGCCTGAATATGTGATGTGGCTGCAGAAGCAGTAACACAATCTTAAATGGTTTTTATAATGGGAGATACCAGAGTTTTCTTGAACTAGGTCTTGTGTAGAGTCATTTGCTTAATTCTGAAGAGTGAACCTAGAAAATAAGCCATGGGATGAGATTTCTAGTCAGTAGTTGAAAGGAGTCTCAACTTTTGGCCATCAGTCTGGGGCTATTTCCAGGCTGGGAAGATGAGCACAACAACCAGATTCTGCAAAACTGTGTTTTCTCATTTGGGACTGAGACTAGGGTGTGGCTAGTTTTAGTTATTTGCAAATAGGGTGTGAGCTGATTGGATTTGGCCTCCTATTTAAAAAGAGTTTTGGGCCCTCAGGCCTGCTTTTTGTGGATCTCCAGAATAAAACAGACTTGGAAGCAGGAGTGGCATCTACTTAAACAAACAAACAAACAAACCCCAAAAACTTGTTTCTGGAAACTCTATGAACTTGGGGGAAAGATGCAAGCTTTGTGTTCACGACTTTCGTTCATAGGGTCTCTTTGGGCCATCTATTATTCTACAGCACTTAACAACAACAAGTTGAAAGGAGTAGAGGTACCTGGAAAAAAGAATTATAGCTAAGTAGTCATAATAGCTACAATCATCACCACAACAGTGTTATTGCTGATGTATGTGAAATTGATTTAGAGCCAACCCTCCAGGGGGGTTTTAGAGGTTGTGAACTGTGCAGGATGAGATTGGTCGTCTTTCTCGCTTGGAGCAGTTAGTGCATTCATGCCTTTGGATTGGTATCTCAACTCCTTACCCACGAGGCCACCAGAACTCCCTTACAAGACCTCCTACTGACTGAATATATTGGTTTTCTAAATAATTTACCTTTTACTTCATTTAATCCTTTCAACAATCTCATTTGGTGGTTGCTACTAAAATCCATATTGTATAGATGAGAAAACTGAGGCAAAATGAATGGTTTACTCAAGGTTATCAAATTAGTATGTTACATAAATACTGGTAATATAACAGATTGAGCATCTGTTGGAACCTAGATCTTTTTTATCTAGAATAAGACAACTTTAAGACCACTTTTAAAGAGATGGGCATAGTAAGGAAGTAAAAGTCCCAGGAAGTGGAAACTAATGAAACGTTTAGGCTACCTGTTTAGAGCTCGTACTGCTATCAAGTTGGCACCAACTCAAAACTGACCCACTATGGGTTACAGTTACAGCTATTGAGGCTGTAAATCACATGAGACTGTTCATCTTTCTCCTGAGGAACCATGATGGATTCAAACTGCCAGTGAGGTGCAGACCTTGGGTTAGTAGCACAAGTCCCTCTGAATGAGGCCACCACAGCTTCCCTTGTTCAGAAAAGTCTAACAGTTACAGACTACGGAATGAGCTTCTTAGAGATTCTGAATTCTCTAGGCACTTGGCAAACAGAAGTTGGATGGCCCATCTCAGGGTTTCCTTGGCTTCCATGAGATTGTTCTTTATTGTAAAGCTTCTGGAATTCTATTAGACTTGCCCTTTGCCAAATGCCTTAATTAAAGCCCGTGAATGCAAGAAGCAAGAGCCCAACTCATTACAGCTAGAATACGTGGGCTTTCTTGGAAGAGCAAATGTGCGAATCATCTTCCATCTTGAAGGAAGCTGCAAGAGTCTCTTCAATCTTTGTTTCCACTTTGCTGTGTTGGCAGCATGCTCTCTTACCTTAAACCAAGTCCTATCTTCTATCAGCAAATATAACATCTTGTTGTTATGCGCTGTCAAGTTGACTGTGACTCATAGTGAACTCTGTCCTATCTTGAGCTAATCTCACTGTCTCTGACACACCTGTCACCTTTGCCACAGTCACTGTGTCAATTCATGTCATCCAGGGTCTTCTTCTCCTGCGCCGACCCTCCATCCTTCCAGGTATAACATCTGATAACCTAACTTTCCCCCATCTAATAAATTTAGTTTTGTTTCTTTTACCTCCCTCCCCTAAAAGTGTACTGCGTCTTCAGTATCAAGGGAAAAATTGGAGCACTTGAGAATCCATGGCAAATAGAATTACATGGGCAATTAAACCACAAAAAAAACCCTGTTACCAACAATTTTGACTCATTGTGACCCTCCACAGTGTCTTAAGATTGTACATATTTATGAAGTAGATTGCCTTAACTTTCTCTAAGTGACTTGTGGATTTGAACCTTGATTTTTCTGTTAACAGCACACAATTCATTATACCATTATTTATAAATAGTTCTTTATAATAATTCCTTTATAATGAGTTCCAAGGGATTACTTTATTTACAAATCGATTTTATGTTAAAGCTTAAGTTAAAACTAACTTCTGAAGGAAAATATCAACTCAGAAGTGGTCTGAATGAACTCAGAAACGGTGTGTATCAAAGCACTCATGTATGCAGAATTCAGTTGCTTTATAGAATTTTCAAAAGAGCACTGTAACACAAAGGGATGTTGTTCAGATTCACCTGTTGCTCTGTGGGAGAAAGATGGGCAATCTCCTTCCATGTCATTAACTGCCCCAGAAAACCTGCTGACGGGTCAGCTATGGGTCAATTCCAACTTGATGGTGCATACTAATGTAAGATTTTCAAGACTGTGACTCTTCTGTCTCTGAAGTGATTATAGATGGCTTTGAACCATCAAACTTACAGCTTGTAGTCAAGTGTTTGACAATCACTACCACCAAGAACTTTGTGTCCAGAATAGTGCCTTAAAGAATAAGTGTGAAATGCAAGTCGTTAATTCAACAGATACTTACGGAGCATCTATGTGTCTTGCATTATCCTAGCACTAAGGCAATCCTGTTTGCTGAAACCGTGAGGAGGACCTGAAGTGTTTGTTGTAGAAGATCAAGGACTGCAGCTTAAATATGGATTGGAAATCAGCATCAAGAAGACAATGATTCTCACCACTGGGCCAATTAGCAACATCATAATGGATGGTAAAGTGATTGAGATTAACAGCTTCAATTTGCTTGGCTCCACAATCAACACTCTTGGTACAGCAGCCAGAAAATCAAAAGATGAATTGCATTGGGAAAGTAAGCTGTCAAGAACCTCTCCAGAGTACTGAAGAGCAACAACGTCAGTCTGGAGACTGAGGTGTGCCTAATCCAGGCCATAGTCTTTGCAATTGCTTGTTATGTGTCAGAGAGCTGTTCAGTGACTAGGGATGATAGAAAGCGAATTGCTGCCTTTGAGCTGTGGTGCTGCAGAAGAGTACTGAATATACCATGACTGCCAGGAGAACAAACAGGTTTGTCCTGGAGAGGGTGAAGCTGGGCTGCTCCTTGGAGGCAAGGATTCTGAATCTTCGTCTGACATACTTTGGTCATATTGCAAGGAAGGACCGGTCCTTGGAGAGGAACATCATGCTTGGAAGGGTGGAGGGACAGAGAAAGAGAGGAAGACCATTGATGAGACTGGTGTAATGAGCGTAGGCGAGTCGGAGACAATAAAGTTAGCACAGGATAGAGCAGGTTTCAGGGCTTTTGTACACAAGGTCACTATGAGTTACAAGTGACTTGATGGCACATAACAACAACAACATATTATATAAGGGAGTTCTGTAGTAAGGAACAGCACTGCCAAACCAATGGCACACAGTTCAAATTCACCAGCTGCTCTGTAGGAGAAAGATGGGCAGTTGTCTCTCATGCAATTAACAGCCTCTGAAAACCCACTGGAGGGTCAGCTTTGGTGTATGGTGCCCAGCCACAGCAACAAACTGAAGTGCCCGCCTCTGCGGTGGCTTCCTCCTCAGTTTCCACAACAACAAGATGGATATAAGAGAGAGACACGCGACTTCTGGCCTGAAGGAGTGAGTATACATGATAGTCATAGTGCAGATCCATTGGTAGAGAATCTACTTCAAACCATCCCTTTCACAGGAAGAAAAACAATGCCCAGGAAAAGAGTGTTTCAATCAAGTCATGTGGAGAAGTTGAATAGCATAATACGGTTTTTACTAAAATTCATCTTGCAAATGACTTCTAATAAATAATTCACAAAGGAAAAAGAAAAGGAATGCCAGTGAACTACTTATTATCCATGGATGTCAGCAAGATGTTAAGGGAATCAGGAGCCACAGGCTTTACAAGAGAGATTATTTCGTCCTTTATTGCTTCTTATGGGGCTTTGGTATCCAGGATCCCTTGGGAGAGGTGTTGGCATCTGCTGCATGTTTTGGTTTTTTGTTGTTGTTGTTGTTGGGGTTTGGTTGGGAGCTACTTATGAAGAATTCAGAGAGCACTTGTGGTCTAGTGTTGAGTTGTAAAGGGATCCTGTTTAAATCCACCAGCCGCTCTGTGGGCAAAAGATGGGCAATCTCTGCTCCAGTGCAATTCTGTGAAAATCCACTGGAGGGTCAGCTATGGGACAGTTTTGAATAGAAGATATACTACAGCAACAACAACAAAGAGCCCCGTCCTAAACTTGACACTGCAAGAAGGGACCAACAGACAATTTTTGAGAAAGTAGAAAGGTTTTCCAGGAGAGGGGATATAAAGAAGAAAAGGTGATTTCCACAATAGGAGGTATGAGCAGCAAATTAAAAACCAGTAGGATCTATGGTTAAGTCCAGGAGACTGAACTGGAATGACCCATAAGGAATGAGAAAAATGGCTGGTTCAAAGGAGGCACAAACGAGGCTTGGATTTCAGTCAAAGTACTAATTAAATGTGAATCCAAACTAGCTCTTAGTATATTCCCACTGAGCTCTGCTGTCCTCTGACGCCCTTCAAGCACCTGCCCTAGAAGGATGTGGAGAAATCCTCTAACTGCTTCACTCAGTGCACAATTTGGTGGGTGGAGGGAAGGGGTGAAGGCTATGGGAAGGTTTGATGGGGACCTGAAAAGACAAGATAATAATAGGCAAGGTCCACTGGTGATTAATTTTACAAAACACAATGCATGGGAATGACTGTATGAAATATCATGTGAATAAAGAATAGTGTGAAACACAATGTATAAGAACTTTCTGAGCAAACCTCTATATAGATAGATATAGATGATACATAGATATGTAAAACATCTGAGAGTATTTGTTTAAAAAAACCCCAAAACTTAGACCAGCAGGCTGTTGTGCAAACAGATCAGAGAACACTGCATGGTTTAAAATTAAGAAAGGAGTGTGTCATGGTTGTATTCTTTCTCCATATTTATTTAATCTGTATGCTGAGCAAATTGTTTGAGAATTCAGACTCTTTGAAGAAGGATATGGCATCAGGATCCGAAGGAGACTCATCAATAACCTGCCTTATGTAGATGACTCAACCTTGCTTGCTGAAAGTGAGGAGGATTTGAAGCAATTGTTACAGAAGATCAAAGAATATAGCCTTCGATACAGATTGCATCTCAATGTCAGGAAAACAAAGATTTTTATCACTAGACCGTTAGCTAACATCATGACAGAGTAAAGATTGAAACTATCAACAACTTCATCTTATTTGAATCCACAATTAACATACTTGGGACTAAGGAGACATATTGCTTTGGTAAAGTTTCCAGTTAGGGACCTCTCCAAATTATTGAGGAGTAATGATGTCAGTTTGAGGACTAAGGTGTGTCTGATTCAGGCCATGGTCTTTCCGATCACATACTATGCATCTGAGAGCTGAATAATGAATAGGGATGACAGTGGAAGAATTGATGCCTTTGAGTTGTGTTGGGAGAAGAGCACTGAACATCCTATGGACCGCCAAATATATCTTGGAGAGGGTGCAGCCAGAGAGCTCTTTGAAGTCAAAGATGATGAGGCTTCATCTGACCTACTTTGCACATGTTGCTAGGAGGGGCTATTCCTTGGAGAACATGATGCTCAGAAAGGTAGAGGGTCAGCAAAGGAGAAGACGACCCTTGACCAGATGTATTGACATGGTGACTGGCGCAATGAGCTCTAATGTGTCAGGAAGAGTGAAGATGGCACAGAATAGGACAGGGTTCAGATCTATTGTTCATGGGGTTGTTACTAGTTGTACTTGACATCACCTAAAGTAAAACAATAACTTCATCCTCAAAATTTTCCAGTCTTAGGATGAGGTATCATGTGTCAGGTTAGGGGACACATTTCTCCAATGGAAAACATATCCTAAAGCTGAGCTGACACTTCAGCCAAAGCGTATCAGCTTAAAGCCAAATCCTACTCTTGTCTTCTGCATCCAGGGACTGGCAGAGCCGTGTCCAATACTTTGTAATTCTATTATTGGAGAATCAGGCCAAGAGTACCTCAGAAGTCTTATCTTTTCACTCATAAAACTGAAAGTTGCTGAATCATTCAACCAGAAATCACCTTATTCAACCAGAAATCAATTTGATCCACACTATTAATCTTTTTTTAAAAAAGTTAACTTTTAATGGCATAAACAGAAATTCTCTTTTAAAGAAATGCTCAGTTGAGGGTTACTGGCAAGGTAGGCAGAACATTTTTGTTATTCAGAGAAAGATTGACGGTGACTCTGGGAATGAACTACAAGAAGTTAAGGGATTTTGAGAAGAAGAGATGTCAGAGAAAACACTGTATACAGCATCTGTAAAGAAAATGTTTTATTGAAAGTGTTAAATACCATCACCAGAATGAATTTGATTTACAGAAGTTGGTGTTCATTACAGGACTAATCTGCCCTATTTTTGTTGTTGTTTTTCCCCAACTGGAATTCCCTTTACTTTTAAAACATGGTATGTACAGGGCAGCAGTGGTCACTATTTACATGACTAAACCACAAATTGAGGTGCAGACATGTGAAAATTTAAAAAAAAATACACCAACTTTTAAATAAATACTGCATAATGACAAGTATGTACAAATATTCCATATGGTCATGTCCTTCTTATTAAAATTAAAAATAATTTATATTGGAATATGCACAAAAGATTATGTGACTGCATCTTAGTATCAGGAAAATGGTAAACGTTTCTTCTAAGGGAGAGTTTAGACACTAGAGGTCTATTAAATCAATTGTTGCTGGTACACAGGTTTGGAAATTATTTCAGTAAAGTTTTATTCGTTCTTGTACAACTTTACCCAGGTCCACTTTAGATCTCAGAATGTCAAGACCTAGTTTCATATTGCACCACATAAAGAGAAGGCATTTTTAGTGAAACACATTTTAACTTTTGCACCATATCAAGCATAATGGTTTTTAATGGTCAGCACTGGCTTTTCCATAAACAACCAAATAAAAGGATTTTTGTGCATGGCCTTAAATTTAAAGTCAAGCAGAAGGTGTGAGGATTTAAAAAGTTATTGCAAGAAATGAAAATCAATTGATAAAAAAGTATTATCAAAGTGTACATAAAGGACAGTTTATGTTATCAGCCCTGACTTTTCTTCTAAGGGGAAAGTTGAGAGAAATTTGACCTTGCAGTGACACCTGATGGCAAGGGCTCTTTAGTCTTCCAGACTAAAGGCAGTGGCTTCTGACTTTGGGGGAGTTGCTTTGGAGACTGTTGGTGATGGCATTAAAGAACTATTATTAGGCATATCGATTTTCTTTTAATCACCTAAAAATTGGAGCTTTTAAAATTGTTGTTGCAAATTTGTTTACTATATTTCTTTAGAAATATAATTTGTGAAAAATTGAATTTTCCTACAGAAAAATGAATTAATAAACAGTCCCACATTTCTGGGTTCCAAATTCTTAGCAGTGTTTCTATTCACAGAGTGCATGAAAATTGGCTAAAGAAATGTCTTTAATTAATTGAAAAAGAAACCCAAAACCAGAAAGCTAAGACCTTACAGAAATAACATTTTAATCCCTGTATGAATAATGCTGGTGTTAAAACCAAATTTTATCAGACATTACTGTGGCCATGTAATTTAGAATTTTCCTGTATAACTGAATTTTGAAAGGTGAAAAAAAATTTACCATGCACTGTACAATACATTGCAAAAGTTCAAATATCATCTTTGTCAAATACATGCTGACTGACTTTAATGCACTCCCAAGTCATGTTGCAAAATCCTTTCCAACATGCTTGAAATAAAGCTCTTAAATATTGTTGGGTTATTTTTCCCCCCTTTTGAGACATTCAGAAGCATCCATAGCCCTGAATCAAATATGGGGTTTAAGAGAATATCAGGTCAGAAATTTGTAACTTTTCAGTATAATGTTCACTCTGTTGGGGAGAAAAGATTTAAAGAATGTGTGAGATAGAGAAGAGGAAGGACAATGTGAAAAATTTGCACAGAATATTGAACTTTATAAGATTCGTATTTTTAACATGGAAATAAATGGAATATATTATATGTATTTGTCACATAAAGAGAATTTTTAAGTATCTGCTAGAAAGGATTTTCATTTGTAACGTCTGCCAAAACACAGACTGTGATTAATTTAAAGAATAAACATGGTGTGTCCTCATATCACCCTGTTGCATTCTCTCCCCCTTTTAAAACCATGCACTAGTGAAATTTATTTTTTAAAAAATAATATAAATTGTTGAAAATGGCTGATTTTTTTTGTTGGTTTTTTTCTTTTTTGCAAGTTGCAGCCCCAAGAAAATAATTTAAGTATTCAGCTAATCTGTGTCCATGCAAACAAATGTCTCTTTGATTTCATCCAACAGGGGAGCCACAGGATCTTGTATTTCAAAGTCCTACATGTCTTGGCATTGGTAAGTGATATGCCTGCTGGAGCTGTGGGCTCGTCACTCTTTGTGCTGACTGCCCCATCTCTGTCCAGAGGAGGTCTGACATTTTGTTCCGACCACGTCTTTGGTCTCCTGCTTTTCACCTGATGCTTCCTAGAACTTCACTCCGTGACTTGTAACATGGCTTAATGGCTGGATAGCTCCATTTCTGTGGCGTAATAGGGCTTGTGGGGGAGGTGAGGGTCAGAGAAATGAAGAAAAAGGAACAATAAAAATATAAAGGTGCCATTGAAAAGGGCAATTGTTGCATGAAACTGACTGATTCTTTAGATTAATCCATGGCTTCAGATTGGACCAAAATTTGAGTGTCATTGAACTCCAAACCTGATAGTTCTTCAAAGCTCTGTTCTTTCACCTGAGGGCCTCCGTTAGGGCACAATGTGTGCAACTTCCTCTGAGAACACAGGATCACTTTGTATCCCTAGAAACAGGCTCAGAAGACACAACATTAAGCATGCAGTGTTACCAGGGTCTGCGACCTGTGTATTTTATTTATTTTTTTTTTGTAACGCTGGTTGCTATGACAACAGTTTTACAGCTGCTATGAACGAGAATAAGAAGGTCCAGTTGAACTTTCCAGAGATGACTGGGAAGCTCTTCTTGTCAGAGGGGCCAAGGTTGGGTCTACTAGGGAAGAAGGGGGGAAGAGTTTGAACCATCCAATCACCATGTTGGACAGCTCCAGTTCATCTAATAGTATCTGGGCCACTCCCATGAAGGACTTGTGATCCATACGGCCATAGTCTCCCCAGACGATGATCTGCAGGCAAACAGAAAGAAACATAAATACAATCACGGACATAAAACAAGCAAAGCCCTCATGAGCAATTATTAGTTGCTTTAATTACTTGACATCAAACACCATGTTAAACTTGTTAAAATTTATCGAGTTGATTCTGGCCCATGGTGACCCTATGTCTGCGGATTAGAATTGCATGTCATTCGGTCATCAAGGTTGTGACCTTTTGGAAGCAGATTTCCAGGTGGGTATGAACATCCAACCTTTAAGTTAATGGTTTAAGTATGTAATCATTTGTGCCATTTGAGTATTCCTATCATGATATTTGTCACTGTGTTAAATACTGTCATTTTAAAAGGTATCACAGTTGGTGTACAATACACAGATGATATATTCTTACACCAATTTGAAGACTGGTGAACTGAGATACTATTAATGAAATTATCTCTCTTTTATAATATGCGAGCTCTGGTGGTTTAGTGGTGAGAAGTTACCACAAATTCTTGCCGCCAACACAAAGGTCCTTGGCTCAAATGCACTAGCTACTCTGTGGAAGAAAGATGGGCAATCTCTTCTCCTGTGATTTGCAGCCTCTGAAAACCCTATGGAGGGTCAGCTATGGGCCGGTTCGGACTCAACTCAATGGTACATTATAATATGATGGGGGTCATAAAATACTGGTGGCCTAGAGGGTACTGCCATTCCAAGAATGGGAAGCTGGAATCTTCCAGCTACTCCAAGGGAAAAGACAGGCAATCTCCTTCTTGTGCAATTTACAGCTTCTGAAAACATGCTGGAGGGTTAGCTATAAGTTGGTTCTGACTCAAGAGCAATATTCAATAAATATACTGGAATCCAAAGGTACATTACAGTAAATGTACTGAAGTCTTAAGATCACACGCACTTCAAAGAGAATGGAGTCTAAGTGTGAAGGGCTTGGCAAGTCTATGATTCACTTTGAAGGAAATAACAGTGGACAGAGTTTGCAAGCACTGGTTATGGATTTGAAGTTCCCAAGATTTCCAACAGTCGGGAATAGAAGGTAATGTGATATAAAAAGATGCTGGATAAAGGTCCCACCTCACAAAAATACTTTCTTAGGTAAGCAGGGTAGAAGAATTCAGTAAGTACCTGTAACACCTTTCCTTGGGGGCTCTCCTCGAATGACAAAAGCTGCTGGTAAAGGGGCTCCAGCGTTTTCCTCGCCACTTTTGTTTTCTTTTTGGCTATGCAGACTCCATTATCTAACAGGTACACCTTTACATAGGGTGCTGGGGAAAGAGACAGAGAGCAAGTGAGGAGCTTCCGCTATGGAAGGGAGCTTGGCCAGCGCACAAGTGTGACATCGTATGCTGAAGCGCTTCCACTTTTGTCACAATCACTAGGTAAACAATGGATAATCAGCAGTCACTCATGCAATTTTAGGCAATGCTGATACTGCCTGTGAGCTGATTCTGATTTTCTTATCAACCAGTTTGCTAGATGAGAACAGTGGATTAAATATAGTGAACTGCTTCCAGCCTTTAGATGTACTAAGTGTTTACGTGATCCATTCATAAATCTAATTGAACATGTTTAATATGTATTATTTTACTCACTCGTCCTCGCAGATCCCTTATTTATCATTCAATAGGGCGTGTTTCTTGAAGGTGGTGGGGATACAAGGCATACACCGGTTTGATATAATATGTTGAACTTAAGTGGGAAGAGGCAATTAATTGTGAATTTAATGGCCTGAAATTTATCTGGCAGACAGCTCATCCAAACCTTTGTCATGTGTGGATAAGTTATACCATTCTTTTTAAGCAGAAATGGGTTGTCTAGCTCAAGAGCTTTATATACATGATTGTCTTAATCAGCACTGCAAGGTTGTACAATAGGTAGCTGATAATTCAAAATTCCTGCAGAGACAGAGCAGTTAGGAGATTCATAATCATGAGTCAGTGCAGGTCCTGAGGTTAGAAACCAAGTTTGAAATTCCTTCATAATTGTTCCAGAAATCATTTTCCACGAGTTCAAAAACCGTAGATTGTGGTATTTCCGTACCAAATATGAGGCATCATGACTGAAAGTTATAACTCTGCCTCCTTTTCCTTACGTATTACATAAGGAAAGTCTTAATTAATGTTCAGCATATGTAGACTTATGTTGCCTTGGCGGCCTCTGTCTATTTTTACTCTAATTTCAGAGTTCTAGGGGAATTTCTGAATATCTAGATAAACTGAAGAACAGCAAGAAGCAGCACCAGCTGGCAAAATGAGACAATTTTATATATGTTTTATCACAAAATGACTGATCTAAGCAAGGGGATTATTATTTTGCCATAGTTTCTACCATCTATGCACTTATTTACCAACTTTTATTATCTTCCCCTCCCCCCGACCACCCTCATTAAATGCTCACCTAGGATAAACACATAAACTATAATTCCTCCAACTAGTCAGTCATACAGTTGACTCATATCTAATAAAAAATAGACTCTAGCTGAAAAGAGTGAATAATGAGTAATAATGGAAGAATGGCTTCCTTTTGTTACCTGGCAGTGTCTTGGAACCTGGTTTGACAACAAGGCCACGGGCCCGGATGATTTCCACCTCCAACTGTCCTTTTTTGTCCATCATTCCTACCTGAATGTCACCTAACAGTGCATGTGGGGGGAAGAAATGAAAACATCTTAACACATAAACACAATGACTAAAACACTTATGCCAAAGACCTTGGTTTAATACCCTTTACTTCCCCACACATTTAACAAAAATTCAAAGACAGCTAAAATTTTCACCAACAAAGTCATACTTTAAAAAGCACCATGAATTATGGTACCAAAAAAATGAGATGGAGTGTCTCACTGTTAAACTCTAGACACGACTCTTGTTGGTGACAATAAAGATTCAATGAAACACAGAACATACTTTTCAATATACCACAAGAACCAAGTTGCATTGATAACAATTCTTACCCATTGCTGGTGTAGCCAGAGTCTGACGCCCCACGAGCTGGGCAGGGCCAAGGCCATCCAAAAAGTCGCTGAACTGGCTATCAGAGGCCAAGCGGACACCAGGAAAAATCAGGCTAGAAGTAAATGAAGATAAGAAAATGAAGCTTTTAATCCATTTACTTTCAAGCAAGCTCAAGTCCTCTCTAGTTTCCTTTCTGTGGCATAAGTCCTGGGTACCACTGTTTTGTCACCATTATACCTACTGGGCCCCTCGTATGTTCTCTGGTGACCAGATACACCACCAGAAGCACTCTTCTATCACAGGTTTCTGTTTGTATGTCTGCCGTCCCCTTGCTCTGGAGGGTTCTACCAATAAATCAATACCTATTGATTACTCCTTGTATGTCAGGCATTAACATATTTAATCCTCTTAGTTGCATTCTGATAGACTATTGTTTAATTCATTACATAGATAAAGAAGCTCTTCTGGGTCATTCCTATTAATATACACATTTTCCTCCATTTAAAAAAGAGAAAAAAAATCTTGCTCCTGGCTCACTCCTCGCTAGCTGCTGTCTTGTGTTACCTTTGTCCTTTTATAATAAAATTCCTTCAAACACTTGTCTCTGTGTGCCATCTTCAATTTATTTCATTGTCACTTGAAACTTTAATCAGCTTTTCATTTTCATCGCTCCATCACATTTTCTCTAATCAGGCTCATCTAATGACCACAGTGCTAAGTCCACCTGTCAGTACTCATCTAATTTAATAGCAGCAGTTGACACAATCAATCCTTCAACTCTTCATTGAAACCCTTTCTCCAACTGGCTTTCTGTACCACTTGGTCTCTTGCATTTTCCCTTTTACCTCCCTGCCCATGGTTCTCTTGCTATCTCTGCTACTAATATTGGGAGCACTTCCAACTCAAGGCACAAGCTTAAAAAATGCCAGCTGCTCCGAAGAAGAAATAAAAGTGATCTACTTCCATGTGATTAACTGTCTCTGAAAACCTGCTATGAGTTGGTTCCAACTTGATGGTACATAAAAACAATCATTAACAGCTTCGCTTTTCTAAATGCCCATTTCCCTTTGCTGATCTTATCCAAAGTAATTTTAAATATCTATAGTTCCTGACATCTCTAGCATGGATGTCTTCCTAGGACCACAGACACACACTCTAATTGTTTAGTTTACATATTCTGCCAAGAGGATACCCCCTCTTAACCAATGAGAATTTCAGTTCTTTTCCTGCTTCTTTCTCTCAATGTTGTTCTGGCTGTGGAGTGAATTCTGACTCCTGGTATGTTACAGAGAGATTTCCTGACTATAAATGTGATGGGAGATACTGCCAATCTTTTTCTTCTGCATATTGTTGGATAGTCTCAAACCACCAACCTGTATGTTGGAAGTCAAATGCAAAATGTTACCCTACTCACTTCTGATATCAGAAAAACACCTATCTCAGGGACTCTTTACTGCTTTAGCAAAAAATGTTTTTAAACATCCACATGACTTTAAATCTTTACTCCAACGGGTTTTCCAATTGATCCCCACTCATGGGCCTCTCCGGTGTGCCATAAAAGAACTAAGCTGCACAGGGCTGGTTTTAAGTGGTTGATTTGGCACTAGATCCCCAGGTCTTTGAAGCTACCTGTGAATAGATCTGACTCATCAGTCTTTAAATTAGAAGACATGTGGATGAACTTGGAACTAACCCAAGGGCTTCTTCTCTGTTTACATTACCCAAAAAGTGAACCTCACCTGGAGTCAGAACAGATTCAATAGCACCGATCAATAACAGCATATTTTACTAATATATGTAAAACTTGTGTGTATAAACTTTAATAATTTGTCTTGTTTCTTGTCCATCATTCCTATTAGAACATTAACTTTCATGATGGTGGGATGATACTTGCTTGACTCAGTGACGGGAAAAATGGGATAAGGTCTGCTGGAGATGATAAGATTGGTTCAAGCTAGGGCAGGTTTCAGAGCTCATGGACATATAGAGTTGTTATGAGTCACAGGCAACTTGATGGCACATAATAACAACAACAACAACAACAACAACAACAACAACTGTATCTCTGGAACCTAACATCAGTCATACAATACTGTATACTCAACAAATACTGACAAGGTTCAATCAGTTAAAATCAATTAAAATAGGACTTGCACAAGTTGTAGTAGCCCAAGTGAAAAACCAAACTAAAACAAGCACAAAACACACAAAAACCAGTTAAGAACCTAGGCTCGTTTGATTCCAAAGTCCAGTGTCTTAACCATCAAGTGATATTGCCTCTCTTGTATGACTCACATCGCTAACATCTAGCACGGTGTCTGGGACATAGAAGGTATGGTGAAGATGTGTTAAGTAGGTTTATGAGCATTCATCTCATTTCTCCAATAAGATCATGACATTGTCTGGGGTACAGGGGCAATACCTGAATTCTCTCTAGCAGTATCTGATGTTGTGAGGGTCTCTCAAGTTGGTTCCAACTTACAGCACTGTCATGCCCAACAGAAGGAACTTCCCACTCTTGTACCATTCTCACAATTATTGCTGAGCCCATTACTGCCACCACTGTGCCAATCCATTGAGTTGAGGGTCTTCCCTTTTTTTTTCTGACCCTTTACTTTATCAAGCATGATATCACAACATAGTCTTTAGAACAAGTACTCTATGCATATATACTTTATGCCCCATCTCTTTTAAGATTTCCTTGATTAATATAAATCCATTTCTCACCCCATACATCCAAATACTCAATTAAACCTATTTTAACTGATTTAATAAGTATTATATGGCTCTATATCCATAAATGCATAGACATCACAGACATCTTTTGCATCAACATGATTTTGCTAAGACAAATTCTCATTAGGCATATTACCATACCCTCCTGTCTGTGAATTAAACACACATACAAAACATCTCAACTGATGCTTCCAGAGTGATGACAGAGTGAGGGCAGTAAACAGAACTTTCCTCCATTAATGTCCTGGACCACCCCAGCTATGGACCAGAAGTTGTTGATTACCACTACTTTGTTGATAATAGGAATATATAATCCTTTCTTTAAGAGGGGGCGCTCTGGTGGGCTAGTGGTAATAATCTGCACTGCAATCTCAAAGGCATGCAGTTTGAATCTGGCAGCTACTCCAAGATGGACAAGGATGGGGAGTCTCCTCCCATGTGATTATTGCTTCTGAAAACCCAATGGAGGGTCAGCTCTGGGTCAGTTCACAACAACAACAACAACAACTTTAAAAAACAAACCAACCCAAGCAAAACCTATCTGAGACAGCTGACTCAAAGGTAAATGACTTTAAAATAAAGCTCACCAGCTTTCTTTGTGGCTTTTTGTTTTGGCTGCCCTATTTTATTTAAATTGTTCATTCCAGAATGGAAACAAGTATACTGCAGTACTCCATATGTTTTAGTAACAACTGCTCTAAAAACAAAGAAGAAAAAATCTGTATTGTTAGGGTGGTGCTTATTTTTGCCTCTGTAAATTATTTGAAGGGGCAGATCTTTTATTTGCATATGTTCTGAGAGTCATATGCTAGCATCTTGCTATTCAAGTAAAACACTTCATCCCCAAACCTATTCCCTTGATAGAAAAGTGCCACACTGTTGAGAAGCAGGTGAGTGAAAGTGATCTTCACAGGAAAACAGCTAGTGGAAACAAAGCCAGTGCTGCAGAGCCTAGGAACTAACTAGCTTTGGGACAGCACTGGACGGACAAGGTGGCCCACTCATTCCAGCCAGCCTCACTCACTTTCCTTCCGAGCTGTAGCTATTCATGCTGCCATCAGTAGATTCTCGGCTTGCCTGCCGGGTCATCCAGTTCCTCATTTCCACAGCCAGACCAGTCTCTGTACTTCTCTGCACTGTGCTCCGTAGCTTTTTACCTCCTGCTTCTACAAAGAGAGAAAAAAAAAACCAGAGAGGGATAACAGTTTTATCGTACTAGCTGATAACAATCACACACACACAAAATCCCAGCCAGGATTTTGAGATCCTCAGATGAAAAGAGCTATATAAATACAAAAGTGTTCAATTAGCACAGCAGAGAGAAAAAGGTATTTAAAAAAATGTCTTCTTGCGTGGGATGAAACTTTTCCAACAGATCTTCAGGAAGCACACAATACCATTGTTTTATTCCCATTTAAAACAGTGTTCAAGTTGGCAACATAAGGAAATACAAAAGGTTTGCCTTAAGTAAAATAAAATGAGCTTTGTTTTCATTGTAATGTTTAAATGCCAGATTTTTTCACGCCTCTCTTTTCTTTTTGTCATAGTAGAGGAACTAGGCCTCCGTGCAGTTTACAAAGAACAGGTGGTGAGTAATCCACAATTTCTATTTTTACCTTTCACAAGAAAAATCTACCTTTGTAAGCTGATCAGTATTAGAAGGCAAAGAAAGCGGTATAAAGGAGAGAACACTGTTTGATAGCAGCTTCACAGAGGGAAGTAATGTTTAGAGAATTTCAGAAGATTCACAAAGGTAAATGAGAAAACCCAGCAATGCTATGTGAAAAGAGCTTTGCAATTTTTGGTCATGGTTAGTCACGAACTTCAACACTCTTCAGTAGCCTGGACATGGGAATTATGTATGGGAGCCCAATAGAATGATGCCGTTGTTGCTGTCAAGTCAATCTGACTCACAGCAATGCCACATATGCAGAATAGAGTGTTATTAAAGACATGTTCGCCTCTTATCACGTTCTTCCCTGTTGTAGTATCTCTGGGTAGGTTTGAACCTGTAATCTTTAAGGTAGTTGCCAAATGGTTAACTGTTTGCATCATCTGAGGTTCTTTAGAGGACTAGGCAGGAAACAAAGCTAAATACTAGAAATAGAATTAAGAAGTGCTATCTGGGGAGACTGGAGAGGAAGGGGCTTCATTCAGGTAGCAGGGCTTGAACTAACTATGCAGGAAGCAGGGCTTAAACTGGCCTTGAGAAATAAGTAGAGTTGGGACCAGCAGAGGAATAAGGCTGGAGTTTAAGGGAAATAACATGATGTACAGAAGAAGGGCTGACCATGTACATCTATCTGGAGGGATGGTTCCAGGACCCAACCACATGTGGGAATGATGTGGAAATGGTTCAGATAAGAAACAGAGCTGAGATTCTTAAAGAGTCTCGAATGTTGGAATGTGGAGCTTGATTGACTACGGGAGCAAGAAGGTTATACTCTCAAGCATTTTAATTATACCCTTCTTGTCAGATCTAAATACTTATCCACACTGACCATGACATGATTACCTCTTTGGGATATACTCACAAGTAAGCTCTTTTAGTATCTGGCACAGATATATAGTCGGATCAATAAATATTTGCTAATATCGCCAGTGACTTCTTGAAACTCATTTTTATCAGTATGCTTATAATATCTGGTAACCATTTTGAAACACTGTTTTTTTAAGTTACACCAAATATTCACTGCAAACTTTAACATACATCAAAATGCCTTTAAAGCCATATGGAAATATAAGCTATGATTAATCTATGACTCAAAGTAAGGCTGATATTTTGAATAACTTATAATACACATGTTGTACTGATATGAACTGTAGGAAGTTATAAAGCATCCCTCACCGATGAGGGAATTCTCAGTTCAAATAGGGAAGTTAATGTTAAAATTTAAAATTTACCAATTTAGAACATTGAATGGAATAAATAATTTATGAAAGACTTGTCAGTGGAAGTTAACACCATTAGGTGGAAAGGTGGGGAAAGATATGGGCAAAATAATCCCCACAACAAACTTTAACACTGGGAAACCTAGCTAACACCACCTAGCCAAGTGACAAAATTCAATATTAGTAGTTAAGCAATCACATATTTACTGATATGGGATACATACCATCACATATGGAGATGTTCTACATAAAAATATACAATTTGAATCCAAATAGGCCTTTGCCAGGTACGAAAAGCACTTAGGACAGAGTAAGATGATAAATGATATAGATAAAGTCAGTCCATGAGATATTGTCTAAGACAACTGGTTAGTCTTTTCAAAAAGTCAGCATCATAAAGTAAACAAGTGATCCAATGAGGCTTGGAGTTGTAGACTAAGTGAATTCAAAGAGATATAATAATGATCAGACATTATGAGTGATGCTACCAAAAGTGGAGGACTTTTAATCTGCAGCCCTCAGGCCTGTTTTTTCACTGTTTTTGTTCAAACATTCTTCAAGGTATACCCCTGGTGTGTCCACTTGCCATACAGAGGTAACTTGTGGTGGCTGTGAAGCTGAACACTGTGACACAGATATGGTGTCAAATGCATTAACGGTTACCCATGGCAGACAGTGTTTGGTGGAGCTCCCTGATTAAAACAAGCTTGGAAGCAGGAGTGGCTTCCACTTTCGTAATAGCTTGCCTTTGGTAACCCTACGAACTTGGAAAAAGGATGAAAGTCACAGAAGTGTTGAGCACTTCCGTTCATAGGGTCGCTATGAGTCACTTATGACTCAACAGCTCTTAACAACAACAACAACAACAACAACTGATTGGTTTCAGCTTGGAAAACATATTTCTAAAAGCAAAACACAATAAAAGCAATTTTAGAGGGAAATCTGCATATGAGCTGAAGCTTAATGTTGTTATTGTTGTTGTTATGTGCCGTCAAGTCGCTTGTGACTCATAGCGACCCTACGTACGTACAACAGCCCTAAACTCTGCTCTGTCCTGTGCCAATCGCACTGTCTTTGACACTCCCATCCCGATTACCCCAGTCACTGAATCAATCCACCTCATAGAGGGCCTTCCCCTTCTGTGCTGTCCCTCCACCCTCCCAAGCATGATGTCCCTCTCCAAGGACCGGTTTCTCCTCACAACATGTCCAAGGTATGTTAGACGGAGCCTCAGAATCCTTGCCTCCAAGGAGCTACACGGTTTAACCCTTTCCAGGACGAATCTGTTTGTTTTCCTAGCAGTCCATGGTATTCTCAATACTCTTCTCCAGCACCACCGCTCAAAGGCATCAATTCTCCTTCTATCCTCTTTAGTCATTGTCCAACTCTCTGATGCATAACAAGTGATCGCAAAGACTATGGCCTGTATCAGACTCACCTTAGTCTCCAGAGACACCATTGCTCTTCAGTACTTTGGAGAGGTCCCTAATAGCAGACTTTCCCATGGCAATGCGCCTTTTAATTTCCTAGCTACTGGTGCCAAGAGTGGTGACTGCGGAGCCAAACAAACTAAAGCTGTGAACAATCTCAATCTCTTCACCATCCATCCTGATGCTGCCAGTTGGCCCAGTGGTCAGAATCTTTGTCTTCTTGACATTGAGCCTCAATCCAACAAACTGTGGCTGAAGCTTAATAGGATTAGGAAATCACTGCTAATTTTTTTACACAGATAGTATTATATATTACAAAGGAGAATTTACTTATTACTAAGAAATGTGAAGTATTTTTTACTAAAATGTTATGAGGTCCACAATTTACACTGAAACGGCATAGCAAAATCCCAAAACAATCCATATATGCCAACACCTTCAAACATAGGACAAATTATTATTTAATGTTATTTTTTTCAAAAGATACAAAATAGACCCTGGTGTTCAATTTAATATTTATTATTTTGACCATACTCTAAAATGGCTACATTAAAAAGAACATAGCATTTTTCCTCAACTGTGAAATGGAATCATGGAAGGTGCTGGGCTGATGTGAGGAGACCAGGCTGAATCCCATCATCTGTATACACATTTCACGCTCCACCTTCTGTGAAGAACGCCTTTGCGAAAGAAAATGTCCATGAAATGAGACATACACTTCAGTGAAGTTTGAAAATGTGGCATGATTTTATGTAGAGCAAACATATATGGCTTGCAAAGGAAATGAGATTCCCTGAAGGTCTCAGGGCATAATCTTTGCAGTGTCACATGAAACTAGAAATTATGGTGAATACAGAGTGATGACAGATTGCTACCATTTGTCAAAGAATAACAGTATAAGGTGCTTCAAGTCCTTTGGCATGCAAATGATTTTTTTACATGTACCCTCTATGGCTCTAATAATTCCCTTTTAGTACAGAAGATATTTTTGGACCCCCTATAATAAGTGACATAACAAGAGTTATAGACAGTCTCTTGACTCCATATTCATTGCTATTCCATAAATTATTGGCTGAGTATGACCACATTGATAACCTATGCAGTTTAGTATGCTGATGTTGTTGGGTGCAGTCAACTTAATTCCAACTAATAATGACCCCATATGCCAGACTAGACCACCTAATAGTGTTTTCTTGGTTATAATCATTATAGATGTAGATTATTAGATCTGTTGTCCATTGAGGGGCTAGGTAGGTTTTAATTACCGATCGACTGTTGTGCAATGGTTAAGCAGCCTGGTACAGAACAAAGTGCACTATTCTATGAGAGGGGAGGTCTGGTGGTCTACTCCACAGAGAGTTACACTGCTAACCCAAGGCTGTGCTTGTCTGGTGGTTCAAATCCATAAGCCATTCTTTGTAAGAAAGATGAGATATCTCCTACTCTGTAATCTAGCCTTGAAAACTGACTGGAGGGTCAGGAATGAGCTGGAATCAGTTTTATGACAATGACAGAGAAAGGAAGAGAGGAGGGAGAGAGAGATATATTGATAGATTCTATGAGGACTGTATTGAATGTTAAAAGATTCTATGAGTACTGTATAGAACTGTGGGATATTCCATGAATACTGTATATAGATATATTGATATAGATATAGATGATAGATAGATATTGTGGATATATTCTATGAATACTATATAGAACTGTAGAGACATTCCATGAATACTACACACACACACACATATACAGATAGATAGATATTGTGGATATATTCTATGAGTACTGTATAGAATTACAAACAGCAACATGATGGGATGGAAAGAATAGAGTGAAGAGGGAAATCTGATGTCAGATTGCATCTCTCTGTATTAAAGCTCTTTTATCTACAAGCTGAGAGACCTTGAACAGGTTAATTACGCTGTGATTCAGTTTTCTCAAACTGATAAATGGAGATAGTAATAATAACATACCATAAACTTTAGAGAGAATTACCAAAAATAATTATCTTTAAAGCACCCTTAGAATGGTGCCTGATACACAAAGAAATCTTCAATTAATATTGCAATTACATTATTGTTATTACTACTCAAGTAATGGGGCTATGCTGAGGCTATTAATATTTCCAGCTTCTACTACTGACTAGCTGGCTCCGTTCCTTCTGTGAGTCATTGCCCGTCTCTGATCCTCTGCCTCATCTGACAAGGATGGGAGTAGGAGGTGCATGATCTCTGATCTCTTTTAGCTCTAATGTTTCTGAACTTGTTTCGTCAGTGTCTGCAAAAGATTATGATAAATTGAGAAGATACGCTATGCACTGTCATCTGAGAAAAACAAAAGAAGTCCAGTTAGTATACCGGCATTTAGAATAACCTTTTAAAAATGGCATTTACTGATTCACAAAGAGGTTACTTTACAAAGTAATTGATTTTGCAGCATTACAAAACCTTGTGTCACATTCATCATAAAAGTTATTTAACCTAAACACAGTTTATTCCAGTGATTCACATTTAATGCTCAAAAGGATTTTTCATGTTATTCAATCTAAAAAAGGAATGTATAGAACAGTGAATGTCTTTATACGCTAAACGAGGCAGGCAATTCTAAGAAGCCTTCCCTCTACCTTCATGACTTTGTTACTTTCTATGGCAAAAGGATTCTGAAGATTTAATTAATTAATTACATTGATAATGAATTTATTAATTACATTGATCTGGAGAAAAGAGAATTTTTTTTCTTTTGGTCTACCAATCCTTGAACCCTTTAAGAGCAGTGTTTTTGCTGGCTGGTTGGCAGTAGAGGTAAGAGGATTCCATGCATCTTTGCTGGTTTGAAGATGGAGGAGGAGAAAAGGTAATGGCCTGAGAGTGGCTTCCAGATAAAGAGACAACACTGGGGGTAGAGCTAGCTAGAAAAATGAGACCTCAAACTATACACACAAGGAACTGGGTTGTGCTAACAACCTGAATGAACTTAGAAAGGGGATGTTCCAGCAGCTTCTAGACAAAACCCTCTACATGGCCTGATGTTTACCATGTCATGATTCTAGCCATAATGTCAAATCTGAGCAGGAATAAGCCAACCCATGGCAGACTTGTAACCTTCAGAACCGTGAATTAATAAATGGGTGCTGTGGTAAGCTTCTAAATTTATGATAACTGTTAGGTGGCAAGGGAAAACTCACTATGCTCTAAATAGGTGGATTAGCCTGTGATTAAATAGTGATAATTTGAAGAAAAATTGGAAACACACACACATACACAACTAATCATGCATACTTGTACACTGAGATGTTTAAAAATACTCACGGAATAAGTCTTAGTACTAACATCCAGATTTTGTTGTTGAAACCTTAAGCAGACTGCTCTGGGGGTAGGTATTTTAAGGACAAAAAGCATTTAGAGACAATCCTTGTAGGTAAAAATCAAGTTCTTGAATTGCAAAGCATCATAGGCAGATAGCAGGACAAAGGATGTGTCCCTGTTTTTCTGGTCTGCTTGCCCGACAGCGCATTTTCTCAGCACTGTCTGTGTTAAAAGAAAGGTACAGTTAAATAGAAGGAAAGGGGGCAACATTTCCCAACTAGTATCTGAAAACCAGGAAATCCTGAGTTTACCTGACAACAAGTATCAAGTGGCCCTCCATGTTACTGATTTTGGAAACTCTTCAAAGATTAGGTTCATTCTAACATGCCAAAACTTATGGTCACACGTATTCAAGTCTTGGATGATATTGGACTGCATTCATCTGGAAGGTCTTAACTCCTATGGAGATATACTAACTTTAGATCCAGGATTTTCTGGGTTACGAAGAACAATTTGTGAAGCTGAGGACTCGTGGTCAATGCTAAAAATCAGAATGTGTATGCTTTATTTTCTCATCCTATATAAAATTCTTTGAATTGTGGTGTTGGAGAAGAGGACTGACAAGTTTATGGACTGCAAAAAGGGACAAATACCCCTATCTTGGAAGAATTTCAATTAGAGTGCTCCTCAGAGGCAAGGATGGTGGAATTTTGTCTCATTTCCATTGGGTACATTGTCAGGATGGACAGGTCCTGGCAAAAGGACCTTATGCCAGGAAAAGTGGAAGGTCAGAAAAAGAAAGGGTGAACTCCAACAAGATGGACTCATAGTGACTAACAAAGGGCTTTTATATATCAGAGATAATAAGGATATCACATGATAGAGCAAGTTTCAGAGCTGTCTTCATAGGTTATTAAGAGCTGCAGTGGACTCAATGGCACTTAACAATGTTGTTGTTATGTGCCGTCGAGTCACTTGCGACTCATAGAGACCCTATGTACAACAGCCCTAAACCTTGCTCTATCCTGTGCCAATCACAATGCCTCTGACACACCCATCCTGATTACCCCAGTCACTGAATCAATCCACCTCATAGAGGGTCTTCCCCTCCTCCCAATTCTCAATCTCTTCGCCATCCATCCTGATGCTACTGATTGGTCCAGTGGTGAGGATCTTTGTCTTCTTGACATTGAGCCTCAGTCCATACTGACAACAATACCAACTAAAAAAGAACTCATGGGCTGCCAAGAGAACAAACAAATCCATCTTGGAGGAAGTACACCAGATGGCTCTTCACAGGGAAGGATGGTGAAATTTCTTCTCACAACTTAGAGTATACTTTCAGAAGGGGTCAATTCTTAGATAAAGACGTCAATCTGGGAAAGAGAGAGAATCCTCGAAAAAGAGGAAGACCTTTAACAAGACAGCTTGAAACAATCATGACAATGGGCTTGGGCATAACCGAGATCTTGCAAATGGTTCAGGATAGGATATGATTCAGATATGTTTTGTTTCATAGGGTTGCTTGGAGTTTTGGTTGACTTGAAGGCATCTAATTACAATAAAAACATACCAAATAATTAAGTTTTAGAATGAGTATTATTTAGTGAAGCTTCTTGTATTGCATTGAAATAATGTTAAATGTGCTTTAAAAACTTCAACAAACAATTCATTGCCTTCCAGCTCGAACCAACTCAGACCGATCCTCCAGCATGTTTTCCAAGGCGGTAAATCACACAGGAGACTGTTCATCTTTCTACCTTGGAGTAGTGGTGGATTTGAACAGCTAGAGAGGGGCTGCCCTTGGGATTCACAGCACAAGTCCCTACAGACTATGCCACCAGAGCCCTCTATTGAAAAACTGAGAATTCCCCCAATTACTCATTACAAGTATTTTCGAAAAAATTATAGGGACGTGGTTTCCTTGCAGCTCATCTACTCACTTACAGAATGAGAAAGTGGAGGACTTTGTAGAAGATTTTTACTGAATTGTTTCCTTGCCCCCTGCCCCCCACCCCATATATGTTGTTGTTTTTAGGTGTCATGGAGTCAGAACTGGTTCATAGCTGATCCTCCAGTGGGTTTTCAGAGGCTGTAAATCACACGGAAGAGACTTCCCATTAGCAGAGCAGTTGGTGGACCATATGTCTGGGTCAGTAGGGCAACAACTCATCACTAGGACATCAGCAGTTGGTGGTGCTTGCAAGTGGAGTATGGCTCATAGCTCCCTATAGATAAGGATATAATGGGGGCTACAAAATGACCCCCATTTCTGATAAACCAAACAATTATAGGAAGATCAAAAGTGGACCATAACACACTTTAATTTCATGTAAGGCCTTATTGGACATAAGGGGAGTACTCTCAGGGTATGGCATATACTGTTAGTAGGTACCATCAAGTTGACTATAAGTCAGTGATCCTATGAACATCCTAACCTTGGCCTATCACCTGCCATCCTCAGTGTCTCTGATATGTTCCAGCCCATTGTTACAGTCACTGTGTCAATCCATCTTGTTGGGGAGGGGTCTTCCTCTCTTTTGCTGACCCTCCAACTTTGCCAGCTTGATGCCTTTTTCCAAGGCTTGGCCCCTCCCAACAACATGTCAAAGTGCGTGAGATGTAGTTTCACCATTTTTTCCTCTAAGGAACACTCTGGTTGCACTTCCTCCAAGATAGACTTAATTTGTTCTTCTGGCTGTCCACGGGATATACAAAAACCCTGCTCCAATACCACAACCCAAAGGCATCAATTCTGCCAACCCTATTCAGGGTCAACTTTCAGACGCACAGGAAATAACTGAAACTATCATGATTGGATCAGGCACACCTTAGTCTTTAAACATGCTGTGGCTTTAACCAGTGTGCCAACATGGAGTTCTGGTGGCAGAGTCTATAGGAAGTTCCACTGCTAATCCAAAGATCAAGCCTCTTTGGTGCTTCAAACCCACCAATGGGTACTCAGGAGTATGATAGTCAATCTCTTCCGATTCAAGTTACTGTCTTCGAAATCCAATAGAGAGTCAACTTTCAGTTGGTTCTGACTCAAGGGCAATGAGAGGGGGAAGAGAGAGCTAATACAGGACTAAAGGAAGCTGACAGAAGGTACTTCAGTATCAAGAAGAACTAATTACCACGAGTGGAGCATGTTTTTTGGATCTAGGCCCCCAGGTGGTGAAGCTCCTCGTTACCTGGGAAGGCTCCAGAGGTTTCCAGGGAACACAGGCGATGTTGAAGGAAATAAGGACTTGCCTCTACTCCTGACAGAGAGCACAGGCTCTTTCCTAGGGCTGGAACCCTGATTTTGGACTTCTAACCTCCTAAGTGGTAAGAAAACAAACTGCTGTTTGTCAAAGGCATCCATCCACATGTGGGATCTCTTATAGCAACACTAGATAATTAAAGCGTGCAAGTGAAGGTTTGTGTGCACTTATATTTTGTTTGTCAGAGTATACAATAAATATAATCAGCTCTCTAAAGACAGAAAGAAAACCCCTGGAATAAAGGCATCCAAGCGAAGATTTAACATGTGATTTACCGACGTCTCTTTCCTCTGTCTTAGTGACTGTGAAAGCACATGGCAACAGATGCCTCTGTCAGCCTGACTTAGGTCCTGAGCACTGGAGTCTTTATAATTTTCCTAGGATTTGCAGCAAGAAAACGACAAAAATTCTTTTGTATTAAGGCACAGATTTTTTTTGATACTTGATAAGACAGCATAAACCTAGCCTATTCTGAAAAGGGAAACATGAGAAATAGAAAAAACAAGCAGACAAATCCAAAATCTGGACATACTACAAGGTCTGGCTTCAAGGATCACAGCCATGAAAAAAAGCAAAAGTACTGGTGTAGATTTTAAAAAGATATTGCAGACGTCACAGCCACATGAATGAAATGTGACTGAGTGTTAGACCGAGGAGGAAAAGGAACAGCAACAAAAAACTGCGGGAACAATAAGCTTAAGTAAAGAATTTTCTTGTTTATGTAGGGGTGTGGGGGGTGTGGGTGGTGTGTGTGTCTAAATGAAGAGGTGCATGCTAAAGTACTTAACAGTGAGGTATCATAATGTCAGCAAAAATACATCCCAGAGTGAACATGGACACACACACATGAAGCCCTGGTGTCAGAGTGAGTAAATGCTCAAGTTGTTAACAGAAAGGCAGGAAATTTGAATTCACCAGTAATTCCACAGGGCAATGATGTTGCAGTCTGCTTTCATAAAGGTAGCAACCTGGGGAGGCCTATGAACATAGTTCTATGAGTCAAAATCAACTACTACATAATGGACACACACACATACACACACACACAGACACGAAGATACTGTGGGTTTAACTCCAGACCACCAAAGTAGAAGGAAGATCACAATAAAGTGTCAAATTATTTGGTTTTCCCCAAATCTACTAACCTAGTGCTGTCTAGTTGATTTTGACTCTCCATTTGGATTTTTCAGGCTATAAGTTGTGACAAAATCATATGAAGCTCTGGTTTCCTAGGGGTAAGAAGCTGCGCTACCATCCCAAAGGCACATGGTTCAAATCTACCAGATGCTCTGTGGGAGAAAGATGGGCATTCTTTTCCTATTAATTAAAAACAGTTCATTTCCTGCCTCTGAAAACCTGCTGGAGGTCACCTTTGGGTCAGTTCCCATTTGATAGTACACATCATCATCAACAACAAGTTTTAACAAGAGTAGCTTGCTTTATCTTTCTCTTAAGGCATGGCTGGTGAAATTGAACCTCTGACCTTTTGATTACCAGCATAACAAGTACATCACTGTGCCACCAAGGATCCTTTTTGGTTTCCCAATGCAAATAAAGTTATGCTTACAGTGCAAGTCTGTTAAATGTGTGGTAGCAGTATGAAAACATCTGACACTATAGAGGCATGGAGTGAGCACATGCGGTAGGAAAAAAGGATGACAGACTTGTGTAACACAAGGTTGTCCTAAACTTTCAATTTGCAAAACATTTAGTCTATGAAGTGCAGTAAACAAAGTACACTAAAACTAGGTCCATCAATCAGCGTATCTATTTATCTAATAGTGTGAGAGAGAAAACCTAGTTGGTTAATCTATGCAGTAGATATTCACTGGGATATTCCTTTTAGTAAACAGATAGTTTGGAGGTCTTTTTAACGAAAAGTTGGGAGAAATAGAATTACTAAATTCAAATCAAGAAAGAGAATGAAAAACTGCTGTTTCTTGAATTAATGAGATATGCAAACACTTCTGATACTTAATCTATGTCAACTTGGCACTATGGTGACTTCCACTGATAGTCCATCGATACAAAGGGAAAATGCCCGTGTGACACATGGGCATACAGCAGAGGTGAGTTTTGAAACTGAATTTTGGCAATTCCAAAGCCTATGGTTGTTTCTCCAATTCCCATCTTCAATAGGAATTTGGACACTAACCGATCACTCCAGAATAATGATGAGTGATGTGAGAAACATAGTCAAATACTCCCCCTGTGTCACCAAACAATCTTCAGAGGAATAATTTTATCAGCAAACTTGAGATTCAAACCATTTATGTTCTCTTGGTGTCTCATGCAAAATGAGGAAACTTCAGCTTCACTGCTAAATTCTAACCCTGTGAACATGATGGTAACATGTACTTAGGACAAAATTGCAACCAATGTATCAGCAATAGCTATTCCCTTTAAGGTACACATATACTTCTATCTCAGCATGCTCCTTCAGGCCTACCCACACCAAAAAGTACAGCTTTCATCAAGTGATGTCATAGTAGTCAAATAGTACCAAATAAATTGTGAAAAACTGTGGAATGACCATTATGGGCAGTTGAAAAGGGCCTTGACGTCCTGTTCTTTGATAGTCAACCACAAAACAAATGAGGCTGCACCCAGCAGAAGGCCAGAACAGTAGTTTCCACAATGAAATCGAATTAATCTTGAAATTTAATGAGAAACAAATCCCAATAAGACAAGTAAGATCATTTTGTTCTACATAGATGGCTTATCATACTTGTATTTGAAAATATAAGAAATGATAGCTCACTGCTAACCATCTGTTATTTTTATGCTATTCTCCTGTTCTGGTGTTCCTATTGTTATACCAAAGGGGATATTACATTAAAGCCCATTAGGAAACAATCAAATCCAAACTACTGCAAGTTAAACCATAACTGCTTCCACTTCTTGGTTTTAAAAACTAAAAAACCCTGCCATCTCCTTCATTGGTTATGCATTGTTCCACTGACACCCGTACTTGCTTCCCTACCAAGAATGGATGTGAGGGGCCACTGTCTCTTCTTAGATTTCCTAACAACTCAGAGTGACCTTATGAACAGAAGGCCTGAAGCCTTTCTGTAACTATCGACATTTCTCAAAGTTCATAGAGTTTCCAGAGGCATGCTTCTAGATGCCACGACTGTGTGTGCATGAGAATTTTTATTTTGTTAACCTATTGTTGCTCTACTATGCAAACTGGATTGAAAGCAGATAAATGGTCTTTTGATTTACAGGTTCTCAAAGTATGGAAAAAGCACTTGAAGGTTTGACAACATATAAGGAAGACCCAAGAAGCATCAATGCCTTTGAAATGTAGTATTGGTGAAGTTGTTGTTGTCAAGGGCCACTGAATTGATTGCGACATATGAATGATCCTATAGACAGTGGACCCGGTCCCTGCCCTAACCTGTGCCATTCCCATCGTCTCTGACACATTTGAGCCCACTATTACAGTCACTGTGTCAGTTCATCTTGTTGAGGGGATACACCATGGACTGCCAAGAAAACAAACAAATATGGCTTGGAAGAATGCAACTAGGGTGTTCTTTACAGGTAAGGATAGTAAAAATGCCTCACATAGTTTGGGCACGTTATCAGGAAAGGCCAATCCGTGGAAAAAGACATGCTTGGAAAGGTGGAGGGTCAGAGAAAGAGGGGGGCACCCCCCATAGTGACTGTAGCAATGGGCTCAAGCATGTGGGAGATCATGATGGTGGTACAGGACAGGACGAAGTGTCCATTTATTACTCACAGAGTCCATATAAGTTGGAAGTTGACTTGATGGCTCATTAGAGCAGCAACAACATAACACAAATTACATCTAGTGGGAGCTCTGGTGGCCGAGTGGGCAGGGAGTGAAGCTGCTAATCCAAAGGTCGTGCTTCTCTGGTGGTGCGAACTCACCAGCAGCTCTGAGAAAGGAAGATGTGTAATCTCCTCCCATGTGATTTACAACACCTGGAAACCTGCTAGAGGGTCAGGTATGAGTCAGTTCTGACTCAACAGCATCAAGTGAGTAAGTGATAATACGAATAGTGGCATCAGGATATGAGAGAGCTCTGAGCTCTGGTCACGTAGTCCATAGAGAGTTGTGCTGCCAACCCATAGGGCATGTCCCTCTGGCCGTTCAAATCCCCATAGCTCTGAGTTAGTAAGAATGCCATTCTCCTCCTGTGTGAGGAGAAACCCAGTGGAGGGTCCACTACGAGTTGGTTCTGACTCAACAGTGATGAAAGTACAAACTACTTAAAGAGCCCAGATTTTGATTTGCCTGCAATAAATGGATGAGGCTTTAAGGTTTTCCCCCAGTAAGTTTAGCCATACTCTGTGTACAAAAAAGAGTGTCCCTGTCCCTCTATTTAACATCTGTATTTTGGCACCCAAATCTGTAAATAAAGTTAAAATTAAGAGAATCCTCTCCTTTACCTTAAGCTCCTTCTACCACTTTTTCCTTTCCTGACTCATTATGTTTAACTGAACAATCAGAAAAATAACTAAAGGCAAATCATTGAAAAAAATGGAAATGACTAAATATGCTAAACTCATTGCTTTTAATGTACAACAACTACATTGTTAAGTGAATATAGGGATTTTTGTTTTGTTTTGTTTTTGGCTCACCAGCATTTCAGGTATTTCCCCATGAGAGCCATGACAGGGTATGAAAAGCATTCCATCTTGCAATTGCAGATGCTGAAACTGTCACGTATTGTTTTTGTTCAACTTGTGTTGCAATTAGAGCATGAGTATAAGGCTGAGGCCTTGTGGATTAGATACCACTAACCCGCACTTAGATGATACCATTAACCCGCACTAAGATGATACCATTAACCCGCACTAAGATGATACCATTAACCCGCACTTAGATGCTAGTAAGAAGCGAGGCACTGCCTGCTTCTGCTCTCGCAAGGATGGCGGCCACGAATCTAGTTTCCAGGAGCAGTAGCAGTAGCCAATGTTGCAAGCATAATGTCTGTGCTGAGCAGTGACAGTAGGGCATCACGTTGGGCATCAATCCTGGCTGTTAGTCTGGGTCCTTCAGTCTCCTGAGAGATTCCATGAGCCGTTCAATACTCCTTAGCACATACCTTTTCTGCCTAAATTGCCAGAGTTGGTTTCTGTTGATTGAAATGAAGCACTCCTAACTGAAACATATTGAATATACATGTTTCATTAATAATTCATGACAGAAAAAAAAGTGTTCCTAGTTTCTATGGAGGTAAGTACACTCAACTGCCAGGCTTAGCACAAACAAGGCCTAACATTCAGGCATACTGTACTGCAAGATGGAGACAGCTGTTTAGTCAACGTGGTCACTTCCAGATCTAAAAACTTTTGAACTACTCTATGATACAAACATAGAGATGAACCAGACTCTTGTTCTTTATTCACTAACATATCTGCTGAGACATATGAGGTGTAAGGTCAAGAATAATAAAGATATGTAACACCTGATCTTATGTTTTCTGATGACATGATCTGACAGTTTAGTGGACAAGACGGTAAACACATAAATACTATTAAGGATCTGAGCTGCCCTTTCTGTGCTGATGATATAAGTGTCCAATAATAAGGCATCATGCATATGTAGATACTGAGCACTTACAGCTAGGGCGATGTTATGTTTCTAGGGGGTTATGTTTCTAATGGAATTTAACTTTAATGAATTTAAATTTAAATACCCACATGCAACTAGTGGTTCTTATATTGGACAGTACAAATCTGCAGGTTCAGAAAAAGGTAAAATTATTTTGAATGCCATCATAAGTATAATAACCATAAGGTATAATAACCATGTACTCCTCACAGTAGTCACTAAGTATGCACTTTTTAAACATTATTCTAAATTTTCACATTCCTCCCACCAGCTAGCTATTACTATGCACATCTCTCAGGCAAATGAGGAAAGGAAAACTCACAGAAATTAAACTTCTTGCTGGATCACAAAACAGGAAAGAGTAGAGCCAATATATCACACTCAGGTCTAACTTTAAGCCCTCATACTTTTCCCTCCACCTCCAGGAACTCATATAGCATCTGAATATTTAATAAAGAAGATAGAATATGAGCTAAGCTTCAAAGGACAACTAGACAGGAAACATGTATAGTGGTAGAGGAAAAATAGAAAGTCACGAACTAATACTGGAGATGCAGAACACAAGAAAATGTAATGTGTTTAGATAATAGGGTTCCCAAAGAGTCTTGGAGAAGTCTTAGTGGGAAATGGTTAAGCTGTTGACCACTAATTGAAAGGTTGATGGTTCTAATTCCTCTAGAAATACCTCAGAAGAAAGGTCACAAGATCCAGTTCTGAAAGGTCTTGGTCTTAAAAATTCTATTGAGCACAGTTCTACTTTGAAGCAAATGGGGCTGATATGAATTGGAGTCAACCAAAAGGCACTGGGTTTGGTTTGATTTGAAACGTCCTTGGGAAACAGGGAAAGCTAACTTTTACATAAAGAATAAATTTTTAAAGACTTTGAATGTCAGGAATCAGTTGAAGATTTTTGTGGAAGCAGTGCCAAGGTCAAGACATTGTGTGAGAGAACTGATAAAGGTCCTGGACGGTTAGATCAGATCAGAGTGGGGAGATTTGGAGATAGGTTCAGCAGTAAAGAGGCTGTCACATGATTTCAAAAGTTATCTGACCAAGTTCTGAATTATGGAGATGAAAATAAGAATGGAAAAAAAGAACTGAGAAGAATTAGGAAGGAAATGTATAGGAAGATGCCAAGGGATATTCCTGGATATACCTGGTCAACAGGTAGGCATTATTTGGACCAAGTCATGCTTCAAATTTTTTATTTAGTTGTTGTTATGTGCTGTTGAGTCACCTGTCACTCATAGCAACCTTATGTACAGCAGCTCTGGAGTCTGCCCTGTCCAGAGCCAGTCTTACTGATCCTGAGACACCTAATCCCATTGCCGCAGTTACTGTACCAACCCATCTCATTCCTGAGTCTTCATCTCCTGCTCTGTCCCTCTACCGTTCTGAGCATGATGTCCCTCTCCAAGGAATGGACCCTCCTGGCCACATGTCCGAAGTATGTGAGATGGAGCTTCAGAATCCTAGCCTCTAAGGAGAAACTTAGTTCCCATTTGTTCTCTTGGTGGTCCATAATATGTTCAAGACTTCTCCAGCACCACAACTTAAAGGCATCGAGGCAACATTATGAAATGGAGATTTTAAGTAAATATCCACATTTATAGCTACTCTTGTGAAGAATAAAGTTTTCAAATATCAACTAAATATATTCAATCAGGCACCAATTGGATAGGAAGAAGTGAGTACTGAAGACTTTTTTTGGATGGGTGAGCTTTCTTTCTCCAGTGCTGGAGAGCCGTTGACTTCTTGTCTTATATCTGGCCTACTGTCTGGATATTGTCAGTTCTCTGGTCCTTAATTTAAAAAAAAAAAGGACCAAGATGACTGAAATGGCTAAAATATATAGTCCCTTCATTTTACTCTTATTATATAAAATCTATTATCTTTATAATTGGTATTTTAAAACTAGATTTTATGACTTTTAGTTTCTGTTTCTCTTTGTTTAAATACTATCATTTTATAGCACTCATTAATTTTCACCTTTCTTTTAAAAAACCATTACAATTTGAGACAGAACATATTTATAGGATTCTCTGGACAATGACTAAGAATGACAGAAGACCAATCGGTGCCTTCAAGTTGTAGTGCTGGAGAAGAGTCTTGAATATACCATGGGCTGCCAAAAAAATAAATAGGTCTGTCTTGGAGAGGGTGAAACCAAGTCTCTCTCTGGAGGCTAGGATTCTGGAGCTCCGTCTCACATACTTTGGTCATGTGGCCAGGAGAGATTGGTCCTTGGAGAAGGACTTCATGCTTGGAAGGGTATAGGGACAATGCAGGAGAGGAAGAACCTGGATGAGATGGATTGATACAGTAACTGGGGCGATGTGGGTTGGTGTGTCGGAATTAGTGAGACTGTCTCAGGACAGGGTAGGGTTCAGAGCTGCTGTACATAGGGTCACTATGGGTCGCAGATGACTCAATGACACAACAGCAGCAACAATAACAACAACAATAATTGACCTGATCAATAATAAAGGTCTATCTACTTACTAACTGCAGAGAGCATACATTACAGTCAGTCCATGGTAGCTATAGAATGCTGTCAAAACATTCAGATGAGTTTTTTTATACGTTACTACACACCATCGTCTTCTCAATTACTTGCTACACATCAGAGAGCTGGACAATGAATAAGGATGATGGGAGAAGAAGTGATGTCTTTGAATTGTGGTGCTGGAGAGGATTTCCAGAAGAACAAAGTTATATCCCAGATTGCTCCTTGGAAAGGGACATCATACTTGGAAATATGGAGGGTCAGTGACCCCATTGAGATGGATTGACAGGGTGACTGCAGCAATGGGCTCTAGTGTGTCAGGGATGATGAGGATGGTACAAGATGCAGCAGGTTTTGGGTTGGCTGTTTATAGGTTTGCTATGAGTTGTACTCAACTCAATGACACCTAACAACACACAAAACATAGGAAAGTTCCAATTTGTCCCAATTCCAATTGGTGATCCATCCTTCCTTCCTTCCTTCCTTCCTTCCTTCCCTCCCTCATGAGTCTATGGAAGGATGACAGTTAATTGTAATGAAACTTGACTTTAATGTTAAATTTTCAGATTCCTTCAAATATACTACTTGGGCAATCAAAGAATCTGAATCTTAGATTTATTTAAAAAACAAGGAGAAGGGGGAAATCAATAAGTAGACAACAGATATATATTAAGATCAATGAAAGGCAAGAAAATATTTAATAAGGAGATGATGAATACAATATCACTAAATAAAGGGAAGACACAGAGAGATGCCCAAGAAATAAAGTGTTAAAAAGAAGAAAGGTAATATTTATGAGTGGAATTATTTCTTTAACTTCTAAACAGAAAAAAAAATCTTTGCTACTCTTTATTTTCCTAGAATGTAAATATAATAGAAAAATAATATATTACTGTCTAAAATGGTATGAGTTAATTTCAAAATATCCTAATAAATATACTCAATCATAATAAAGCAGAAATAATATTCACTAAAGGGAGAGAGAGATTCATAGCTTATAAATGAGGTCCTAGTAACTACTATGAAGATACCTAAAAATCTAAGATGACAGAATTAAAAAATTCTAGATCGTATGTTTATATTTAAAAGCAGTATAAAAGTAATGGATAGCAGTCAGTTATATTGATATTCAGCTTTTAAAAATGACAGAATTATACGCTGATATTACACCTACTCATCAATTATGTACATGGTTACATTCCAAAGAAAAAATCATTATGTGAGAAATGCATTATACAAAAATGGAAGATGATGACATCAGATTGCAAGACAGTGAATGGCTATATCATCATAAAACTGTCAAAGTACATCATTAGCCAACTTTCAAATCATTGAGAAGCATGTCTCAGCCAAGCTGACATATCGTCCTACCCAGCAGTCCTGTGTCTAGCACCTTGGCATTTGCTACTGCCAAATGTCACTAAAGCACAAAATAGTTGTGCGATTTTTAGTATTATAGCAAATATGAAATGTGTAATAACAAAGTGGTTGATAAATGGCGAGTATTAAACATTTACTTAATTTAAAAAAATTGAACTTCCCATGAGAACAAATAAGAATGTCCTGGAGAGGGTGAAACCAGGTTGCTCTTTGGAGGCAAAGATTATGAAGCTCTATCTCACATACTTTGGGCATATTGCCAAGAAGGACTGGTCTTTGGAGAAGGACATCATGCTTGGAAGAGGGGAGGGTCGGCACTGGAAAGGAAGACCCTGGATGAGATAGATTGTCATTGTGACTGTGGCAATGGGGGCAAGTGTGTCAGAAACAGTGAGACTGGCTCAAGACAGTGCAGGGTATAGAGCTATTGTTCATCTCCACAACTCAACTCAACAACATAGAACAACAAGAAGTAGGTGTATTGACAGACACTCAACAGTTACTGTAGTAGGTATGATGTGTACACTTATAAGAGTTAAATTTAAGAATATGAAGATTTTTTACTATGAAAGTGACTGCAAATTTCTGGACTTCTAAAAAAGTCAGATGGGTAGGATTAGTAACAAATTTATTTATTAGATATAAAGATTAAAATACGAGAACATTTACATAATCTTCTTCATGGATATGTTGTCTCTTAAGGATTAAAGGAGGAAATAGGTTTTTCCATTTAGGTCACCTGTATATTAATTACTCATAGCTTCATTATCATATGAATAGAATTTTTCCCTCAGTTTTTTTTTTTGGTGATTTTAAAAATAATTCCTGTTTTTCAATGGCTTTACTGTAATTAAATTTTCAATTTAGTAGCACGTAAAACAAATGGAATGAGTCAATTTATTTAATGAGTATTAAGATGACAGGCTGGCTTCTTTAAGATTACCAGAACATATTTTAAACAAAGAAGGTCAAATTCATCACAGGAAAGAAGCATCAGCTGTCAATCGCATGTAACATTAAGATAGCATCAAGGAAACAGATCAGTATTAGAGCATGTGCCTTTTGTCTACATTGTTGTTGTTGTGTACGACAGAGTTGGAACCAACCTCTAGTGGGTTTTCAGAGGGAGTTAATCACATAGGATTAGATTGCCCGTCTTTCTCCTGCAGATCAACTGATGGCCTCAAACTGTGTGCCTTCGGGATTGCAATGCAGCTTCTTTGCTATTAGCCTACCAGAGCTTTATCTATATAGATGAAGAGTTGTAAGATTGAGTCTCTGATTAAGAAAATTAGTTCTTTAATATACTTCTTCTTAAAATTGTCCATGATGTTATTACTGTATGGTATTACATACGGTAATAGATTATATTATGGAGAAAGACTCAAGGTTGGGGTCAATTAGTTAATGTAGTAAAGCTGATATTTATCTAGTAGGATTAAATAATAAAATAAACATAATTTATACACCCTTAAATAACACTTAAAGTACTATTATTATTAATTTTATGTATTTTTTAAAAAACACAGAGATTCAGGAAAGATTGATCTGGAGTATCCCAGGAACAAAGATGAAAACAAAGCAAAAATCACTTCAAAGCATACAAAAAAGATGTCATAAAGGCAAGTGAACAACGTTCAGGTCACATACTTTACTTAAATCATCATCTTCCCCCCGTGTATTTCTAAGGTCGCACCAAAAGAGGACGTTGCTGCATTTTTATTTATTGTTCGGGTCTGTTGCTTATATTTTCCTTGAAGTTATAAAAATCCAAAACGGTTCACAGTAAAAACAGAGCAAGTTATTAAAAAAAAAGAGAAATGTCGCTTTCACCCTCATTGAAACTAGCTCTATAATTTATGTGATTTATGATCCGTTATTTATTTATGATCAGGTTGCTTAACTTCCCTAAATCTCGGTTTTTCACTCTTATAGACTGAGGACAATAATAACTACCTTGAAAAATTTATCATGAAATTAAAGGAATGAGACACATAGATTGTATACAATAAATGATAGCTGTTTTAAATGATGGCTAAACAACCATCATACTTTTTTCCTCTCGGTATAACTGTAAATTACAAGGAAATGCATTGTACTAACAAAGAAATAATAAATAGTACAGTTAGGATTATGGGCTTCAAAGTCAGATTAGGAGTTTATATTTTAGTTTCACCCAATGGTCATGGAGTCTGGCCAAATTGCTTTCAGTGGTAAGGACAGCCTGTGATATACGCAAACCTGGTGTGCAAATGACTCTTAATGAGATTGGTCAGTTTTGCTATCCTGCCAGGTTTAAATTTGGCAAGTTTCAACTCTTAATTACTGCCTGGAACCGCCACATAACTGACCCTTCATCAGATTTCTAAGGCTTTAAACAGCACGGGAGGGAAATCGCCCATCTTTTTCCTGAAGAGTTTCTGCTGGATTTTAGGCATAAGCAGTGTAACTCTCTACAGACTTCACCACCAGAGTTCTCTTGTGAAGGTTTAGAAGAAAATGGGAATCTCACTATGAAGAAAGAAGCAGCAGCAAATGAGATTCCTGCAGCAGTCAGACCAGGACCTAGCCAAGAGCAGCAGCTGTGGGGTAAGAGCACCAGGGGAAAACCAGGGACCAGCATGAGGCAGGGCTGGCCTGGGATTGCTGCCTCACAGAGCAAGAGCCAGGGCTATTCATTCAAGCTTGTTGGAGAATTGGGGTGGAGATGCCAAAATCGGCAGTACTGAGAGAGACTGACAACACTGACCTACACCAACTTACTGCAAGGATGAATTTCAAAGGGCCTGAGAGCATGCTTGATAAACTGAAGAATCGTATCCTGTTGCCTACTTGAATTGTAAGCTATTATCTTTTCTGATAAGTTTTAAAAATTGTAAAATGTTTATGTTATGATAAAATATATTTTAACGATGCTGTTGTTGTTGTCTTCCAGTTGAGCACAACTCATAGCAACCCTATGAACAAAAGGCGCAAAGCTCCTCTACAACTATTGACATTTATCAAAGTTCATAGAGTGTCTGGAGGCATGTTATTTAGGAAGTGGATCCTAGCGAAGCTTATGAGATTATCCACACATAGTTCTTATGTGTTTTGACACTGGGAGAACTTTTACAACTGACTTTAACCCTCATTTTTTTTCAGGACACCTTTCTCTCCTAAATGAATTCTTTATAGTGCAAATGCTCACTGAACTCTGTACTTCACTTTCCTACCACTTATCACAGTTATCATACAGGTATTTCTAATAATGTCTATTTTCATTACTCGATAAGCTGTAAGGAAGTAGAGGGCATTTCTTTGTGGCTCATAGAGTATCACTATTGCTATGATATCAAATAGTCTTACTAAATATATTTAATGCATACTGCTTTAAAAATATTTTTAATACAGAATGGTGGCTTCGTGGCAAGAAGCTGCACTGCAATCCCAAAGGCACACAGTTTGAATCCACCAATTTCTCCTCTCGTACAATTGACTTCCTCTGAAAACCTGCCAGAGGATGAACACCGAGTCAATTCCCACTCTAAGGTACACATCAACAACAACATGAATGACAAGGTTATGGAGTCTTGGAAGATTTTTTGTGTATGTGTAGATATGTAGAATATAGTAATGTCTGTATACTCCATTATGAAAATGAAATGAAAACATGAAATTGAAAGACAGCTTCTAATTGAGCTACCTTAGCTCCTGCATTATTTCTGGCAAAACAAAAAACAAAAAAAAAGACAACCATTAACATTTAACTAGCTTAAAGAATGCGATGGATTGGTCAAATCACACTCATCAATAAACAGTACTCTCTTTAGAAATGTTTCTCTAAGCAGAGTGAAAGTCATGTCATAAGTGACTCACTTTTGGTCACAAATTAGAATGGATTTCATAGTTAATGCTTTAATAGCACGGTCCTGGGTAAGCTCATGGTGGCTGTTGTGTGTAACTGAGTTGGAACAGATGCACAGCTGACCATCAAGTGGGTTTTCAGAGGCTTCAAAATCGCACAGAAGGAGACTGCCCATCTTCCTCTCATAGAGCAGCTGGTGAATTCAAACTGTGTGTTTTGGGGTTAACAGCTCATTTTCCACCACTAGTCAAGCAGAGCTCACCAGACATTAGAATAATTCTGTGTCTTAATTCACTCATAATTCATGTGTCTTGTGTAGGAGTCACAGTAGGAAGGAGAAAAAAAAAAAATCACTTCTCCAGGCTGTGACTTCTAACTTTTACAACTCTGCAGAGTATGTTGAAATATCTTAAAAAAAAATTTCAGGACTTTTAAAGGTGCTAGAAGTGTTGCAAAAAGCAAAGGAGCAAGTTAAGATTTCATCTCTTAGCTATAAAACAATTCTAACCCATGGAAAGACCTCTCATTTAAAGAGTGTTCCTCCTCTCTAGTTAGTAGAACTGTATGTTTCGATTTAGAAACACTGCCTTCTTTCTGGAATATTTTGTCTTGGCAACTCAAAAAGGCACATTAAGGAATAGAAATGTGTTCCAATTGTTCATGTGTGGATATAGGAATTTCCTTTAGGATTAGTCTGTGTATGCCTACATTAAGGGGAATGTATTTTAATTTTCTGTTGTTTTTTTTTAAAAAAAACCCTCATATTTATATAAGCTTTTCTTGCTGTCTCCAATAGAATGGGTATTCACTTCCTCTTTTCCCTCTGTAGTTAAGGCCAAAAAATGGTGACTAATTAGATGCAATAAACTAGGCATATCAGATGGGTAATCCTATTTAAAATTCAAGGGGAAAAACGATATTGGAAGCGAACTCAACACAGAAGATATAGCACTTAAAAAATAAAAGTTGGTAAATGAAGCCAGGATAATGTAGGCCTTATATAAAATATGTATTTTCAGGCATCTCTGGATTTGAATTCTAGATTTACCACTTACTAGATATGTCACTGCAGCTACATATATATGCAAATAACAACTTGGCCCAGCTTGGAGTTAAGCACATAGGTGATGTTACTAACTGCCTAGGTTCAAATGTTACATTTATTGCTCCCGGCAAGTTTATGAACTAGTGTCTATCTCACTTTTCTCATCTATAAACTGGGGATGATGACAATAAAAGTAATGCCTTAAAAAGTTGTAGGCCTAAAAGACTATACAAATGGCAATTTTTTTAGAACAGTACCTGGCTTGTAGTAAGTACTGGAAGTTTTTAAGCTATAATGATGATCATCTATAGTCCGATTTTTAATTTTCTGATGGGTTCAAGTTTTCTGGAATTAAAATCATTTCTTAATTATAGAAAGCAAAGGAAAGATAAATCGACAAACAAGAACAAAGGGTTAATGCATACCTGAAGAGTAATGCTTTTCTAAGGAAGCACCCTATTTTCAGTATCCTTCAGGTAATGTAGGCTAGCAAACTTCTGGCAACAGTAACCTAGCAGGAAACTGGAATGCTTTTACAATATTGAAGCTTCTCCTTTCACCCCAAAAGGACCAGGAGAAAAACTGTCTTTCTACCTTTTCTTAGGAGAGGTAGCTAGTTTCTTCTAATCAAGGCTCATTACAAATTCTTTAATAAGAAGTCACTGATAGTTACAGAAGAAAAGAACAACAAATTCTATTACATACATTAACTAGGTAACAGAATGATAATAACTACCATTCTGTGACTATACATCTTTCTAAAGAACAAATAGTTTACAACTACACATAAATAAACAATTTAGAATGTCAGAACACTGTAATTTAACGGCAAAAGCTCACTTTGAGTTACAGGCTGTATTTTCAGTACCAGTTGCTTAGTCTTATTATTGTGACATCACATTCTTTATGAAGAAAACACACGTTCTGCTACTCAAGACTTTGCAAGGGCTTGCAGCCACTTGGAGAAACATTGGAAAGGGTGGGCCTCTCTCCTGTTTTTCTCATTAACTTAATTATAAGAGCATCATCCAAAATCCACAGACACAAAACCAATGCTCATAATTAGAGTACAACCTTTTCAAACAAAGTTCCAAGAGTCCATAACACAATCAGCCTTATCAACCACACATCCACTTTATTCTTCAAGATCTTTAATTTTTATAGGCTTAGATGCTTCTTTCTAAATTTTGCTAGATTTTTCCTTTAGTTTTCCAAACTATTTCTATCCTTGAGGTCAAATGCTAATATTAACAGCAACTGTTAAGAAAACCACAATAGAGTGCCTGCAAAGTGCTGTACAACCAACCCCCCACAAACGTATATCTCCGTTCAACTTAAACGCACTTGATAATTCAACTTCTCTAGTGGTACCTGTGAAACCATCAAAAGGACCACTGACTTCTCCCCAGCTCAGCAGGAGAGCAGAAGGGGGTGGGTCACTGCAACCAGGAGGTCTCTCTCCCCACTTTCACCCAGACACATTAACAAACGATTGCTACCCAGGATGGGTGTCTCACCTCCATCTTCCTCCTCCAGCGAGTTCATGCAGGGAAAGTAGCCGGCCAGAGCCTCGAAGGAGGCAGAGAGGCTGCTCCGGCTCTGGGAGCGCTGGATGGCACGGCCTGGGGCGCCAGGGCCCCCCAAGCCCTGCCGGCCCATCTTGATGGAGTATGCGCTTGTCCCGCGGTACAAGATTCGAGGCGTCTTGGCGGCTGGGGTGCGGCGACTGTAGAACTTCGGGGGCCAGGAAGGTGCAACTGGACCTTGGGGTGCTTGCCGCTGCCTCTTTGATCCTGTCCAGAGGACACGTGGCTGTGCAGCCGGCCAGGATCTCAGTTTTGGGGGAGGGATTCAGATGAGGTGGTTGTGGAGTTGTTGGGGGAGATGGTGGCAGCAGCTCCCAGAGAAAGTGCAAGGTTTAGCTCAGGGAGGAGTGGAGTCCAGGAGCAGCCTCGCTTCCCTCCCCTCACTGGGAGATGCTGCTGATGCTGAGGTCTCAGCCAATCAGCGGCCGGAGGGGGCGGTGGCAGCCGCAGCACCTTCACCAGGGGAGCTGCTCCTGCCTCCAGCCTCAGGTTCTGGCAAGGCTAACCTGGAGAGGCCCCTAGCACTTCCTCTTCTCCCTCTGTGTGCTTAAAGCCAAAGAATGGGGACTAGTTACAAGCTGGGCTGTTCAGATGGCCAACATAACACTCACATTTTTTGGCGGTCACTTTGCCTTTTCCTTAGTTTGGCTTACAAATTGTTGAACTGATAAAAGCATAGAGAGGAAGAAATACTGACATTTGCTTCGAACCATAATCCTGAAGACCAGCGTGTTTTAAGAGATTCCACGGAAATGCAAAATGAAAGCTTCCTCTTTTATATGTTCATTGTTAAAAAGAAAAAGACCCAACAGAGGGGGAAGAGAGGTTTGAAAAAACAAAACAATAATTTCCTGAAGCAAAAACTATGATGCGCATCAATTTTGTTTTAATTTCAAGATTTTTTAAATACTTTCATTACTTCAAGTTACATACTCTGCAATCCATTTTTGCTAAAACTAACAACAATGCAAGGCCTGACATCTGAAGCAAAGGCAGCATCTGCTTAACAGAAATCTGGAACCAACACAAACCAGAAACAAAACAGTTAAGAGTGAAGTTGCACTTTACATTCAAATCTTAGGACATAAAGCAACTCTTTATTTTCTTTTACTGGGTGTCAGACTGTCTTTTTTTTGTAACCTTAGACAAGCTACATAATCTTTCCGTTTTCTAATCCATGAAAACAATTTTTTAAAAAATGCAAAGAGTATGGTGGAAGGGTAAAACACAGTGATTCCAGTCCAAGCCATGTCACAGCATGATAAGTAGGTGTAAATAGAGAATTTACAAGTGCTTTGTAAAACATAAATTATAGGGGTCAAAAATAGTTTTGTTCATTCAATAAGTATTTCCTGAACATTATGAACATGCTAGATGCACTAGGAGATTTAAAAGCCTCATCCAGTTATTTTAACCGAGACCCTTGTTTATGGCAGGAACATTTGTCAATGCTTCTTATCTTTATGTGTTATCAAGTCAACTACAATTCACAGCGACCTATGAACAACAGATGAGAACCCTGCTGTGTCATCCTCTGGACCTCCCACATACTACAGTCCATTAGACAGTGTGTCTATCCATCTTATTGTTCACAGCCAGCTAAAACTCTCTGCCCTCATGGCGCTTACATTCTAGGGGCACAGAGAGACACAATAAATAAACCAGGATATTATCTAGTGTTTAAAAAAGAGATCAATGAAAAAAAAATTAGAAAATGAAAAGAAAAAAAAAACCACCCCACACCACAACCCCACAAAGTTAAGAGTATGGAAACAGGCAGCAATTTAATATAGCACTGTCAGTGTCGGCTTCATTGGCAAGTTGACGTCGGAACAAAGACGGGAATCAACGGAGAAAGTCAGCCTTGCAGATTATCGGAAAGAACACTGATAAGACTAGCAAGCTTTTTGAGCATCTTCTCACAACAAGCAACTTTTATTCAGGAAATAGAAACTTTTGTATCAATGAGATTTCCCCCCTCCACATTAGACTAAAGAGAATCATTGAATTTTGGAAATTAAAAGAGCTCTGCTGGAAATCATCTCCATCACCCTTCCTTTTATCTGTTATAGTCACAAACCTTTAGTGAGCCATAAAGAGTAACTTGTGAGGCATTTGTCAATATTTGAAGAGCACAGATAACATAGGGAAGTGGTAGAACTCTGAGCTGAATATGTAAAAACATGTAAATCAGAAATATTTATATTAGAATGTTTTTTAATAAACTATAGATTTTTCCTATATGTGCTTTTGAGTAAGTCATTGTCATGGGGCGGGAACCAACTCATAGCTGACCCGCTAGCAGGTTTCCAGAGGCTCTGAATCACGTGGGACGAGAATGTCCAGCCTAGGGAGCCGCTGGTGTATGTGCAGTGCCTCTGGCTCGGCAGGAGCTGTACAAGTCCTAACAGATTGCACCACCAGAGCATATATAATGTATCGATGATCTATTTAGTCAAAACCAATTTTTAAAAATCCTAAATTAGTTTCCTTTTGTATAAAACATCTTTGCATTTAGATCATGAGGAACTGATACATATTCATTCAACAACTTGCTAAGAGCTTACCACATGTTAGGCACTATTCTAGGCGCTGGGCATATACTGGTGAACAAATGGACAAAAATCCCTTCATTATAGTGCTTACATGCCAGGGAAGTGATAGCTCATGCTTGCTAGATGTGATTGAGTCCATTCTGATTCACAGACAATCTATGTAACAGAATTAAATGCTACTTGGTCCTATACCAACCCCATAATCATTACTATGTTCAAATTCATTATTGTAGTAATTTTGCTCATGCATCTCATTAAAGGTCTTAATTGTTTTCACTGACCTTCTATTTTGCCAACAGCTAACAATTCCATTCCTTTTACTCTATGACAAACTTTCTTACAAACAACTTTACATGCTACGCAATCAACTAACTTAAAAACCACATAATCTCTTGTTGTGTATCTTTGAGTCAGAACTGACCCTGCTGACCTTCCAGCGAGTTTTCACAGGCAGCTGATTGCACAGGAGAATATTGTCCATCTTTCTCCCATGTTGAAGCTGGTGGATCTGAACCTTCTATCTTTGAGTTGCCAGCTCAATTCCTTATTAAACTTATTTTAGAGAGAAGAAAACGGACGCTTAGTGAAGGTAAGTCTCTGTACCAAGGTTATATAAATTACTAGGAAATGGAACTAAGATTAAAAATCAGGAAGTTTGGGGTATACTGTGCAAAAGTAATTCATCCAATGTCATAATTAGGAAACCCAGATTTTAATCCAGGCCTGTTAATCCCAAAATACATACTTTAACTACCAAGGGACATTGCTTAAAAGAATCAACTGACATCAACAATTAAGCAATGGGACTGCCAAAAGAAAGAATTATGCTTTTACCTCTGAGGAACTTCCCACAAGGTACTTTTATATATAATATGATACATTTAAATGATTTCTCATTCTATGATAAACTCTTATCTGAGCATCCTTAAGAAGTTTGAGGAGTCATGGGGATGGTTTCAAGAGGCATCACAAACAGCTGAACCTCCAGAGGGCATAAAACATGCTGCACTGTTAGAATGTGCCACTGAGTCAGAACCAACTCAAATATTCAGAGGCTATAGATTGTCTGGGAGGAGACTGCCTGTCTTTCTCCAGCAGAGCAGACAATGGATTTGAATCACTTACTTTTGGCTTGGCAATGCAACCCCTTATCCACACATCCACGAGATTTGCTCTTCACTTCTATTTGCTCACCTCTGATTATAGATTTCCCCCAAATAAAATTTAGTCAAAATTACACATTTTGGAGAAATAATCTAAAAATTCATCTAAAAAGATGAGAGAAGCGATGTAAACCAATTAAAAAAAACCCTCAAATGCACAATAACAACAATAAAATCCAAAACTCAGAAAAATTGCTCATTGTGTCCATATACCATCTATGCAAGCTTTAAGATGTGAATTATCAGTTCCAAGGGGGAGGAAGAAAAGTATTCACATAAACACTTCATTTCACCAACACAATTAAGGATGGTTCATTCATAAATTATGTCGATAGACAGATTAGACACAATGTTATTTTCAGAACTAAAACGATCAATGAAAAGAGAAATGCATGAAATATCATAATTTTAAAATAAGTCAGAGTTCCCTTTCTAATGTGTGACAGTCTTCTCTCTTTTCTTGACTTTCTCATGCATTTATTCAGATATTTATTGAGAATCAGATGCCTTCTACAGATACGTAGATAAAACATGCGCAAAGTACAGTTCTGGCCCTCAAGGAGCTGAGAGTCTGATTAGGGGAGGGAGGAGGGCAGCATGGATGACAGATGACAAAAGAAAATAATTGCAATACAGTGGATCAACAGTATATTAGTGATAGGTTTCAGGCATTTTGGTTACAAAGTAAGGAATGGCCAAGTCTATTTAGCTGGATCCAAGAAGGCTTTGCAGAAAAAGAGATGTCAGAGCTGCCTCTTGAAGGATGAGCTTAGTACGCAGAAAAGTAGGAGCGAATGAAATGAAAAGGTAAGGGTCTCTGTCAGTATATTCTTCAATCTGGAAATAGGGATAAATAGGGCTTCATCGAAGAATATCCTTTCCCATCTTTTCTAGGAGAGGAAAAGTGGTGAGGATGTTTTCTAAGTTTGAGAATTTTCCTGTTCTGATATTCCAACCAATGCTATAGTGCTGATAACTTATACCAGGTATTTAAAGTAATGTTAGAAAATTCTCAAATCACTTGAAACAGAAAGGGGGGAGGGTTTTTTTTTTTAGGTTCTAACAATTCTTTTTGAATTCTAGGTGAATGTCACCCAGCAATTTCTTCTATTATAATAGCACCATGAAATTTTGTAGGTGTAACCATTTTGCACAAAATACAGCATGATCTAAAAATTGTACATAAATTTCAGGCACCAATACTTAAAAATACAGTTCTGACAGTATAGTGAAAATTGTACTTGATTTCAGTTTTTTTAAGTGAAGGAAAAGGATATATAGAAAACCATTTCTGGCCAAGCAGGAAGCTTCTGACAACTACATATGTTTAAATATCAAAAGAAAGAAAAGGGTATACAGTAAAAGACTCTGGCATAAAAAGAGATGGTCTAGAACTGACAGAGGTTCAAAAATCAATACAAAAGATTAAAGCCGCAAAAAAGGAGCTTTGGTGGTGCAGTGGTGAGGGGTCCAGCTGCTAACTGTCAGGTCAGAAGCTTAGAACCATTAATTGATCAAAAGGAGGAACGATCTAGTGATCCGTCCCCATAAAAAATACAGCCCAGGACCCTAGGAGACAACACTCCTTTGTCCTGTGCCGTTCTGTGAGTTGGAATTGATGCAATGCCATTCAATATTTGGCAGGAAATAACGTGCCCAAACTTGCAGATCTTCCCCAAATCTCTATTCATAATTCATTGTGCACTCTGTGCGAAGAAAGGACCCTTGGTGGTGCAATGGGCAAAACATTCTAGTGCTAACCAAATCGCTTGGTGGTCCCATCCTATCAGCTTTTTGAGGGAAAAGGATCAAGCCAACTGGTTCCATCAAGCTTTAGACTTGGACACCCTAGGGGTGTTGATACTCTCAGAGCTTTGCTTGGAATTGACTCGGTGGGTGGCTGAGGGATTGACTCTGAGGGCTGAGTTTGGTTTATGAGAAAGGAAGAGGCCCTGGGGACACAAGTGGCTAAGTGCCTGCCTGCTGATTGAAAGGTTGTCAGTTTGAATCTTCCAGCCATGGTGTTGGGAGAAAGCTGTGGCAGTCTGTTTCTGGAAAGATGTACCATCCTGAAAAGCTTCTAGAGCAGGTCTACTCTGTCCTAATAGTTTGCTGTGAGTCAGAATTGAGTCAAGGACACACAATAATAACAACAACAACAGCAACAATATTGGCCAGTAAATCGTAGATCTGGACTCAAAGATGCACATCCAAAATCTTTTGCCATCCAGGCTCCCCTATGAGAGAGGAGGCTGGGCTATGGAACACTGCTCCGTAAGATAGCTGTGTTGCATCGGAGTTGCCAAACAGTAGAAATGCACCTAGGAAGCAATAAACCAAAGCCAAAACCACTGCTACTGAGTCAATTCCGATTCACTGGTTTTCCAGCTGGTATGTCTTAATGGGAGCTGACTGTCTCATCTTCCTTCCTCAGAACAGCTAGTAGACTCAAACTGCTGACCCTCCTTTATCAACCCAGAACTAAACTTCCCGCTGAGGGAAAACATTCCCGAATATTCCCTTAATTACAAACTGTATTGATTTGCCTCTCTTTATAATTGTTTCTGTATTATATCATGTATATACTTCTTACTGAAGCTCTTTTCCCTGGGGACTTATTTCCCTGTCTTGTCAGATCCAACATTCTGGCTTTAGGGTGGGGATAGAAACGAAGCAGATGAGATGGAACTGTTTTGATTGGATTTTTGGAGGCAAACATTTCTAACCAGTATTATCTGCTATTATGAATTCTCATAAGCAAGGAAAAACTCTCCCAATAGGACAGCTTTATCACAGTATCTTAGATAAGAGACCATTTCTGATGAGCTGCTCAGTTTTGTTGTTAAATTGGCCACTTTGCATATAATTGTAACTGTTTCTCCAATGTACTGGCTATATGATGCTGGCCTCAAGCATCAGTTCACTTATGCTCAAAGTGAAACTGGCGTGAATCTGCGTGTGTGTATATATTTTTTTTTTTGAGAGAAGAAACGTATTTTATTTAACCACAACCTCGTCTATTCCAGAATGAGAAGAGCTAGTGGAGTCTGGTTACCACCAGTGACTGTTCTGACCAGCAACATAATAGATAGATAGACCTAGATGGAATGAAGCTGGGGAGCCCCCCCTCCCCCCATAAAACATAGGTAATTTCTTTAAAAGTAAGCCAGACAAACTGGACCAGTGCTGACAGAGGAATCTTTGGGACTGTTGCTCTGTAACTCTTTAAACTTAGTATTGACCCTACTCTCTGAGACATATTTTCAGCAAAAGAATAAAGTAGCTTGAAAATTAGAAGTTACCTATGAGGTTAATTTTCTGCTTAAATAAAATCAGTATGAGACCAAATATTTACAAGTTACTTGAAAGCAAAGATGAGATAAAGGAGCAGAGAAACTAGAGTACTGGAAAAGGAACAGGCAGAACCCAAGTAAAGCTAATATTGACCCTTTGTGATAATTGTAACTAAAGTCAGTGAACAATTTATGTGGAAATTGTCAAATGAGAATCCACATTGCTATGCAAACAGTCACCAAAAACCTCAATAAAATATTATTATAAAAAAAGAAAAAAATGGGTTTTGGGTTGTGTTTGCTTGGTTGTTTTTTTTTTGTTTTTGTTTTTTTTTTAATAACCCAGGGACGAACTCATAACTATTTGGGGAAGAATGCAAACTTTACTTTCATGATTAAAATAGAATGATGCCCTATAGGAC
>NW_006399952.1:1962764-1969093 GCF_000299155.1 Elephantulus edwardii
TGGCCAGTGTAAAGATTCACAGTCTTTCGAATCTCTAAAGGGCAGTTTTAACATGTCCTATAGGGCATCATTCTATTTTAATCATGAAAGTAAAGTTTGCATTCTTCCCCAAATAATTATGAGTTTGTCCCTGGGTGTGTATATTTTTTATATTTATATTTATATTTGTTATAGTTATAGTTAGTTATAGTTATATTTAACATGGATGTTTTAAATGTATTTTTCTTATTTGGAGGAGAGAAATAGCTATTTTAAAATCTTTTAATGTTTAAAGTGCTAGCACAGCTTTGATCTTTAATAACTTAAGATAACTTTTGCTCCAACTTGAACTTTCACATTATGATTGTGCAATCAGCATAATTATAATGGCAACACATTTCCAGGTTGTGACTTCTAGCTCTACATGCAAGAAGCTTAGTGCCTTTTCTGTAAAACAGTCTTCCAAAGATTTCATTTTTTTAACAAATATTTATGTTAGACCTATTAAGTTTAGGTGACCAAATATATTAGTGGCCAAAACAAAATCCTTGTCCCTCAAAGTGTTACATTCTAGCAAGAGAAGACAACATAATCAATCAGAAAATTTAGGGAAAGAGAAGGGTGGTAATGTTACTGAAAAGACACAGTAGAGCACATTAAGCGAGTAAAGTAAAGGGCATTAGGAATAGTGGGTGATGATGGTCCAGGTAATCCTCATTAAGAAGGTGATGTTGGAACAAAACAACTCTATCTCACTGAAATCTACTTCAACAAATAAGTTATGTCCAGTTGAATTTTATACTTAAACACTTATTTACTTGTGCCCCTTTCTTTTCTGTACAGTATGCAAGACTTTATAATAGGTCAAAAACCCATGAGAAAGAAAAGTTCATCCATCAATAGTACACAACCTAGTAAGAGTAAAATCACAAAACTTAATGTTCTTATCTAATATTATCATAAAGGTATGAATACAAATCAGATAGGTGGAAGCAAATACAATTGAGGGGGGGGAACCACACACAACCCAAAAAACAAACAAACCTGTCTATTGTCTTAAAAAGCAAAAATGTTACTGTAAGACTAAGATGTACTTGACCTAAGCCATAATATTTTTCATTGGCTCAAATGCATGCCAAAGCTGACCAATGAAGAAGGAAAGCCAAGAACCAAGGCATCTGAATTATGGCACTGGGGGAAGAATATGGACTATACTATGTCCCACCAAAAGAACAAATCTGTCCTGGAAGAAGTATAGTCAGTGATCCTGAGAAGTGAGAATGATTGAGACTTCATTTCATGTACTCTGGACATGCTATCAGGAGGGACCAGTTCCTTGGACAAAGATGTATAACGCTTAGTAAAGTAGATCAGTGAAAAAGAAAAGGACCTTTAACAAGATGAACTGACCCAGTAGCTGCAATATTGAGCTGAGTTAGAGCAACAATTGTGAGGATGGCAAATGTGAGGATTTTCTGACACTTCATAACCCTCTATTGGGTTTTGGAGGTGTACGCCTTCACAGAAGGAGAGTGCTCTTTTTTCTTCTCAGTTATAGGACAAATGCTTGATGAATTAGTTTCATAGAGACTACAGTTAAGAAAGTCCTATGGAACAGTTCTAATCTGTAATGGAAGGAGTCACCTTGAGTTGAGATACAACTCAAAGGCAGCTAATGACAAGACACTTTTACTTTACAGTGTTTACAAAACATTTCACTTGTCCTATTTCTAAAGTTTGATGTGCTTAGCCTTATTTCAACTGAAGTATTTTTAATAGCCTCTTCCTTCAATTTTGCTATGCCAATCGACCATGACTCTTTGCATAATAAAAATTTAGCTCTAAAATAAATTTCCATTACTCAATTGGTTATTTCCTGATTATGACTGCTGTCTTAAAAACTGGCATGTATGTATGTACGTATTACTGATAAACAAAGGCAAATTGTTTATTTAGTCTCCTACAAGAATATTTTGAAAATTTATACATAACTTGGAAAGGAATGGAGAGCATGATGTTGACTGAACTAACTCGGTTCCATAAAAACAAAGACTGTATGTGACCTTTATTGTAGAAATTGAAAGAGTTGCACACCCACGTTTATTGTGGCTTTGTTCATGATAGCAAGGAGTTGGAAACAACCTAAGCGCCCACCAAAAAAACGAATGGAAAAAAAAGCTGTGGTATAGTCACACAATGGAAAACTACGCTGCATTGAAAAACAAGGAACTCATGCAATATTATTCAAAATGGGTGACCCTGGAGAACATTATGCTGAATGAAATATCTCCATCACAAAAGGACAAATACCGCATCGTGCCACTGTTGTAAAACGGGACTATCATCAGGGTTGGGGGTAGACTGAGAAAGAGGGGATAAATGATGTATACTGCACTGAATCGGAGAAAACTGCTTAAAAGGGATCTGTGATTAGGTATTATTGTCATGACAGAAGTCTAGAACAAAGGCTGCACAGTGGAGTGGACCTGGGGGGAGGGACTGTAAAACAATGGGGGAACTTTAACTTCAAAGAGAAAAGTGTACTGGGGTCGGGGAAGAGGTGGGCAGGGAGAAAAGTGCAACAATGAATGAATGGAAATTTAAAGTCTCCGTAAAGTTTCATTAAAATTAATAAAAAATTATTTAAAAATAAAAAAAAGAAAGAAAGAGAAGATCCAAGGAGGGGAGGGGAGGAGCAGCAATGTGAGGACGGGCAGGGGGAAATCAGACAGTTGTACAATTTGGTGGAGGGAGGGAGGGGTGTGTATAGGAAATGGGAAAGATTCAGAGGGGCTCGGAAAAGACAGAACAATGTTAAGCATAGTTCAGTGTTGAATAATTTTGTAAAATATAATGAATCTGAATGATTGTGTAAAACACAATGTGAATGAAGAATAGTGTGAAACACAATGTCTACTAAACTTTGCAAGCAAACCACTGTAAATAAAAATTAAAAAAGAAACACAAGAGCAATCTTATCACATTATTATATCTATAAGACTTCAAGCTTCTGAAAGGCAGAAATAGAATCTTTTTTGATAATATTATTCTAATTATTCTATTATTCTAATCCCCAGGGTCTCTGATGATGATTAAGATCTACTCATTGATTTGTCTCTGAGAACCCTATTTTAGTTAATAAAATTTGATTAAAGAACTGTTTACTACCAAGAAGCATACCCCAACTTTTATTGCATTTTTTAAAAGAAAAGATATTAAAAGTTTCATTAAAAATTAAAGTGCTTAAAAAATTTTAAAAAGAAAAGATTTAAAAATTAAAAGTACTCATATTAGCGTTTATGTTGTAGGCCTGAACGAGCTATTTGATAACTATTACAACTGCAGCTATTGGAATTAAACTTTTTTCATTAGCACTCTAAAACATTCCTAAATTCTATTTTCTTAGATCTAAAATGCTCTAAAAATCATAATTATAAGTCTTTCACTAAAGTAGATACCCTAGAAAACATCTTTTAAATTCATAATTGAACATGTACATTCATTTTCTTTATTTGAAATATTCCTTATTAAAAGATAAGTTAATTTTTAAGCACTGAATACATTTAAGATTAACTTTTTTTAGCTGGTAAATTAACTATAGTGGAAACATAAAATCTTGTATTTCTGAAATATTTTAACAATATCAAACTTTAAGTCTGTGGTGTTTAATTCTTTATATCACTTACGTTCACAACTCTCTCTTTCCCAGTTAGTGACATATATTAAACCAAGATGAATTAAATTTATTATGAGACTATTTGGGGATTTTCTGAGAGTTCAGAAAAAGAACACAGAAACTCTACAGATTATGACTAAATTATCTTGGGAAGGACTGATCTACTCAGAAATTTAAGAGTCCCATAAAGCTAAGCCATGTGATTCTAGGTTCATGTCACATAGAAAAAAGCAAGACAGATAAAATGCATCTTATTTTGTTTTAGAAATTATTTTAAAAAATAAACTTCTTAGTCTTGGATTTATTTCAGTGCACATTGGCCTAGTTCTAAGATGAAAATGACTACTGACCTTGGCACTCACTCAGATTTTAAAATACAGATTGTAAGTTTTTGGGTTTGTTTGGTTTTTTTTAACATTCCCGGTCCCCATGTCCTAGCCCTCATTATCTCCCATCTGTACTCTGTCACATTCTGCTTTCTGGCATTTCTGCCTCTAGTCCTTCCTTTTTGATCTACCATGGACATTGCTGCCAGAGTTCATTCTCCTAGAATAGATTGTTTTAAAAACCCCCTCAAACAAACAAGAATGACAACAATCTCTTTCTAATGAAAACAAACTCTCAGGGAGTTGGCTTATCAACCAGGTCTAATCTACAGATCCTGGAATTCAGACTTTCTGACCTAAAGACCTTACTGATATAAGTTCTTGCTTCTCAAACACCTACAGCTTTAAGTACGTCTGGCTAATTTATGCACTGTAGTTCCTTGTGCAACTGGTTAGCATGTTGGGCTGCTAATAAGATGCCTAGAGACTGGAGCCAGCATGGAAACATCTAGAAGAAAGCCCTGGTGATTCATTTCTAAAAAATCAGCCACGGGAAACCACATGAAGGAGTGTGGTTCTGTTTTGACACACATCAAGTCACTTTCGATTGGAATTTACTTGAGTGTAACTTGTTTATTTATTGCTCTGCAGTACACATCTTTGTTTCTGATTTCCTATTTCATACATTCTCTTCACTTGTAGTGGTGGGATATAGAATGTGACTTGCTATCCAACATCTACTAGAACTAAGTCTTTTTTCTCCCCATATTAGTTTATTTACAAAATTCAAATACAAATTTGAACAAATTCTTTCAATTTCTCTTACCCTCCCACCCATAAAATTGTACAACCCAATGATTAATCCCCTCTTCCCCGTGCACAACCACATCCCTCTGCTTCCAGCCTCTCTGACCCCTCCTGGATCCCCATACTCATTCTACAATAACAGTTTTATACAATATATATCCTTATGTAACTGAGTTTGTTCACTCAGCATAATGCTCTCCAGTCCCTCCCAAGTTAGGTAATAAAATTTACAAATTTATTGCTACTGTGTGCTGCATAGTATTCCACTTTGTGAATATACCATAATTTCTCAATCCATTCATTTGTGGTTGGACATTTGGGCTGTTTCCATGTTCTTGCATTGGTGAAGAATGCTGCTGTGAACATTGGTGTAAAAAAAATCTCAGTTTGTGCCTCAGTTCTCATATTCTCAGGGTATATTCCAAGTAGTGGAATAGCTGGGTTGTATGGAATTTCTATGTTCAGCTTTTTGAGGAAGCGCCAAACTGCCTTCCAGAATGATTGCACCATTTTAAAATCCCTCCAACACTGTATAAGAGTTCATTTCTTGCCATATCCTATCCAGCATCTATTACTTACTGCCCTGTTAAACTTTGCCACTCTCTGACCATTCCTCTATCCTACGGCTAAAAGCTATTTCATTTGTTACATCCTCAACCTTTGGCTCCTCAGAATCCCAACATCTTTTCATCTTGTCCAGTCTAACTCTGATCGTCATTTGATTCTTTTGTCATGCCCTACCTTACTTTGTTTCATGTAGCAGAGTCCAAGTTCACTCTGCTTCTTTAAGATTGCCCGTCAAAGTGCTTAGGGAAGAGGCACAACTCTGCAGTACTCTCCAGTCCAAGTTTTCCCCCTTTCCTTCCTTACAACTTTTTGACTTCTGAATTCAACAGTCCAGTAGCCTGGGAAGTACCACTACTGTGTGCTGTTACAGAATATTCTGCTTATTACTACATCTCTGTTTACGGATATACTGTCCATCTTTCTGGATTCTGTTTAAATCCACCAGTTTTCTGAATCCTCTAGTCTATCCCCTGAAATTCCTTTGGATACTTATAGTCTCTCAGCATTATTTTTGAACCTTCCTCTTTCAAATGCTTTCTGAACATCTTTAAAGTTCTAGAGGCATCAAAATCTTAACAATTTCAAAGTGCATTGTTCTGTCAATCTTGCTGATAAGTCCCTAGTCTGTTTTAGAAGGTATTGTGCCATTTATTTACACAGTCATCCAAGAGAGAAAATCGGTAGTTATTCTTGACTCCTTCTTTCTCCTCTATCCCTTCCTTATATTCAGGCAGTCACTGAGTTCCGATTTGTTTTTAGGTGTCTTTTAGTAGGTTTTCAACACACACTGGTTCCAGGTGACAGAGAAGAATGCCCTTAAATGCTTTCCTTAGCTACCTTTTTTTTAAAAAAAAAAATTTTAATGAACACTTACAGAGAATTTGGATTTCCATTCATTCATTGCTGCACTTCTCTACCCGCCCAGCCCTCTCCCCCCGCCCCCCAGTTCACTCCTCTCTTTCAAAAGTAAAAGA
>NW_006399952.1:1972928-2044974 GCF_000299155.1 Elephantulus edwardii
ATTTCTTCCTTAACAATATCTAATTTTCCTACATTTATGGTTCTCACATTCCATGTCCCAATCACCAGTGTCTGCTTACAACTGTTCCTATTCCTTTGTATTTCCATGCTTGAAAACTCAACCTCCTTTGCCATCTCTGTTATCTAAATATAAGGAGAGATATATGAGGATATTCATTGCAGTATTATTTGTGGTGGCAGATGTTGGAATATATCTGGATGTTTAAGAACAAAGAGGAAAACCCTGGTAAATGTATACCATGGAGTGTTATACAGCAACAAGAAATATAGGACTAAATGAATGCTTAACAAGGAAGGTGAAAAATGAAGTAGATTAAAATGGGTACAGCAATATATATGTATATACATATAAATAAAAGCACTGAACATTTTTCAGCAACACATACACACTGAGAAAACATGTAAGAAAATACGTAAGAATAACCATTCTAATAGAAGGTGAATGAGGACACAGAAGAGGAGGGAGGGAGAGAGAGAAAGAGAGAGACACAGACAGACAGACTTGGTTCTGGGTGAACGCCTCTACAACTTGTTTGCGTCTCTAAGAGCTGCACTATGCTATTAACCTTTCACAGCAACAGAAATCCACCTTGCAATATGGCTGTGTGTTAAATATTTCTTCAACCAGGTAATATGCCACATGAACATTGGCACCAAGCGTCGATCTTGTTCACTACTGCAATCTCAGTAGGTACTCAAGGATATTTGCTAAAGGAATGAACGAATGCATACACAATATTACAGTGACACATGCTAAAAACACAGACACCCACACAAATCTCCAAAAGCTGAGATCTTGAAAACATTCAGGTTTCTTCAGAAGAAAGGTAAGTTCTTTCTTACGTTTCATCAAAGTAAATTAAGAGAATTTTGTTGTGTGTCACTGAGGTGGAACTGACTCTGAGCTGACTCTAGTAGGTTTTGAGAGGCCTTAAGTTGCCTAAGAGGAGATTGCCCACCATTCTCCCTCAGAGCAGCTGGTGGATTCAAACCGCAGAACTCTGGGTTGTCAGGCACAACTCCTTACCCACTAGGCTATCAGCACTCTCTGTCAATGCCTGGAATAGAGAGTAGCAACTGTGTCTTCAATGATCCTCAAATGAAGTGGTTGCTGAACCACTTATCTAAGAGTTAATGCATCTAGAATGAAAATAAAGATTTTTATATTTATGTTTTTGTATCACAAAAGAGCTACTACTATTCAAATGGCAAGAAGTGGCTTTCCTTTATACAATTTAAAGTATGTGTATCATCATTTAACTACAAAAATGGGGTTTCGGTGTTACTTTCAATGCCTATTCCTAATCACAGTGCCATCAGTGAGCTCTTCTTTGTGGTGTGCAAGTTAACATTTCAAAATGATTGTGAGTATTTGAGGATTAAAGATACTTATGGAGATAAAAGATAAGTATTCTACCTATAAATGGCACAAAGCATTTACTATATAGTTCTTTACCAGCATTAAATAATGTAGCAGTAGAGAGATACATTGTCTTAGCCAGATGACTCTATTTTTCCCTCCAGATACAGTTGAGCTTGCTTTTCATGTGCTTTTTCTACCACAGTTCCGAGTATCCACTCACTGTTACCTGGAATTGAAAGAACTCCTATGAATGACATAATTTTTCAAAACAGGAGTCTTTTAACTGTATCAACACTCTACGTTCTCATTTATAGTAACACCACCATTCTTTTTGGTTCATGCATACACTAGTGAGAATTTTCATAATGTTAACATTAAAGGGAGGCTAATTCTGGGAATCAACAATTGGTTTTCTTGGGAATTGACTTTATTCCCCAGGTCATGGGAGGAAGAGGTCGTAACAAACAGCATCACACAAAGACAAAGTGCTCATGTCTTAAGAGGGGCCAGGAGACAAAGCATTTGTTCCTCAGTTGTTCTATTTCCTTTCTAAAAGAAAAAGACTGAATTGGACTCTGGAAATCTAGAGGCATTTTTAACTCTGCATAGCTCCAGATTAAAATTAGCTAGATCAACTCTCCATTGAGGCAATTTTATACACAGAGAAACAATACGTCTTATTCAAGGAAGCCACTCAAAGTCCTATCTCTTTCATTTAAAAGTCTCTAATGAATGTCATACTCAAGATGATCTTTCTGTACCTCCCATATCATCAGTAAGAACCATCCCACTGAGCAGCTCTGTCAGGCTACATCCATTCCTATTTTATAGGCGCAATCCTTTGTGATGACTCCTAGATCTCTTATATTATTCAATCTGCGGCCCAACAGAAGGGAGCTTTTGTGGCCTAGTGGCAAGAGTCTGGACTGCAATCCCGAAGGCATGTGGTTTGAATCCACCAACTGCTCCACAGGGAAAAGGATGGGCAATCTCCTCTCGTGTGATTTAACTGTCTCTGAAAACCACCATAGGGTCACCTATGGGTCGGTTCCTACACGATGGTATATGTATCAACAGCAATAGCCTAACGGAAGTCCCTGACTTCTAGACTGGCGTACCAGCTGCTCCTAGATACCACCAGACTCATTGCAAAAATCATCATGTCCAAAATGGAAATAAGATTTCCTTCCTCACTGCTCAGCTCCCTGGATTCCTTTTCTTTTTTTAACAATGAATGCTTCATGAAAATTGCCATATAAGCTTCAAGTACAGAAAATACTCTATCGTTTGCCTGCCATTATGGTGTAGGCAGAACTACTGCACCAATTTTTATTTTCTGGTTTTCTTATCATATTATAATTGTATAAAATGTTACCACTGGCAGTAGCCGGGAGAAAGGTAGATGACACTTTCTGTACTATTTTTGGAAACTTTCTGGAAGTCTGTAATTATCTTACAATTTAAAAAAGAATGAGACCAAAAAACCCAACAACCTCAATTTTGAAATCATTTTCACTTCTTGGAAGGTGCATATCTGACAATTAAGTGTATATAATGTTGAAAATATCCTCTATTATGGGAAACATTCTTTATTCTAAGTCTGATATATACTAGCACATTGAAGTCTTAAAGAATCAACTACATTATGCTTTTACAGAATCTCATGGTTCTTTAACTGATGAAATAAAGAATAAAAATATATCTAATATTATTCTTTTTCACTCTCTGGATGATGGCTAATGAAGACCAAGGCATATACATTATATTGTGGGCAAAAAAAATGATGAATTTACCCACAAGTTGTCAGAGAAGAAATAAATCTGTGTTGAAAGAAATACAGCCTGAATACTCCTTAGAAGTCAATTGATGAGACTTAACCAAATGTTCTTTGGCCATGTTTTTAGGAGGAACTAGTCCTTGAAAAAGATCATCATGCTTGGTAAGGTAGAAGATCAATGAAAAAGAGGAAGGTCTTCTACAAGATGAACTGCAACAATGGGCTCAAACATATAAACCACTGTGAGGAGAGCATGGGACCGAGGGGCATTGCTCTGTTGGATATAGGGTGGCCGTGAGCTAGGACTCGCTTGACAGTACCCATCAACACTAGTCCACTAGTCCAATAAAAACCTCAAAGGCAGAAGAACAACTTTGAGCCCAACAAAGTGGATTACATGTCTCCAAATAATACAACTTTTAAACATACAATGCATTGCTTTTAATGATGAAAGAAAGAGCTTTTCAAGTAGGTGCAGATCTAAACAAAACGGGGTGGTGCTTCTATGCCAGATCGGCACATAACTACAGAATAAAAGACTCCAGCTTTGAAATGTTTCAGTTTCACCTACAGATTTCTTTTCTAAGGTTATTTTAGCTCTGCAAGGATATTCACTAGCAGCAGGAAACCATTTGGCTGCCACATCACTATACCACTTAACACTTACTTTCAATCAAATGCACTACACATTATCATCATTATATTGTTCATATTATGAGCACTGAATTGAAATTCTCAGAGTGAAGAGGGATTAATGCAAACATCAAAGCAAAGGCTATGTCCATATTTGATTATCTTGGAAATGATAAGAATATATTTTTTACCACATTTACATTTCTACAAAGCATTTATCTTATGAAATCTATAAAGGATTACATGATAGCTATACAAAGTTGTATGGTGGATGTGAGCCACAAACCCCTGCATTGGCAACATGATTCCTCACCACTATACCACCAGAATGTTGTTTGGCATTATGTGAGGAAAGTCATTCTGGGTGGTGAGGCCCAACAAAGTTGGTTGTATACTAAAGGGTTAGGTGACAGAAGGTATCAATGCAGAAGGACATGGATATTAACATAGGGAACACCATGAAATTTGGAGAGGTGTATGGAATAAGTCCTGTAGACAAAATGAACAAATAATGTCCCATTAATTTTTCCTTCATCCTCAATCTCCCCATCCTAGCAATACTAGAGGCTAAGAGTCATGAGAGTAAAGAATAGTGGAAATGATTATCTGTCATAGTATGTTACTGAGTTACCTGTGATGCATAGTGACAGAAGCTCTGAACCCTTCCTTATCCTGAGCCAGTCTCACTAATTCCAACCCACCAACCCCCATTGCCCCAGTTACTGTATATATATCCATCTCATCTGGGGTTTCCGTCTCCTGCACTGTCCATCCACCCTTCCGAGCATGATGTCCTTCTACAAGGACCATCTCTCCTGGCCACATGCCCAAAGTAAATGAGGCGGAGCTTCAAAATCCTAGCCTCCAAGGAAACACTTGGTTTCCCCCTCTCCAAGACAGACCTATTTGGGGGTTTTTGGCAGTCCATGGTATGTTCAAGACTCTTCTCCAGCACCACAACTCGAAGGCATCTGTTCTTTTTCTGTCATCCATAGTCTTTGTCCAGCTCTCTGAAGTATAACACATAATTGAGAAGACCATGGCCTTTGTATCTATACTGACAACATTGTTCTTCAGCACTCTGGAGAGGTCCAGGACAGCAGATTTTCCCAATGCAATTCATCTTTTAATTTCCTGACTGCTGATGTTAAGAGTGTTGATTATAGATCTGAGCAAGCTGTGATTGTTAACAACCTCAATTTCTTCTTTATCTAATATGGTGCTGCCAATTGGCCAAGTGGTGAGAATCTTTGTCTTCTTGATGTTGAGTTTCAATCCAAATTGAAGACTACAGTCCTTGACCTTTTGCAGCAAGTGCTTCAGGTCCTTCTCAGTTTCAGCAATCAGGGTTGTGTCAATCTGCATATCGTAGTCTTCCTCCAATCCTAATGCCACACTCCTCCTCATAAAGCTCTGCTTCCCAAATGATCTGTTCTGCATAAAGACTGAAGAAAAGGTATGGGGACAGGATGCTTCCCTGATGCACTCCTTTCCTGATTTTGAACCGTGCAGTGTTTCCTTGCTCTGTTCTTAAGACTGCTTTTTGGGCCAAGTATAGGTTTTAGATAAGCACAATTATATGCTCAGAGATTCTCATTTTCCCTCAAGGTTAGCCACAATTTATTGTGATCCTCACAGTCAAGTGCCTTTGCATATTCAATGAAACACAGATAGACATTTATTTGGTATTCTCTGCTTCCTGCCAAGATCCATCTGACATTAGCAATAATGTCCCTAGTGCCATGGCCTCTTCTAAATCCAGCCTGTATTTCTGGTAGTTCTCTCTCAATGTACTGTTTAAATCTTTTCTGGATTATCTTTAGCAGGATTTTGCTAGTGTGTGATATTAGCGATATTGTCCAATAATTTCCATACTCTGTCGGGTCACCATTTTTGGAATGGGAATAAATATGGATCTCTTCCAGTCCGTAGGTCAAGTGGTTGTCCTTCAGATTTCTTGGCACAACTTGGTGCACACATGCCAGGCAGCATCTGTTTGCTGGAATACGTCAATTGGTATTCCATCAAATCCTGGGGCTTTATGTTTTGCCAAGCCCTTCAGAACAGCCTGCACTTTCCCCTTCATCACCATTGCCTCTTGCTCATCTGTGGTTTCTTGAAATTCTTCTTTAGTATAATGATTCTGTATACTCCTTCTGTCTTCTTCTAATGCTTCCTGAATCATTCAATATTCTGCCCACAACATCTTTAAGCATTGCAACTCATGGCTTGAATTTATTCTTTTGTTTTTTTCAGCTTAAGAAGTTCTGAGTGAGTTTGGCCCTTTTGATTTTCAGACTCCAGCTCCTTGCACATTTCATTATAATATTTTGTCTTGTCTTCCTGAGCAGCCCTTTGAAATCTTCTATTCAGCTCCTTAACTCTGGATTTCTTCCCTTTACTTTGACTTCTCGGTGCTCTAGTGCAATAGAGTCTCTTCTGAGGTCCATTTTGGTCTTTTCTTCTTCCTTCTTAGCAGTGACTTTTCATATTCTTCATGAATGATATTCTCAATATCTTCCCACAGCTTATTATTTGCTTTAATGCATTATGTCCTAGTTTTGGGCTACAAATATCAATGATATGGATAAATGAGAAAGGATTCATGATATCTGGTTCTTTGGGGAAAAAATCTAAAGATTATTTGAATATGATTTTCACTCAAATGAGAAAACAAATGAAGACTTAAAATGACAGCTTTCAAAGGTTATGAAAATCTTGGATAGTTAAAAATTTTTATATAGTTCACCAATCTCAGGAAGAGAAAATAGAAAAAAATTAATAAATCTGTTTTCTTTATTGTGAAATGTAATTAAGAGAACAAACAGGTTCATCCTGGAGATGGCAATCTATAACTACAACAAGCAAAATTAATGCTTTATTCTCAGAAGTTATTGCTATGTAATGTATTTATTGAAATGTAAATCTAACTGTAGAACCTGAAACAAGCTTTCATTTATTCACCTGCATAAAAAGATATTATCAAGACCATTGTGTATCATACAAAGCAAGAATAACAATGAATATTTTACAACCCACCTCTTAGCAGATTCTAGCTAGTACTATGGGTGTATCCAAAACAACAGAAATAAAGTAAAATTGGGCCCCACACACTATAAATTTTCAATATTTTCTTTTCTATTTTATACTTTTGCTACCATTTTACCTTGATTTATCATAACTATGTACATCCATATGTTCTAATGGTCAGCAAAGGAGAAGAAGATTCCCAACAAAATGGACAGACACAGAGACTGCACCAACAGTGTGGGTGACACAAGAGCAGGGAAGATTAAGATCTGTGTACACAGGGAATGAGTGAAAGTCAACTAGACTGCACCGAACAACGACATAAGCTAAGAGGTTTCCTGAACACTTTCAGAGGAAGCAGCTAAGTCTCTTAAAAGCCAGTTCTTTGATTTACTATTGATTTTAAGTATGTCACATTATCTTTTTATAATTGTAAGATTAGTCAAAATAAAATGAAAAGAAAACAAAAGAAGTTACTTAATACCTATAACCACTCAGAACACCCATTTCCACTGAGCCAAATTTGATTAAAAGTGATTCCATAGTGAAGATTAGAATTGCCTGTATGGTTTCTTCAGCTTGTAAATCCTTATGTAATTAGATTTGCCCTCATCTTTCTTGGGGAACGCTGGTGGACTAGTGGCAAGAAGCTGCTGCACTGCAATCTCAAAGGTCCATGCTTCAAATCCCCCAGATGTTTCTCAAGAGAAGGGTGAGCAATCTTTTCCTGAGTGATTAACTATCTCTGCAACGCCACCAGTTACTGGTCAGTTTTGACTCGATAGTACACAATAACAACATGTTTCTTTACCATGTTGTTGTTGTTATGTGCCGTCGAGTCGTTTGCAACTCATAGCGACCCTATGTACAACAGCCCTAAACCCTGCTCTACCCTGTGCCAATTGTACTGCCTCTGACACACCCATCCCGAATACCCCAGTCACTGAATCAATCCACCTCATGAGGGTCTTGTCCCTCCACCCTCCCAAGCATGATGTCCCTCTCCAAGGACCTGTCGCTCCTTACAACATGTCCGAAGTATGTCAGATGAAGCCCCAGAATCCTTGCCTCCAAGGAGTAGCCTGGTTTAACCCTCTCTAGGATGGATCTGTTTGTTTTCCTAGCAGTCCATGGTACCCTCAAAACTATTCTCCAGCACCACAGCTCAAAGGCATCAATTCTCCTTCTATCCTCCCCAGTCATTGTCCAACTCTCTGATGCATAACAAGTGATTGCAAAGACCATGGCCTGTATCAGACGCACCTTAGTCTCCAGAGACACACCATTGCTCTTGAGCACTTTAAAGAGGTCCCTAACAGCAGAATTTCCCACCGCAATACGTTTTTTGATTTCCTGGCTGCTGGTGCCAAGAGTGTTGACCGTGGAGCCGAGCAAACTGAAGCCGCGAACAATCTCAATCTCTTCGCCATCCATCCTGATGCTACCGATTGGTACAGTGGTGAAAATCTTTGTCTTCTTGACATTGAGTCTCAGTCCATACTGAAGGCTGCAGTACTTGACCCTCTGCATCAAGTGCATGAGATCTTCCTCAGTTTCAGCAAGCAGGGTTGTGTAATCTGCATAACACAGATTGTCAACAGATCTTCCACCAATCCTGACGCCACACTTCTCCTCATAGAGCCCAACCTCTCGGATAATCTGCTCTGCAAACAGGTTGAAAAGGTATGGAGATAGGACACATTCCTGGCGTACACCCTTCCCAATTTTGAACCATGCAGTGTGACCCTGCTCTGTTTTGACGACTGCCTTTTGGTCCAAGTATAGGTTTTGCATTAGCATGATTAAATGTTCTGGGATTACCATTCTTCTCAGAGTCAGCCACAGTTTGTTATGATCCATGCAGTCAAACGCCTTTGCATAATCAAAGAAACACAGATATACATTATTCTGGTATTCTCTGCTTTCAGCTAAGATCCACCTAACATCAGCTACAATATCCTTAGTACCACGACTTCTTCCAAACCCAGTAGCTGAAAATACCTTTAATCTGATTAGGAAGAGTTTCAAACCATGAAATAAAAGATAAACCACATAAGCTTTCACCCTGACACTATCAAAAGAGTATTTAAGACAATTAGGCAGTGTATGTGTGTATCTATATCAAGATATGTACAATGGGTCACTATGAGTTGTACCTAACTGGATGGCACTTAAAAACAACAACAATGTACATATGTAGGTAGATAGATAGATATGTCTATTTATGAATGAGAGAATCTTTTTTGTGACAATTATCTTTTATATTATTCAGTTAAAATGACTGTTTACATACTATGAGCTAAATACAAGGAAATTATAAATTGTATTTTCTCTTTAGTAATTTTGGTTAGATGACAAGTTACACAAATAACACATGAAGTGGACTGTAGAAATTTTAAGAGTAATAGTAGTTTCTAGAGAAGTGTTATTCTTGAAACAAGTGGAGCTTAATTCCACTTACGCCCAGTGTATATATGATGATTTTGATAAAGCCAAAGTTTATAAATACTGTAACCCTAAATTTCATATCACACTGTTGTTATACTGCTTGTCTTCTGTCACACAGGTGTTAAATTGAATCACACACATTTTCTACTTAATCGAGGTAGAGTACAAGTTATGACACAGCACACTTTAGACACTTTCTATGCATATATAGTTGTTACAGAGCAAACTCATAACAAAAATACTAAAGTACTGATTAAAGAAACAGTAATTTTCTCCTTTTAGATTTCAAGAGAGAACTGCTTGTACTATAGAAGTATATGTACCAACAATACATTGTTTTCACTGGTTTAAAACTAGTCTAGAGTTTAAAAATACATTTGTAGCTACAAAATATAGACTATTTAGTCTCTTATGACCATTGCACCCTTGCCCAATAACCCTGAACTTTCTACAAGACAGAATTATTTGTTCTTTTGGCAGTCCATGGTATATTCAAGACTCTTCACCAATACCATAATTCAGAGGTATTAGCTTTCCTTTGGTCTTCCTTATTCATTGCCTATTTTCAGGTGTATAAGAAGCAAATGAAAATACCATGGCTTAAAAATAGTAAGCTTGACTTAGTAAGTTTTAGGAAATGAATACATAAGAAGAATATATTATCCTAAATGTATGTTCTTGTTTTAAACTACAGTTAACTTATAAAGTGGTTATATATTAACACCTTCTGAGGCAAATTGAAATAACATAAAAATACCTATTTTCTTTGTGTAATAGTAGTATGATTATGTTTAAAGAACCGAATCAATCATATAAGAACAGACAGAAATACACTGGAAGAAGAGATTCTCAAAAGTCAAAAGTTTGTGAGGTTAAAATTATTACAGTGATTGAAATATTTTTCTTCAAAATAAGATGCATACTTTTAAATGGAACATTTCCCAAATCATGTAGAACATATCTGTGAGATAAAATTCCTAAATGAGTCTAGCAGTAAACCAAGACACCTTAGATTTAGATCTAGAAACAAAATAACTCACCACCTTCACATGATAGAAAACATTAATCTGAAGGTGGGTGAGTATCAATTTTAGGTTGAGTAAAAGAAAACAAAGAGTTTTAAATGGGAAATAAAATGCTGTGTAAAACAAACATTCCGTCCAAAGAAAAATGCTTAGAAATACTGAAATACAGGAGTCAAATAAATTTTGCTTAAAAGACTTATGCAAAAAAACCCTTGTTTTTAAATTGTAGTTCGATACAACCATGTAATTTTTAATAGTGACAATAAGCTGCTCTGCAATCCTGAAGGCACACAGTTCGAGACCATCAGCTGCTCTGTGAGAGAAGGATGGACACTCTCCTCCTGCGTGATTAACTGCCTCTGAAAACCCCCTGGAGAGTCAGCTATGGGTTGGTTCTGACTTAACGGTACACAAGAACAACATTGTTATTGTCATAAAATCCTTTGCTATACTTTTCTCTCATTAAGGTTCAAAAAATAATAATAAAACATTACAATTAAATTTATTTTAAGAGGAAACATTGCTGTGGAAATCGCAATAATATTTTTGGGATATTTCTAACTGTTGTTTTTTGATGTAATTTCCCTTGAAATATTGATAGCTTTTTAAAAGGAATTAATAGATAGATAAAGCTTGGAATACATAATCTGAAGTAACACTACAAAGGGTTGGAAGTTTGAACTAATGACTTCAATTTTGGTCATATTCCTAATTGTAAAAAGCCCAATTTCTAAGATCCTCCAATGCTAACAGGTCATACCTTATAGTGTCTGAATTAATCTAGGCACTATTTTTGTCTACTTCTATTTTTCCTTAAATATCTATAATTCAATTTTTATTTGAGAATTTTTTGGTGTTTTCCCAGAGATTCCAGAATATTAATCCTATGGCCTGGAGAAAGAATTACTTTTAAAAAATGATTTAGGGAAAAGTCACATTTTCTTTCTTTTGTTACTGTTATATGCTATTGACTTGCCTGTGACTCACAGCTCCCCTATGCACCATAGCTCTGAACCTTGTCTTATCCTTAGCCAGTGTCACTGTCTCTGACATGTCTACCATTACCCTAGTTACCGTGTCAAAGCTTTTCATCTGGGGTCTTCTCTCCTGCACTGTCCCTCCATCCTTGAAGCATGATGTCCTTCTCCAAGGATTGGTCCCTCGTGACCACATGCCCAAAGCATGTGCGATAGAGCTTCAAAATCCTTGACTCCAAAAAGCAACTTGGCTTTACCCTCTCCAAACACACTTGTTTGTTCTCTTGGCAGTTCATGGGACATAAAAAGAACAAAAGACTATAAAATCCTACATTTAAAAACACAAAGCCAGGTACACTGTCTATATATATTTAACCATAAAACTCTTATATTTTTCTCCTTATACCTACTGGTGTCAAAAAGCTTAATTCATCTGTGGAATTACGTGGAATATGCTATAGAAAAGTTGCTTTAGATGAAAAAGATTTTCATTTTCATGATATCTGCTAATTGTCTACTTTTCAACCAGTGGCATATTTAAATGAGGCTGACACAGGCATAAAAGCCCTTCACGAATATTACTCTGGAAGGCTTTTGTCCTTGTGCTTATCACTTTGATACTTCATAAAATTTTTAATTTTTTTATTTTCCCATGCCTTTGAAAAGTTGATAGCTGGAAATAGATCTTAGCAACTCAATGCCACTTTAGTACATGAAACAGAGAACTGGCCTTAAAGAGCAATGAATCACAGATCAAAGATGAGGCTTCAAACAACTAAAAAGGATATGGTGCAAATGAATTTAATTTACTTTCTTATTTGGCAACAGGACTTACATAATGCAGATTTACAGTTGGGAAGGGAAAATTCTGTTTTCCTCCTCCCCTGTTATTTTCCCCCCGAAGATGAACTGATCCATAATCAGACTAGCATGACATAAATCAGGTATCACTTCTGAATGTATCGCAGGTCATAATGCTTCAACTAATCTGTAATAGTTCCGAGCAGATGCACCCTGAATATAGTTGTTGAAAGAAGATAGCAAATGGTTATATTTTTAAAAGACTTACTATTTATTAATTAGTATATGCAAAAGCAAATTTAGTTACTGATGAATTGATTAGGGGAAAAAAGTCCCTCTCCATAAGAGAAAATCAGAAGTCAGCAAAATTACACGAGATGAGATTCTAAGTATATGAAAAGAAACCGTTTCTAGATACCAGAATATTCAGGAATGAAATTACTAAATTATAGCCAAGAAATATGTGTTTAAAATGATAAAATGTTATTGAGAGCATAAAAGAAGTTCTGAATCAATAGAGAAAATAATCATTGGAAATACTAAAATTCTATATCAAATATTCAAAATTGTGAAGATGCTATTTCTCCCTAATTAATCTAAAATGAAATGCAGTTTTAAGTTTATAAAGAAAACAAAACAGATTTTTGAAGAATGAGGGTAGTCTTGGCTTTGTTATTGTTAAGTGTCATCAAGCCAGAACTGACTCATAGCTGACGATCCAGCAGATTTTCAGATGCTGTGAATTGCACAGAGGTCTCTCAACCTCCCACAGAATACCTAGTGGATTTGAACAAAGTGCTTTTGGTTTGGCAGCATAACTCTGTACCATTAGGCCATGAGATCCCTAGTCTTGCCCTTGTTGTTATTGTTGTTGTTTTGCTGCATCGAGTCGGAACTGACCACAGTTGACCCTACAGTGGGTTCTCAGAGGTAAATTACACGGGAGGAAATTCCCCATCCTTCTCCAGCAGAGTAGCTGGTGGACTTGAACCACACACCTTTGGGATTTCAGTGTAGCTTAGCTAAATGAATTCTAAAACTAGATTCAACACACTGCTGTTGAGTCAGAAGCAACACAAAGTTGGCCCTCCACCCGATTTTCAAGACTGAACTACACAGGAGATTGTTCAACTTTCTTCTGTAGAGAGAGGGGTAGACTTTGAGTTAGCAGTGAAACTCCCCATGGACTATGCCACCAGGGCTCTCTATAAAAGGTAGAGCACTGGTAAAAAGAGTGTGGCAATAGGTTAATTATGAAAATTAATGAGACATGATAAAAAGTACAGAGACAACAAGATAAAGGTAATTTAACATACATGTAAAAGATAAACATTTAGACCAAACTTGGGTTACTGAATGCGCAACTATTCACTATTCACTTGACTAAAAAAAATTTGATCCCTACTTTTTATGGTGATGAAAGAAGTAGTTCAGGCTGCTTTGAAGGAAATGGCAAAAAATAAGGCTCCAGGAATAGATGGTATACCAATTGACATATTTCAGCTAACAGATGCTGCCCTGGATGTGCTCACCAAGTTGTGCCAAGAAATCTGGAGAACGACCACTTGGCCAACTGACTGGAAGAGATCTATATTTGTTCCTATCCCAAAGAAAGGTGACCCAAAAGAATGTGGAAACTACAGAACAATCTCACTGATTTCACATGCAAGCAAGATTTTACTGAAGATTATCCAAAAACGACTGGAACAGCACATCAACAGAGAACTACCAGAAGTCCAGGCTGGGTTTAGAAGGGGTCATGGTACTAGAGATATTGTAGCTGATGTTAGATGGATCTTGCCTGAAAGCAGGGAATACCAGAGGAATGTCTATGTTTCATTGACTATACAAAGGCATTTGACTATGTAGATCATAACAAACTGTGGCTGACTCTGAGAAGAATGGGAATCCCAGAACACTTGATCGTTCTAATGCGAAACTTATACTTGGACCAGGAGGAAGTCATCAGAACAGAGCAAGGGAACACTGCATGGTTCAAAATTGGGAAGGGCGTACGCCAGGGATGCATCCTATCTCCATACCGTTTCAACCTATATGCAGAACAGATTATCCGGGAGGCTGGGCTCTATGAGGAGAAATGTGGGGTCAAGATTGGTGGACGATTTATCAACAATCTGCGTTATGCAGATGACACAACCCTGCTTGCTGAAACTGAGGAGGACCTGAAGCGCCTGCTGCAGAGTGTCAAGGACTGCAGCCTACAATATGGATTGAGGCTCAATGTCAAGAAGACAAAGATTCTCACCACTGGACCAATTGGCAGCATCAGGATGGATGGTGAAGAGATTGAGATTGTACACAGCTTTAGTTTGCTTGGCTCTGTAGTCAACAGTCTTGGCACCAGCAGCCAGGAAATTAAAAGGCACATTGCCATGGGAAAGTCTGCTGTTAGGGACCTCTCCAAAGTACTGAAGAGCAATGGTGTCTCTCTGGAGACTAAGGTGCATCTGATACAGGCTATGGTCTTCGCAATCACTTGTTATGCATCAGAGAGTTGGACAAGGACCAAGGAAGATAGAAGGAGAATTGATGCCTTTGAGCTGTGGTGCTGGAGAAGAGTATTGAGAATACATACCATGGACTGCTAGGAAAACAAACATATTTGTCCTGGAAAGGGTTAAACTGGGTAGTTCCTTGGAGGCAAGGATTCTGAGGCTCCGTCTAACATACTTTGGACATGTTGTGAGGAGAGACCGGTCCTTGGAGAGGGACATCATGTTTGGGAGGGTGGAGGGACAGCGCAGGAGAGGAAGGCCCTCTATGAGGTGGATTGATTCAGTGACTGGGATAATTGGAATGGGATTGTTAGAGACAGTGCGATTGGCACAGGACACAGTGGAGTTTAGGGCTGCTGTACATAGGGTCGCTATGAGTCATAAGCAACTCGACGGCACATAACAACAACAACAACAACTTTTGAGGATCTAGGTATTAAAATCTAAAGTCATAAGAAAGAACCTCATATAAAATTGAAAAATATACACATCCCTGTTGTTCTGCTTATGTCCTTTTCCTCAAAGAACATCACAGACTAGCAACAGTAGTACTAGGTAAAAGTTCAGAAACAAGTGTCTTCCAATAGCACTTTGGTTAAAGCAGAGAAATAAATGACAATAAACACTCATCTCAAGGAATCTTCCTTTAACTTAAATCATTAAATCTGTTGTATCTAGTTTTCCATCAAACACTTAAATATAGCAATTAAAAAAGATGATGACCCCAGATGAGAGAAAAGATGGCTTTCAATGGACTGAAAGTATAAGTAGTAAGCAGAAATGCTTGTCATTTTATATACAAAGAGAGCTCAGAAGAATGAGCTCAATATTAATATATAAATAAGGAAAAAAATCAAAACATGGTTTTAAAAAATCAAATGGGCACATGGGAATAACCTCACCAATAATCAACGAATTAATTCAGTAAGTGTTTGGTGTGTACTAAATAAATGAACATGAAAATTCATACCACAGTAGAAAAGGTGAAAACAACTAGCACTAACATGGACACAAATTTTCATATTCTCTTCCCAAGAATGTAAGGATATAATGCTTTTAAAGAAAAGCTTGCAATACTTATGAAAATTTGAAATGAACACACCATTTTACTTGAAAAAAAATTCCCTTCATACCTACATGAGGATTAGTATAAGGACGTGCACTGTAGCACTGAATGGAAAAAATCTAAAGATCTTTCAACAGTGCATTAAGTTAAAGCAACACAACAGAAAAGGTTTTCAGTAGACTAGCTTCCAAGATGAACTAAATTATATATACTGATGAACCAAATCTATGATGGTATAAATATTCTGAGAGATATGATACTTTGAGAAAATATAAAGAAATTTGATACAAGATAAAAAAAAATCTGCTGCCTTTGAGTTGATTCTGACTCACAGGTGTTGAGTCAGAACAGTCTAGTGTTTTTGAGGCAGTAAATCTTTACAGGAAGAAAGGCAGCACCTCGTCTTTGTCCAATGTAGCAGCTGGAGGACTTGAACTGCCACCGTCTTGGATAACAGCTCATGTATAATGCTACATCGCCAGGGCTCCTTAATACAATGACAATGTTTAGGCAAGATATACTGGAATACGCAGAATGCCTGAAAGAATATACAAGATGTATGTATGTTTCCCTGGAAAGATAAGGCAATGATTACATTAAACAATAAGCATATATGCATCAGAGGCTAATAATTTGAAACCAATTTGCTATTATCTTACTACATTGTCTTCACTTCACCATTTAACTTCAGTGTCTCGATTCATTATCAACATAGATATACCATAAATTCCAAAGGAGAGGATTTTAAGGAATAAGTAATTAATAGTTACAAAAATCTGCATAAATTCCCACACTTTCATCTACAAAGTGAAAAGTTATGCTTTCCTGCATTATTAGTAAAATTTGGAAAGTCAGTGGAAAAATTAGGGGAGTGCTTGTGGTGTAGTTAGTCCACAGGGAATTCACAGCTAACTCAAAGATGATTTTCTCTGGTGGTTCGAATTCACCAGCTGCTCTGCAGAATAACGACGGGTAATCTCCTCTTATTTGTATTGTTGTTGTAGTGTGCTGTCAAGTTGACCACAACTCTTAGCGACCCTATGTACAATAGCTCTGAACCGTGCTCCATCCTGAGCCAATCTCACTGTTCCCAACACACCTACCATCATTAGCTCAGTTATTGTGTCAGTCCATCTCATCCGAGGTCTTCCTCTCCTGTGCTGTCCCTTGACCCTCCCAAGCATAGTGTCCCTCTCTAAAGACTGGTGCCTCTGGGCTACATGCCTATTTGTATTTACAGCCTCCAAAAACTTGAGGGTTAATTAGGAGTCATTTGTGTTTGATAGCATAGAGTCTGAGTTTCAAGTTAGCAGAAAAGACTATTTTTAAACAAAACAGATTCTTAGCATCTAATTCAATAAAATAAACATGAACATGAAGAAGTGAGTGATTAATGGAAGCAATATACCTCATCCCCACTTATAGCTCATGTCCAGCCCCTACTACCATAGGGAAGAGAAGGAAGAAGCAGAAAGACTGAAATGTGAGGAGGACTCACACGTTGTCAACTCTGAAATGAGCAAGGAAATCACAGCCAGAGAAAGTGGACAGGTTTTAAAAATGAAGAGTGGCCCACCCTGGTGTCCAGCAAGAAAGGAGGCCCCCTCCCCCAAAAAGGAAAGCAGGCCCACAGTTCCACCTGCATGGAATGGAATTTTGCCAAGGACCTTACAAACTGGATTTGTCCACAGAGTCCAGAAAGGAATGAGGACAGTCACACATTGATTGATTTTGGTCTTGTGAGACTAAGCAGAGAATTTTATATCACCTTTAGAATTCATTTTTTTATTTCTCAGTATTGTTTCATCTCAATTGGCGTGTAACAGCTAGAAATTGAGAGGAAATTCATTTCACCTTCTTACGCAAGGTGGAGTTAACTCCATTCTATAAAGTCGGTCAAGTCTGACTTCGGAGTTAGAACCCACTCATAGGTGACCCCTCTGGTGAGTTGTCTGAGGTTGTCAATCACATGGGATGAAACTGCCCATCACTCTCCTTTGGAATTGCTGGTGCATTCAAACTGAAAGAGAGGTGAGGCTTTCAGATAGTAGTGCAGCTTTTACCACATCACCAGAGCGCCCTTGTTCTGAAAAAAAAAAAGCATAGTCAATATGCACATGAAATCTGTACTTCTGAGTGAGTTATACAGCTAGCCCAAAGGCTATGAGTTTGAATCGACCAGTGGCTCTGCAGGGGAAAGATGGGCAGTCTCCTTCCATTATGATTTATAGCCTCACAAGCACTCCAGAGGGTCCCTATGACCTGGAACTGACTCGACAGCGGTGGGTGAGTGAATGCACTACTTAGGAAAACAGCTACCATGCTAGAAAAACCTTTAGCTATGAGTTCAAAAGGAAGCTTTAGTAGTACAAAGGCAGTATGACCAGCTTACCTTACAGTAAAGTAGCTCTTAAAATTGCTTCATTAGTATGATACTATGAGGCCTTGAAGGAACCTTGGTGGCATAGTGTTTTACACGAGGGACTGCCAACTGAAAGGTCAGTGGTTCAAATCTACCATGAGAGAAGGATGGGTAGGCTCAGGAACCTGATACAGGATTGCTAGGAATCACAATTGACTCAATTTTTTTTTCCCCTTTTAAAATGAGACCTTGAGAAAGTCATTGAACATTTTTGCTTCAGTTTCACACTCCTGATAAGATCTCACCAGATGTCCTATTTCACTAAGTGAGAAAAAAAACTCCTCAAGTTTTTAAAAATATGGTTTATCTTTAGATGTGGATAAAACGTATTATTCACCATAATGAGAGTGGTATTTAACGCGGTAAGAGCAGGGACATGTTAACAGCAGGGAGCTCCGGTGGCCTAGTGGTTAAGAGCTGTGCTGCCAACACAAAGGCAAGTGGTTTGCATCCACCAGCTGCTCTGTGGGAAAAAGCTGGGCGATCTCCTCCTGTGTGAGCCATTGCCTCTGAAAAGCCACCGGAGGGTCAGTTATGAGTCAGTCTCGACTCAGCAGCACATAACAACATCAAAACAGTGTTTACACGCGGGAAAGATAGGCAATCTCCTGTGTGACGTACAGGCTCTGAAAACCCACTGGAAGGTCAGTTTTGAGTTCCAACTCGATGGCACACAACAACAGTGTTTAGATAGCTTTTCTTCTCTTCATTCTGGAAATGCTTTCTCTGCCTCTCTGTAGGTATGAATGCACTATTACTGTTACTATGGCAACAGCGATTATGATTTCACAGGAGACTGCAGAAACCAGTAGTTTGAAGCAGCAGGACCAATGCTTGAGATAATTGAAGTCATGCCTGTTGTGATTTGAAGCCAGGCTAGTAGAGTACCGAGGAAGAGTCTGGATAGTGTAGAGACGCTCTTAGTAGAAGGCATGACAGTGATTGATGGTCGGGGTTAGAATATAATCAGAAAAAGTTTCTAAGTTATTCCTGCTCTAGCTTGTTATTGGGAGTTCTGGTGGCTTAGTGGTGAGGAATTGTGTTGTTAACACAAAAGTACATGGTTGAAGTATTCTGAAAAATTTACAACCAGGAGAAGATAAAATAAATGAATGGGACCTTCTAAGAATCAAATCCCTATGCGCATCCAGAAACTTCTCTAGCAGGGTAAAAAGGGAAGCCACAGACTGGGAAAAAGTTTTTGGTAATGACATGTCAGACAAGGGACTTATATCTAGAATTTATAAAATACTCGAGCACCACAACAAGATAAAGAAGAATAATCCAATTGAAAAATGGGCACAGGATATGAACAGACACTTCACCAAGGAAGACATTCAGATGGCCAACAAGCACATGAAGAAATGTTCAAAATCCCTAGCCCTGAGAGAGATGCAAATCAAGACAACCATGAGATATCATCTCACTCCAGTGAGACTAGCAAAATTTAACAGAACAGCAAGCAACAAATGCTGGCGAGGTTGTGGAGAGACTGGAACCCTTATGCACTGTTGGTGAGAGTGTAAAATGGTGCAACCACCGTGGAAAGCATTGTGGCGCTTTCTCAAAAAGTTGCAAATAAAGATACCATTTGACCCAGCAATTCCACTACTGGGAATATACCCTAAAGAGACCATAAATGACATCCAAGTAGATATACGTATACCCATGTTTATCGCGACTTTGTTTACAATAGCAAGGAGTTGGAAACAACCTAAATGCCCATCAACAAACGAATGGGTAGAGAAGCTGTGGTATATTCGCACAATGGAATACTATGCTGCATTGAAAAACAAGGAACTCATGCAATATTATTCAAAATGGGTGACCCTGGAGGACATTATGCTGAGTGAGGTATCTCAGTCACAAAGGGACAAATGCTATATGGTGCCACTGTTGTAGAATGAGGCTGGCATTGGGGTGGGGGTAAGACTGAGAAAAACTGGATGAAATATGTTTACGGCATTGAAGTCTATGGGGGAGAGAATAGTCTAAAAGTATTATATTTTAGGGCATTATTTTTATCGTAGGAGTACGCAATGAGGGTTGCAGAGTGGATTATATTTGGGGGTAGGGGGTGGGGTTTGGGGAGGTGCGGGGGGATTGTATACCAATGAGGGAGTTTTTCTTTTGCTTTTCAAGGAGAGGAGCAAACGGGGGGGGGGGAGGGGGTTGTGCGGGGAGAAGTGTGCAACAATGAATGAATGGAATCCCAAAATCTCTGTAGATGTTCATTGAAATGAAAAATAAACAAACTAAATCAAATTTTTTTTTTAAAAAGTACATGGTTGAAATCTACCATTTGCTCCACAGGAGATAAATGGGAATTCTTCTATAATGAGACATGTAATTTACATCCTCTGTAGACCTAATGGAGGGTCTGTTAAGTAGGTTCAGACTCAAGGTTACACAACACGCATGTTAATACAAGTCAGAAGAGGAATGGTTAGGGACTGCGACAATTCTTTTAGACATTTGGATTAGGTTAGATTTGAAGAGGGGAAAAGAAGTAAGAACCAGGGAGCTGGAGGAAAGGGCATGAGACAATAACGAGACAGAAGTGAAGTTGCCATGCGCCAACCAGTGCCAAGACAGGGCCAGATGTCTGGCTTGGGTGTACAACTGTGGACTTTGTGTCTGTTGTAGGATGAAAAGGAGCAGGCAGCTTGGCTCAATCTTTTAGCTCTTTGTGGGAAATAAGGGTGAAACAAGAGAACAGTAACTGGCTCCTAAAAAGTGTGTCTCAACCTGAGTCTACAGAGATGACTCGGCTTGTTAATGATGCTTAAAATGTTCCTATTTTCCAAGTCTTTGGAGAAGTAACTACTCCATGAAAGCTGTATGTGACTAATGATGATGTGTTTTTCTATACTTGTTCTTCCTTCTTATATTTCTGTGCTTCAGATTTCACCTGGGTGAATAATATACAGGTTTCAATGAAGCTCAGGGAATTTGAATTCTCATAATGCGACCAGACAAGTTTCTGTGTTTATGACTGAAACTTTATAGTTTCTGAAAAGTCATTAGGCTAAAATGTTTTTAGCAGGTAAGCCACCCGTACGTTTCACAAAACGACAGTACTTTCAAGGTGTACAGTATGGAAAAGAGATTATATAGTGCTTATAGGATGATTCTGGAAATGCAGGAGACTCTCTGCTTTTCCAAATGCCATTCACTGGTGTGACTTAAGATATCTCAATTCTGAAAATGTAAATACTAATAGAAGATTTTTTTAAGCTTCCATTGAGAAGCAACGGTGTCAGTCTAGAGATTGAGGTGTACCTGATCTATCCAGTCCATGGTCTCTGCAATTATTTGCTATGCATCAGAGAGCTGGATAATGACTAAGGATGATAGAAGAATTGATGCCTTTGAGTTGTGGTGCTAGAGCAGAGTCCTGAATACACTATGGACTGCCAAGAAAACAGATAGGTCTGTCTTGGAGAGAGTAAAACCAAGTTTCTCCTTGTAGGCTAAGATTTGGAAGCTCCCTCCCACATATTTGGGCATGTGGCCAGGGGGGGTCCTTGGAGACGGACATCATGCTCAGAAGGGTGAAGGGACAGCTCAGGAGAAGAAGGCCCAAAATGAGAGGAATTGATACAGTTACTAGGACAATGGGGGTAGGTGTGTCAGAGTCAGTGAGACCAGCTAAGGATAGGACATGTTTCACAGCTAATATACATAGGGTCAGTATGAGTTGGAGATGACTCAACAGCACATAACAACAACAACAACAACATTTCATATTTCAATGGAAATAACTAATAATTTCCTTACAGGAAAAGAACAGAGAAAGATTCTGAAAACCCTGGAAGGCTATCACCTACAGAATGGACAGAAGCAGCAGTCATAGAGAATAGGAAGTAAAGACTAACAGAGATGATTTATCTCCTTCACAATTTACAGTAGGATTTACACAAAAGTACTTTGTTTCTCCAGGACCATGTAAAAATTAAATCTGTATGTGTCTCAAAAGACTTTTCCAAAAGACTTATAGAAAGAGAACGTACAGATTGGGGGGAAAATATTTGGCGATGACATATCTGACAAGGGACTGATTTCTAAAATTTACTTAAAATTCTAAAATGTCAATAAGAAAATGATAACAATAACTACAAAATGGCAGAAGGCAAGAAAATACACTTCACCTGTGAAACATTCAGGTGGCCAACAAACAACATATAGAAATGCTCATTATCATTTGTCAAGTTAGGCCCAACTCACAGGGACAACAGAACAGAACACGTCCTGGTCCTGCAGTCCTGTGTCGTCCACACAATTTCTGCCATCCCTAAGGTCACTGCTGTACTCTCTATGTCCAATTCATTTTGCTGAGGGTTTTCCTCTCTCTCATGACTATCTAAACAGGGACATACAAATCAAAACCACAATGAGAGTAATAATAGCAAATTCAGTTAGACAGAATGCTCAAGCGCTGGCATGCATGCTAACCAGCCTGACACTTCCACACGCAGCTGAGGGGAGTGTAAATGGTGCAACCACGGTGGGAAGGAACATGGCACTTCTATGCAATGTGATATTCATGCCAAATCAGAAATACCATCTGATTCAGCAATCCCACCAGTAGGCATGTATGCTAAAGAAGTAAGAACTGGGACACAGATAGAGATGTGCACACTGCTATTCAAGGCAACATGATCTGAAATATCAGAGATAGAAACAACCCTAAGAGCCCATCAGCAGACAAATAGATTAACAAGTTACGGCTATGGTACACAACTGTGCTATGTCTGTTACAATGTAAAAAAGGAATCTGCAAAATACCTCATGACAGGAGAAACTAGCAGCTGTTATGGGGCTCTTATGTATTATGAAGTCAGAACTGGAACTGACTCACCGCTGACCCTCCCATGGGTTTTCAGAAGCAGTAAATTGCACAGGAAGATACTGTCCATCCTCCCATGGAGCAGGTGGTGGATTTGAACTGTGAGCTTTTAAGATTGTATCATAGTTTCCTACCACTACACTAGACATGGGAAAATATTCTGTGGACCCACCATTATAAAAAGTCAAGAAAATGTTTACACAGAGGAAAAAAAACCCCCCACAGCACTCTTGAATGGTTACAAGGGGTGGGAGTGGACAAGAAAAGAGGAGAATCTAATTAGACAGCCTCACTCAAACTCACTGTTGTCCAGGCAGTCCTAACTCACAGTGAGGATCTACTGGGTTTCTAAACCATGAGTCATAATGGGAGGAGACTGCCCAGCTGCAGGTGGGTCAGAACTGACAGAGGCGTTTGGGTTAGCAGTGCCACATGCAATGGCCTATACCATCAGATGTCAGGAGAAGGCAATACAAAACACGGGTGTGATGAGCATGTCATTAAAGGGAGACACAGGGGTGGACAAGAGTGATAAACAAAGGAAAATATTATGTACAAAGTCCTGTATTATCAGTAAATACAAACATCAATCTGCAAGTGGGTACATAAACTGGCAAGATGAACATATAAGGGCTAGTGAAAGAGGTTTCATCGCAATAATAATTAGGTTTCATGGATGTTATTTCTACATGTTCTATAAATATATCCATGTATATAGCAAAACTAACAAGGAACAAAAGGGAGAAAATGTCTTAGTTGCAACCAAACATTCTGAAGGAATGGGTTTCTGGGCCTGGGACCTCAGGACCATCATTTCAGGAGACACCAAGACAGACTGACATAGCATTTTCCACAATGACAATGCTCTACATCTTACTGTGGTTACAGACTGGGGTCCTAACTGCTTTTATGTAGTCCTATCTGTGCAACAGATCTTTTTTGCTTGGAATAAAGGTGAGTGAAGAAAATCAAAGATTCATAGAGACATTAAGTCCAAAGGACTAATGGACCATGCCAATATAAACCCTCCTAACTCCCAAGACAAGAGTAACTAGAGGGTGCCCAGCTACTACTGCTGACCATTATGAAAGGGATTATAATAGAGTTCTGGATAGAAAAAAGAAACCCTAAGTTGTTGTTGTTATGTGCCGTTGAGTCGTTTGCGACTCATATCGACCCTATGTACAACAGCCCTAAACCCTGCTCTATCCTATGCCAATAGCACTGCCTCTGACACACCCATCCCGATTACCCCAGTCACTGAATCAATCCACCTCAAAGTAATTAATAATAATAATAATAATACCACCTAGATCTTACAATGACAAGTGGAATCCATGAGACAGTATTTCTTAGTCACTTTTTTAGCCTGAAACTGAACTTACACTTATGGTTTAGACAAATAACAGATGGATAGAAAAGATGAACACCACCCCTAGGGGGGGTCCACAATCCTTAGAACAAGCAGCTCTACTGTCTAAGAGCAGAATTTGACCAGATAAAAGATAAAGATTAGAAAACTAGAAGGGATAGGATAAATGGAAATGCTTAACACGGATACCTATCTCATTTCACTGAAATGTTCATTCCTCTTCAAAGTCTGGCTCAATTTGCAAACCTTCCAGCCTCATTCCACCCATAGATGGTCCTTCTGAAATCTTGCAGCACAAGTGGAAAGAATTACAGTGAGTAAGCAGGAAGAATACTCCTCCAATAGGGCATTGAAATGAATGTCATCTAGAAAAATGCTTTGGAAAGATGAGAAAAATAATTTGCTCTATGAGTTTCAACTCAAATGATAATAAAAATTTAGGGGGAAATCCATCCTAAGAAGAAAAGAAATGGATAAAAAGAAGCTGTGGTTTATTCACATAGTGGAATACTATGCAGCACTGAAAAACAAACAACTCATAAAATATTATACAAAATCAGTGACCCTGGAGGACATTATACTAAGTGAAATGTATCAGTCACAAAAGGACAAACACTGCATAGTGCCACTGTTGTAAAACAGGACTGAAATGGGGGTTGGGGTAAACTAAGAAAAGAGGGGATAAATAATGTACGTTGCATTGATACAGATGAGGGAAAGAACTGTTTAAAAGGAATATATGATTAGGTATTATTTGCATAACAATAGTCCAGAATAACAGCTGCATAGCAAAGTGGATGGGGGTGGGGAATGGGCTTTTGCAGCAATGAAAGAATTTAATTTTTTTTTCAAAAAGAAAAGCAAATTAAGGGGAGTCGGAAGGAAGAAATTTGTGCAACAATGAATGAATGGAAATCCAAGTTCTCTATAAACTTTCATTAAAATTTCAAATAAAATGTAAAAAAGAAATATTTGGATTAAAAAAAAGAAGAAAACAAAGAGCCCACATAACAGCATTGGTCCTTAGTGTTTTGTGTTTTCTGTTTCTTATAAAATCTGTCCTGTGTGTGGTACTAAATCCAGAATCTTTCAACCTGTCTTTTAACTTCTTCCTTCACAAAAGATTTCAGGAAAGTTTTTCCACTAAGTAGCCCTAGTGCTGTAGCATTTAAAGATCTCAGCTGCTAACAGAAAGCACAGAAGTCCAAATCTAGTAGTTGCTCCAAGGGAGAAAGATGAGGTGGTGTGCTTTTGTTAAGATTTACAGCCTTGGGAAAAGGATGGGACAGTTCTACTCGGTTTTCTAAGGTCACTGTTGTTGTGTACTCTTGAGTCAGAACCGACCCATAGCTGACCCTCCGGTAAGTTTTCAGAGGCAGTTACTCACATGGGAGGAGATTATTCAACTTTCTCCTACAGAGCAGCAGGTGGCCTTGAACTGCTTGCTTTCAGGATTATAGCAGAACTTCTCGCCAGAATGTAGTAGGTTACTATCAGTTTGACCAAAGACCAAAGAAGTTTTACTTCTTCTATTTTCATTTCCCTCAATGAATTTAGTAATAGCTAAACATTTCTTTGATGTTCTCCATTATCCTTTGATGGGCTAAAGTGCACCTGATTTGGCCATCGTCCTTTCAATCACTTGCTATGCATCTGAGAGGTGGACAATGAATAAGGCTAACAGAAGAACTGTTGAGCTATGGTGTTGGAGAAGAGCACTGACTATTCCATATACTGCCAAAAAAAAAAACCCCAAGCCCCACCCAAAATCCATGTCTTAAAAAACATGCAACCAGTGCTTCTCGGAGGCAAAGATGATAAAGCTATGTCTCACATACATTGGGCATGTTGCTAGGAGAGGCTATTCCTCAGAGCGGGACATCATGCTTAGTAAGGTGAAAGAGAAAAGGCCTTCAATCAGACTGACACAGCAACTGCTGCAACAGGCTCACGGGTGTCAGAAAGTGTAAGGATGGCACAGGAAAGGACAGGGTTCAGATCTATTGTTCATAAGAGTTGTGATGGGTCCTACTTGACTTGATGACAACTGATAATTAACAGTGACAATAATTATCCCTAGACCATGGAACTCCCAAGTTTTGAGAATTGAGTTATTCAGCTTTTAAAGAATCAGAAAAGATTTTAAGTAATGTTGTACACCTTTGTCTTCTGTATAAAACAGTTTGTGTCATACCCTCATAGAACCTCTTATGTTCAAATTGATACAACACTGAATAGTATTTCACTAACAATTTGATATTCATTAAAACAAATATTAACAGTCAAGTTTAGCCTACAATTATCCAGAAAAAGCCGTTTCCAAAGAGACCCCATTAGGAAGAAGCACAGCCCAACTGCTATTCTTGTGTCGTTTTCCTCAAAGAACATCAAAACACAGAAGCAGTAATTTCAGATAAAGGTTCAGACATAAGAGTCTTTCAATAGCATTTGGATAAAGTGAAGAAGTAACAATGAACACTCATCTCAAGGATTTTTCTTTCAACATGAATCATTAAATCTATTGAATCTGCTTTAAAAACACTTAAAAATAGTAATAAAAAAGGAAAAGAAAACAAGATGATCACAAATGAGTGCAAACACTGATTTTAATGAACCAAAATTAGAAGTGGTAAGCTTAAATTCTTATTATTATAAGTACAGAAAGCTCAAAAGAATGAACTTGATAGCAAATATGTGTCATTAATAGAATTTCAGTGCTTTTAAAATAAAAAAAATAACCTCCACTATCTACAAAGAGTGGATCAGTGTTTATTGGATACTTTTGATTATTCAAATTAGCTAAAATAGAGGATATTTAACACAAGTTTAGTGGAGTGCTGGACTAAATTATATTTATATTCTTTTCTTATATATTGAGATTCTAAAATTACCCATTAGAGTGTTTGAGAATTCACTCCCACACTTAATCCTTTTTCCTCCTGTACCTTCAATTATTCTCTTCCCTCTATGCTTGAACATAAAAAATGTTCTCTCCTCTTAAAGAGGAAAATTGTATTTGGATCCTCACCTGCATCAAACTAAAACAAAGAATGACAAACTGTCTATAAAGAGACAGATGAGAAATACCTGTCTTTGAGAATCGTACACTCTCATCTGTGCCACTGCTGCATGAAAATGTCCACAGGCAAATATGAACAAACTTTGCTTAGTTCTGATAAAAATTCATTCTCTAAAAAAAGTAGAAAAAGTGGCAAAATGAATTTGGCATGTCATCCGTAGTCTGTTAACTGCTGAATTCGAGCTTCAATTGCCCACCACTCTTGTGCCTCTCCCTCTGTAGCTGCCATCTCCAATTTCCACTAACATCCTCCTAAGGCATATAGTTCGATTCTGCGACCTGCTCTGTGGGAGAAAGATGGGTAATCAACTTCCATGAGATTTATTGTTTCTGAAAACCCACTGTAGGATCACCTATGAGTCGGTCCTGACTCAAATGTACACACTACAACAACAATTTCCACCTTAAGCTTCGATGGTCATAACATTTTTACACCTTGAAAGCGAATATTTATTGGATGCGTCTCCCCACTGAAAATTCACCTTCAGTCTTTTGCCCTTGAGAAGAGTTTGCCAGTTGCCATAAGGCTAGTTTTGACTTGTGACAACACCATATTACATCAGCTAGTGACTCACTTAGTCCTCATCAGACCCACTTTAGCACTAAAACTTGTCACCATGTTGCATGATACAAAAGGGGGGGGGGAAGAATCAAACTTCTTTGTGAAAGGAAAATAAAGTTATATTTCAGTTAGAATAAGAAGTGAACTTTCAAGCATTACAAACGTATTTTAGTTCTATGATATGACATCTTTCTCTTTGTTCATCACATTTATCATTTTGTCTTTCAAAGTATGTTGTTGTGTACCATCATGTTGGAACTGAGCTATAGCTGACCCTCCAGTGGGTTTTCAGAGGTGGTTAATCTCACCGGAAGAGACTGTTCATCTTTCTTCCACAGAGCAGCTAGTGGATTCTAACTGAGAGCCTAACTCCTTGCCACTAGGCTATCAAAGCTCCCTTTTAAAAAGTAAAGATATGTTTATTGTTGTTCTTTTTAGGGAAAGACTTTGCAAATTATGTCAAACGAACAAGGATCTTGTATGATCACTGGATGATTTTCTTCAGAAATCTATTTTAACATAGCGAATTTTATCAAGTTAGGGTTTTATAATATGACAATTTTGTAAGTGATTGGTTAAACAGAAAAAAATCAGTCTCATTGACAGTAAATCATAAATCTTTGGCCATGTCACCTTTCTTTTTTTACAAAGATGGCTACAATTCCAAGGTTAAATACTGTTGGCTGAGAGAAGGAAAGTGAAAAAGAACAAGAAAATAAAATACTTCAAAAGTCAATGAGATAGTACAACCACTACAGAAGGCGGTCTGATGCTTTCTCAAAAAGTTGGAAATAGAATACCATTTGACGCAGCAATTCCACTACTGGAAATATACCCTAATGAAACCAGAGCCACAACTCAAATAGATGCATGCACATCCATGTTTACTGCTTCATTATTTACAATAGCAAGGAGATGGAGGCAACCCAAGTACCCATCAAGAAACAAATAGAAAGAAAAACTTTGGTACATTCACACAATGGAATACTACACAGCACTGAAAAACAATGAAATAGTAAAACACTACAGAGCATGGCGGATCCTTGAAGACATTAGGCCAAGTGAAAAATTTCAGTCACAATAGGATAAATACTACATATAACCACTATTATAAAATAGAACAGACATGGAGGGGGGTGTCGAGAGGGAATGGAGAAAGGGTGGAGAGATAAAGGAACTATCTGAAAGGAATATATGACCATGCAGTATATGTATGAGAACAATCTGGAACAAGGGGTACACTGCAGAGTGAACTCGGTAAGCAGGGAAGAAAATGTGCAACAATGAATAAATAAAAGAAACAAAGGTAGGGAGAAGTCAATGAGAATGGAAAGGATACAACAGCAGGCAGGTAGACAGAGTTCTTCCTCCAACGATCTCTATATTATATATTCTTTGTTATAAGATATCGAAGTTCAAATACTTCAGTTACAAGCACAGTCCCTTGCAATTCTCTGAGTTTTGCTGGTGATATTTTCCTGTCTGTCGACCCTTTAAGGACTTCCTTCTGTACTATCTCATCAGACCACCGCTCATCTACACGTCTGCTCCTCTCTGGTGACTTACGTGTTGCTGTGAAGCTGGAAACTGTGCCACTGGTATTTCAAATATCAATAAAGTCCTCCAGGTAGCCAGGTTTCAGGAGAGTTTCCAAACTAAGAAAGATTATTCATCATGACTAGCCATCTACTGCTGAAATAACAGGCCCTCAAAAACCCTCTGAATAAAAGAAAAAACATTGTTGGATGGATTGCTGGAAAGTGAGTCCCTCAGCAGGAAGAAAGCCACTCAAAATGTGCCTGGGAAGAGCAGCTTTCTCAAAGTAGAATTGATGTTAATGATGCAGATGCAGTAAAGGTCCTAATGAAGGACCTTCATTTGTTGCTAGGGTAAAACTCAAAATGAGAAGAAACAATTGCAAATATCCATTAATAACTGGAAGCTGGGATGTATGAAATATTTATAGCATTCTTCTTCAATCGTGTAATGTGTCTTATCAAAAAAGGACATTTAAAGTTCAATCCTGAAGTTTAATGCTGTGAGTGACAGGATTGTATCCATGTGCATGCAATTAATACCTGAATACAACTATTATTCAAATAGACATGTCAACCATTAATGCCAAAGATGAAGAAACTGGAGATTGAAGTTCCCACCAACTTTTATAGTCTCAAAGTGATCAAATGCCTATGCACTTAAGATGCACTAAATGGTGGTTGGAATGCAAAATTCGGAAACAAAGAAGGACTGATAGTTGGAAAATACTTATGGTAAAGATCTGATACCTTTGAATTGTGGAGATGGTGAAGAGTTTATGTAACATGGGCTTCCAAAAGAACAAACAAACATGTCTTGAAGGCAGTGTGACCAATGGGCTCCTTAGAGTCAAAGATGTTCTCCATCTACATATATAAACAAACTACTCTGAGAATGTCGTTAGGAGGGCCCAGGCTTTCAAAAAAGGACATTATCTGGGAAAGATGGGAGGGAGAGCAATGAAAGAGAGGAAGACCCTCAACCAGATTGATTGACACAGTGACAGCAACAGTGGGCTTGAACATGTTGGCAATTTAATATTGGTGCAGGAGAGGACACGGTTCAGATCTGTTGTTGATAGGGTTGCTATGAGTCACTGTCAACCTGAAAGCGAATAAGAACATCTCACACTGTTTAAATCGCTACTCACCTACTCTTCTGAGCTCAGATCAATGACGCTTCAACAAAAAGGCAGTACATTCTTCACAAACCAAAACCAAGTCCCCAAACACTTTATGGGCTAAAAGAATCACATTCTTATGTCAGCACCAAATTTTAATTACTTGATCCACCTTCCAATATTTCAATCCCACGTATACATCTAGATTAGACTAGAATTCTGTTGCCAATCCCTCTACAAAAACCTGAATGTCCCTTATAGCTGAATGCCAAATTGCTTTCAAAAGTCATTTAGATGGCAACCATTTTTAACAGAAAACAAAGCAAGCACTTAACAAGAAGATTTGAGGCCATATTCATAAAAGGAATTTAGATTTGTACACCAATGAAGGGATTTTTCTTTTTTTTTTTTAAAAAAAAGGAGTTTAGACTATATACTCAAAACTTAGACACAAGAGGTAATGTACACGGTATACTTTTTTTGGTAACCTATTTTGTGCAAAGAGCCTAATAAAATGATGAAGATCAGTCAATAAAGTAAGTTAGAATTCTTTGTTAACACACTCTCATATATATGGTGGGTACTTCCATGCCAAAACCAGCTTTGTTGTTTTGACCAGTTACAAGTCTGTTAAGTATTTTAACTTAATTTGTTAAGTAATTTTTTGTTCATATTTGTTTTGTCAACACCCAACACACCCATTTAAAAATGCGTATTAATGAGAAGAATCCAAATCGGTTTCTTAGCACATATCACAAGGACTGTCACACAGACAGAAGAGATTCAATAAGTAGCTGAAATTAGTTCTTCCCCCTAGTAAAAGTCCCTGGGTAATACAAACAGCTAATGCATTAACAGCTAACCAGCGAGGTGGGAATTTGAGCTCACTTAGAAAGTCCTTGGAAGACTGCAAACCCTATGGGGTACAGTTGTATCTGTCACACACACACACAGGGCTACCAGGAACTGAAATGGACTCAATAACAACATCATGATCTCATGGAAAAGAAATGAAGTAAACAGTCATGGCAGTGAGAGTTTTGTTTTTAAATACATAAAAAGAAGGCTTTACTTATTTAGAGCAGCATCTATGAAGCCAGACACATTCTGCCTTCGTCGTTTTGATTCTATAGTCTACAATATCAAATGGCTGTCAAGGCCCAAGGGGACAACAATGAATCAGTGGTACAACCTTTATTCCATACATTGGAACAGTGAGCTGTCATTACTCCTAGCACAATGTCACACTGCTTAGCTAGAGCTTTATTAAGTTTCCAACAAATAGCTGCAAATGCCTCTTTGGAACTCTTCCTAGTAGGTAACAGGGACACGTCTGGACAGAACAAAAGGCATCCAGCAGCTCTGCAGACGTCTTCAAGTACATGGAAATTTCATTAAAAGCAGCCTTTACCTTAAAAACGGTTTTTCCATTTACACTATGACGCTCAATGCCCTTAACACATTTCATTTTAATGATATTAAAGGACTGCCCTTTAGCTGTAGATTCTGCACTCAGACTTAAAGTCTTTATGGTTTAGTTATTTACAGTCACTACGCATTTACTGATTACTAGCATGTACAATTCCTCTTGGCTATTTACATCTTAAAATTATATCCAATTAAATTAAATAAAACCTGTATTACATTAAAAGCACTTCCCCTGAGGAGTTTTTCATTTGAAGGGTCTTTTACCCCTTTGAAAGGAACTAATTATAACAACATACTGCTCTCAATGTTACTGTTAAATGCAGTCAAGTTGGCTACAAATCATAGCAATCCTATGCAAAGCAGAATGAAATCCTGTCTGATTCTGTACCATCCATAAATTTTCTGCTATTTTTTAAGTCCCTTACTGTGCACACTGTCTCAATCTTTGTTTCAAAGCTTACTCTTTTGTACTACCCCTCTATTTTCCATGCATCATGGACTGGCTGCTCTAGATTACATGCCCAAAGTATGTGAGATGAAATTTCACCATGTTCCTTCTAAGGAACATTCCAGCTGCTGGCAAATAGGCTACTATAAAGAGAAGCTGCATAATAGAGTTTGAATACCACAAAATTTCCCGAATCTCTTTTGTCTTGGTTAAAATACAAGCAATCATGCATCTACTTCTAGTTTTGAATGTTAAGTGAGTACATTATTATGATTGTTCACTATCTTTTTCCGTCTCTTCCAATATATCCACTTTGGTTTTTACTTTCTACTCTGTCTTTGTAATGACCTTTTGCTTTCTTCATAGATATCCTTAATGTCATCCCACAGCTCAGCTGGTCTTCACTCACTGGTGTTCAATGTCACAAACTTATTCTTGAGATGATTTTTAAGTTCAAGTGGGATGACTCAAAGTTGTAGTTTGGGTCTGTGAACTTGTTTTCATTTTCTTCAACTTCAGTTTGAAGGTGCACATGAGTAATTAATTGATGATCTGTACCACAGTCAGCACCTGGTCTAGTTTTGATTGCTGATGTTTAGTGTTTCCAAAGATTCTTCCCACAGGAAGAGTCAACCTGATCCCTCTGCAGTTCATCACGTGAGGTCCATGTATAAAGTGGCCTTTTATTTTTTTAAAATATTTGCTATGAATAAATCATTGAGCATATAAAATTGGTACCAGCATTCAGGAGATCAGGAGATGTATTGGACAAGTCTGTTGTCAGTGACCTCTTCAAAATACTGAGGAGCAAAACACTGACAGCTCAAAGACTAAGGTGTGCCTGACTTGGGCCACGGTCTTTTCAATCACTTGCTATCCATCTAAAAGAGGGACAATGAATAAGGTTAACAGAAGAATTGATGGTTTTGAGTCGTGGTATTGGAGAAGAGTGCTGAATATGCCATGGACTGCCAAAAGGACAAAGAGATAGATCTTGGACAAAATGTGGCCAGAGTGTTCCTTGGAGACAAAGATGACAAAGTATCATCTCACACACAATGGGCATGTTGCTAGGAGAGGCCATTCCTTGGAAAGGGATGTCATCAAGCTTGGAAAGGTGGAGGGTCAGAAAAGAGAGGAAGGTCCTCAGTGAGATGGATTGACATTGTGATGCAGCAATGGCCTTGCTTTAGCATGTCAGAGATGATAAGGATGGCACAGGATAAGACAAGGTTCAGACCCCTTATTCAGAGGCTCACTATGAGTTGTACTCAAGTAGTCAGCACCTAATAACAACAAACACACCAAATGCTTTTCAATGAATGTGAGGAATTCTTTGCTCTATTCTACGTAAAGAGAAAAATCTTTAATTTTTTTCAAGAATTGGTATGTGCTTTTCATTATCTAGTTTTCACAGTTATTTAAAACAGAAAATAAAAATCCATGTTTTGCACCAGGATCATCATCAAAGTGACATCTTTACTTTTTAGAACTTCTAAGAGATCATTTACAGCAGATTTGCTTGGTGCACTAATTTATAGATTTCTTCCCTGCTATTTCCACTGATCGTGATTGTTGATTCAAGTACAATGAAATCCTTGACAATGTCAAGATTCTACTTATGATTATTGGTCCAGTTGTTGAGAAGTTTCATTTTCTTTATGTTCCAATATAGATGCTTCATTCTGGAAGTCACAGTATTTTACTGCCATTAATGTTTAAAGCCATCTTTATTTTTTGGCAAATAATATTTTGTCATCTGCATATTGCAGACTGTTAATCAAGTCTTCTACGATGTACACTCCTGTTAGTATCTGGCGTCTCAGGCTTTATTTTCAGCATATAGATTGAATGGTGAAAGAATACAAAACTATTACACACTTTTTTCCTACTTGAACCAAGCTATTTCCTTGGGTTGTTTTTAGGAGGTTTTTTTGGTTTGTTGTTGGTGTGTGTGTGTGTGTGTGTATGTGCACAGGCGCACACATGTGCACACATGCACATGTGTACAGATTTTATATAAGCCTAAGTAAAACTCTGAATTTCTCATTTCTACAAAGCTCATTATGAACCACACAATTTAAGGTAAAAGTGGGACTAAAAGCAGAAGGAAAAAACCCAAAACGCTTCATGCATTTGAATTGCAATGTTGGCAAAGAATGTTGAACATACTATAGATTGCCAGACGACTAACAAGTTAGTTTTAAAAGAGATAACATCAGAGTGCTCCTTATTAATGATGATGGTGAAACTTCGTCTTGCTTACTTCCAGCGCATCTCAGGGAAGACCAGGCCTTCATGTTTCGTAAAGTAGACAGGTGAAAAAGAGGGAAATCCTTAATGATACGGTGACTTCAACCATGGATCACACGTATCAAAGATCACGGAAACAGCACATGACCAAGCAGCACTGACTAACATCACAAGCCAAAGTTTACATGAGTGCAACTAAAAACAACTGATGTGTCTTTGATCAAATTACGTGAATTGTGAAGATGAATTAGACCAATTGAAAACACCAGGATGAAACCATATTAAATATTATTGTTACTATTATATGCTGTTGAGGCACTTGCAACTCATAGTGAACCTGTGTACAACAGTTGTGAACTCTGCTCTATTCTGTGCCAACTTTATTGTCTCTGACACACCTACCTTTATTACCCCAGTCACTGAATCAATCCATCTCATCGAGGGTCCTCCTCTTTTGTGCTGTGTCCCTCCACCTTCCCAAGGACTGGTCCCTTTTTTGCAACATGCCCAAAGTATGTCAGACAAAGCCTCAGAATCCTTGCCTCCATGAAGCACCATTGCTTCATCATCTCTAGGACAAACTTTTTTTTTTTTTCTCTAGGACAAACTTGTTTGTTCTCCTGATGTTATATTCAATACTCTTCTCCAGCACCACAACTCAAGGCATCAATTGTCTTTCTATCATGCCCAGTCATTGTCCAGCTTTCTGACGCATAGCAAGTAATTGCAAAGATTATGGCTTGGATCAGGTGCACCATAGTCTCCAGACTGACATCAGTGCTCTTCAGTAATGAAACTTAAAATCCTATTTGACTTGTAAATGAAAAATAAGTCATATTTTCTTTCTATTTTACAGGTGTACAACTCATGTACCCCATGAAGTATACACTCCCCTATCAACGGCTAATTATTTGATATGATCTCAGATAATGAGACCAAACCAAAACTCCACTGCCAGACATCCAAGTCCAACTCATAGTAATCCCCATTATTGGAGTTCTGTAAATTTTTTATCCTTTGCCTGCAGACCAGCTGGTAAATTCAAATCAATGACATTTGAGTTAGCAGTCTGGTATGTTACATACAATACCAGCAAGGCTTCTTTAGACACTCAGAAGGATAATGGACAGAAGAAAAAAGAAAATGTCTAGTCAGGAGTTAAAAAAACCAGTTGCGATCAAGTTGATTCTGATTCCTCGTGACTCCACATATGTCAGATTTGGCAGTGTGTTTCAAGGGTGTTTTCAATGGTTGATGTTTTAGAACTAGACTAGAAGTGTATTTCTTTAAGGTACCTCTGAGAGGATGCGTGGACTTGAACTTCCAACCTCTAGGTTACCAGCCAAGCATATTAATAGTTTGCAGCACCCAGAACATTCAGCCAGGAGACAAGTAAATTAATGATTACCATTACTAAGTATTATAATAAGAATAAGTGCATTGTGTGAGTTAAGAAACCATCAGTAGACAGAAGATCTCTCAGATCTCTGAATGATCACAGGTTATACAAATGAATCTCCACATGTTCTCTGTATCCAATGCTCTTTGACCTCAGCTGTACTTCAAATTGTCCCGTTTCTCATGTTTTATCTCCCAATAAAAACAAAACAAATACATCCTTCCTCACCACAATCTTCATTAAGCTACAGTGGAGACAGTTCTTTCTCTGTTAAAAAAACCACAAAACTTCTAAAAAGAGCTGATTTTTATCTGCACTGTAAAACACAGCAGCCTGCAGACATATACAGTTATAAACACATTTCATTAGAATGAAATGAAATTTAAAATTCAGTTATTTATTTGCACTAGCCTTATTTCAAGTGTCCACTAGGCATATGTGGCCACTATGTGCGATGTTACAACTACAGAACATGCCACCACCCCAGGAAGCTCTATTAGACAACAGAGGTCTGGATGCTGTCAGATAATCAATTGAAAGCTCCAGATTCAGACCGCATGGAATCAAAGCTCTATTTCTATGCTTCCTAGCTGGGTAAACTTGGGGAAGCTATTCCATTTTTGAAGGAGAGTTCTGAGGGTATAGTCTATCATCAGTTATGCTGTTAGCCCAAAGGTTGCACTCCTCTCTGTGATTAGACTCCACCATCCACTGTGCAGGAGAAAGATGTGCTGTCTCCTCCCACTGTGACTGACAGCCTCTGACACCCACCAGACGCCTTCTCTGAGTCAGATCTGAATGAAGTTAATGGTGAGGTTTCTGGGGTTTTGAGTATTCCATTATGTGGACCATGGCTTCCTCATCTCAACAGTGGTGATAATAGGAATTCATTTATGTATTGTAACGGTGTTAAGATCTAAAACAGTTTCATGTAAAGTGTTTAAAAGAATCTCTTTCTGTCTCTCTTTGTTGTTCGCCTAATGAGGGGTGGGTGGCCTTCTCTTGTGTTTTTCGAGGCTGTAAATTATTCAAAAGGAGACTGTCTATCTTTCCTCCTGGCAGTTGATGGTGGATTCCAACCACCGGGAGACGTGACCTTTGAGCTAGGAGTACAACTTCCCATGAACCACCTCATTAGAGCTTCCCACAACAATACATAGACTGGAAGTGACCCATAGGTACTGTTTCTATTTTTATTCCTAAGGTTCCTGGGTGATGGGAATGATTCTGTAAAGTCAAGATAATCTGACAGAGCAGTTCTATTATGTAATAGGATGGGATAGTCATGAATTGGAATCAACTTGACAGTAATGGCTTTGTTTTCTTTGTGCATTTAATTCTTGTTCTTGTAGTTATATTCCCTCTTCATCATTTACTGAGTAACACGTCCCTTGTAGTTATAACTCTACCTACTTCTTCCCATTTTCTGTAACCTGCTCTTATTGGGCTTTGTCTACTACGGTGAAGTTTGCGAAGGTTTACCAATTAAAGATGGAAAATAGAAATTCTCCTCTAGTGCCAAATCCAGTCGTAAATTCTCTGCTTGCATCTGGACCTCTTAGAAGTGCTTCATACAGTTGATTACGTCCTTATTCTTAAAATACTTTCTTCCTTTATTTACTAAGATCTGTTTTCTTCTATTAACAGCTGCTTTTTAAAAAAATTTCCTGTAGAGTCTTCTCTTCCTCTTCCTGACCTCAAAATGTTGGCATGTACCAGGCAAGTTCAGTTCCACATAATAGCAACCACAGTCAAAGGCTTTAGGTACTATGTGCTGATCAATCTGCAATCATCTCCTTAGCCATGACCTTAATATATCTAACTAGCCATATAAAAACAGTCTAAAAGTAATTTTAAAAGCCACATGGCCAAAAAAACCCCTCTTGATGTTATTTTTGATGGTTGATAAGTGTTCAAAGTACTTTCTTACACATTTTAAAATATTATCTTAATAAAATTCCTGGTAGGACTCAAAAAACCAAGCTCACTGCTGTCTCATCAGAGCCAACTCACAGTTAACCTCCATTTGAGGCTGTAAATCACACAGTAGGAGGTTGAACATCTTTCTCCCTGGCAGCCACTGGTGGATTTTAATTGTCATAGAGTCAGGCCTTTGAGTTAGTAGTGTAACTCCCTAGGTGTTAATTCCATTGTCAGATGAACATGTTATGATTCAGACGTGAGGTAGTTTAAAAATAAGCCATATTTAAAATCTATACAACCTAGGGTAGGTTATAGCATATAAATCTGTTTACTCCTGCTATATGCTTTTTAGGGAACTCTGGTGGCTTGGTGGTAAGGGATTACACTGTCAACACAAAGGCATGCAGTTCTCTGAAGGAGAAAGATGGGCAATCTCTTCTCATGAGATTTACTGGCTCTGAAAACCTGTTGGAGGGTCTGACTTGATGGTACTCAATAACAACAACAACCTATGTGAAGGTAAAAAGTAAAGATAGATTCATTAGAAAGTTACATTCCAAGATGAGATGGACCTTCCAACGTGGAAAGGCAATATGGAGAAGACCAATGACATAAGTTTTAACCTAAGTTAGGATCTTAGCAAGTTGTGTAGATGACAGTACCTTGCTTGCTGTAACTGAGGAGTACCTGAGACATCTGCTGCAAGGTCAAGGACATTTCCTGAAGGCCAAGGACTGCAGCCTTCAATATTGATTGAAGCTCAACATTAAGAAAACAAAGATTCTCACCACTGGGCTGATTGGCAGTATCATGAGAGAAGTTGAAAAGATTGAGATTGTTAACAGCTTGGCTGCACACTCAACACTCTTGTACCAGTAGCCAGGAAATCAAAAGACAAATTGCATTGGGAAAGTCTGTTGACAAGCACCTCTCCAGAGTACTGAAGAACAATGATATCAGTCTAGAGACTCAGGTGAGCCTGATCCAGACCATGGTCTTCACAGTTACTTGCTATGCATCAGAGAGCTGGAAAATGACTAAGGATGATAGAAGAATTGATGCCTTTGAGTTGTCATGCTGAAGAAGAGTACTGAATATATCATGGACTGCTAGGAGAACAAACAGGTGAAATCATGTTGCTCCTTGGAGGCAAGTGTTTTGAAGCTTTGTCTGACATACTTTGGGCATGTTGCAAGGAGGGACCAGTCCTTTGAAAGGGTCATCATGCTCGAAAGGTGGAGGGACAGCACAGGAGAGGAAGACTCTGGGTGATGATTCAGTGATTGGGGTAATGGGGATAAGTGTGCCAGAGACAATGAGGTTGGCTCAAGACAAAGCAACGTTCAGAACTATTGTACACGGGGTCACTATGAATTGCAAGCAACTCAATGGCATATAACAACAACAATCAAGTTATATTTTATGCTTTCAAAATATTGACTTTAAAGATGAGTTTCCAATTAGCACGCAAAAGAGAAGGTGAGATTATTGAACTGAGAAAGACAAGACAGATACAATATAGTTGTCATATATATTAGTCAATATATCTTAAATATTTCTGATTTTTCCTTGCCAATTATTCACCTGTGATTATTATATCATCCAAAATAAGTTCACAGTTATTTAGGTAGATCCCATTTTTCTGAGTTTTCTATTCTTCAGAAGCAGGGATGTAATCTTGACTGACTTTAACTGATATCCATAGAAGCACAATGGTATTTATTTTCACAAGGATAAATACTACCTTACTAAATTGAAAACATTATGGTGTATTATTTAGTAACATATAACAATGTATTACCAATATATCTCTATAAACAAGCCAGGCACAAAAGAAATGAAAATGAGTTACTGAAAATACAAACACACTGGTTGACAACGTACTGAAATGTCTTGAGTTTAGGTCAGTTTTCAATACATTTTATATATGTGTAAACAAAGTAAATGGTGTTAATATTTGACATCATAAAATTAGTTTACTAGATGGTGTTGTCATATGAGTAAATCGCTTAGATTATTAAATTTGAACTTTTAGTTAGTAGGAGTCTGTAGATGCAATTTTTCTTTTTTTTTAAAATTTTTTCTTAACGAAAGAAGATCTAAATCCCATACTTGAAATACACATATACTCATGCAAATATGGAATTTACCTGTGACCCACACAAAATCTTGAGTCTAGTAATTGTAAAACACTCCTCAAGTTAAAGTTAAGTTTTAAAATAAGAAATATTCTGAATTCTACTGTCAATATGTCAAAGTAATTAGGTGAGTAAGTAAAAACAGATGCATATTTTAAAATTATTAACATCACTGGTGAAAGAAACAATAAAAAATAGTGCTTTATTTTTCGTTGTGCTATATTTAGAAAGGGGTTGTATACTATAATAAGGAATGAGATTACACTTCTTAAATCAACTAACATTACTCTTCTGAAATACAATCTTATAACGGCTCATCGGGAAAAAAACATAATCCTACTCTTATACTTCTGGTATCCATAAAGGAACACTACGTTCAACTTAATGTTCCAAGTCAGAAACATGAGAGCAGAGCGAAGGACCTTATCCTTTTTTAAGTCATTGTATAACCAATCACTACAAACAAAAAGTAAGATCTGATGCCAATTTTAACTCATCACAACTCCGAGCTGCAGTGTAGGACTATTCCCCAGGATTTGTTTCACTGTTGAGTGAGGCTGAGTGGAGTCAAACCATTAACTTTTAGGTAAACTGTGAGCGCAAGTCATATGTGCCATTCCGACATCCAGATCTGTTTCTGTGTCTTATAAATTTTCTTCTTTAGAGATTTCCTAAATCTTATCGTTCTCTCTCCGTTTACAAGAAATGATTTCATATAGGATCTTATTTCCTCTGAAGCATGGTACCACTTTGCTAAGGAATTCTACACCCCTTTTACCAGCTGACAACCTACATTAACTTCCCAAGATCTAATGGACCCCAGTCATGGATTGAATTGTGTCTTCCCAAAATAAGTGCGCCAAATTTGCTAGGCCCTAATTCTTGGTACAGAATGATCCTCTATGTTGTAAATAGTAATGACTATGACTTCAGAGGCAGGGTAGGAGGCAGCTGTGATTATCCTTCTGATATGATCAGCTACTTACTTGTAAGGGGATTAGTGGGAGAGAATGCAACACCCTTGATCAGATATCAGCCTTGACAACATGTAAGTGGAGTTTCCTTGGGGTGTGGCCTGCATCAACTTTTACCTTCCAAGACATGAAAGGAGAAAAATGCAAGCAAAAAAGAGGACAACTCAGTATTCTACAGAAGAGCCAAGAGGAGAATGAATCCTTTGGGCATGGGCCCCTGTGTTAGAAAACAACTTAACATAGGGAAAGTACAAGGCACATGGACATCTAAGGAATGCCCAGAGCTGTCGCAAAGACACAAGGTCCTTCCTCCAGACCCAGCAAGGAAGCCTTCCCTTGCTATCAGCACCCTGAATTCTGACTTCTATCCTCCTAACAGCTTCTAATATCTTTTATCTAAATTCTAATGGTCAGAGAATTTTTTCCTTCCCATTTTTTTATTATTGTTAATTTTAATAAAAATATACAGAGACTTTGGATTTCCATTCATTCATTGTTAAACTTTTCTCCCTGCCCACTCCTCTCCCCCACCCAGTTTGTTCTTCTCTTTGAAAAGTAAAAGAAAAATTCTTTCATTGTAATACAATTCCTCCCCCCAGTCCACTGCACTCTGTTGCCTTCATTCTGGACTCCTGTAATGACAATAATACCTAATCACATATCCCTTTTAAACAGTTCCAAGTTAAAACCCTAATGCCTCGTATTTATGTTACTGCAGCACTAGATAATGAGTACCACTTTCTATCCATGATCTGGTCTTTACTTATCTGTCAGCCTCATCTTTAAAAAGAAACTGCAACCCTTATTCACTACTGGTGGGAGTGTAAAATGGTACAACCACTGTGGAAGGCGGTATGGTGCTTTCTCAAAAAGTTGCAAATAGAGATACCATTTGACCCAGCAATTCCACTATTGAGAATTTACCCCAAAGGACCATAACTGACATCCAAGCAGATATATGCACACCCATGTTTATCAACGCTTTGTTCACAATAGCAAGGAGTTGGAAACAACCTAAGTGCCCATCAACAAACGAATGGATAGAAAAGCTGTGGTATATTCACACAATGGAACACTATATTACATTGGAAAAAAAAGGAACTCCTGCAATATTATTTAAAATGGGTGAGCCTGGAGGACATTATGTTGAGTGAAGTATCTCAGTCACAAAAGGGCAAATATTGCATGGCACCACTGTTGTAAAACAGGACTGACATCAGGGTTGAGGGGAGACTGAGAAAGATGGGTTCAATAATGTATACTGAATTGAAACAGATGAGGGAGCAAACTGTTTAAAACGGATATGTGATTAGGTATTTTTGTCATGACTGGAGTCCAGAGCGAAGGCTGCATAGTGGAGTGGACTTGGGGGAGGGTTTGTAAAACAATGAAAGAATTTTTCTTTTACAAAATTTTCCAAGAGGGCAGTGTAGTAGGGGGGAGGGTTGGGAGTGGAGAAAAGTGCAAAAATGAATGAATGGAAATCCAAAGTCTCTGTAAATTTTCATTGACATTGATAATAATTTTTTTTAAAAAGCTGCATGCTTTCATGTTAAATACTTTGTTATTGTTGTTACATGCTTTTGAGTCCCTACAGCTCATAGCGACCTTATGTACACAGCTCTGAAAGTAACCCTCACTGACTCTGACATATTTACTCCCATTGTCCTAGTTACCATGTCACACCATCTCATCCCAGGTTCCCCTCTCCTATGCTATTCCTCCATCCTTCCAAGCATGACACTTCACTGCTTATAATTTTCAAGGAGATTGATGACATAGTGCATTATGTATTGGGCTCTGATCCACAAGGTCAACAGATTTCATCTGCCGGCTGCTCTACAGAAGATAAATGGGTGATCTCCTCCTAGAAACATTTACAGCCTCAGGAACCCATTGGAGGGATGTAGGAGCTGGAACCCCGTGATGGCACTGGGTTTGGACTGGCTTCTCATTCTGCACTTGCCATGCCTCTGTTCATGAGAGTTTGTATCTGGGCCTGTTTCCAGACTTTTTCTTTTTTTAAAACCTGGTTATATTTTAATCTTAAGTCCATAGATCATGTATATATTTGTAGGGGTTAATTGTTAATATTCTATGTTGGGCAAAGGAACCTTAATTTGATCATTCAAGTTCACCTCCGTTATGATGCAGCTTTACCTCAGACATATGACCTTGAAGCATTCTGTTTACATATCTGTTTGTGACTGGACTAAGAAGCAACTCACATATATAAACGATTCCTATTTACTCCATGTGTTTAAGAGTCATTAAACAAAACGGAATCAAATTGCTCTTTTAGCCTAAATAGCACAGGATCTCTTAGTTTGCAGTCTTATCAATATATTTTTTACAGGTTCTTAATGTTTGAAAATGTTAAATAGAAAATACAATGTACATAGTCTTAACTGAGAGGCAAATATAAAACACAAATCTGTAAATAAAAAGCTATCGTTTTGGTACAACATAGTTAACTAGAAATTTCTACGATTTTAAGTACTATAGTCTACATTTGATTGCTATGTCCATAAATTAAAAGCAGACGCCCACTTTAAAAAGGTAAAATAGCATTTTAAAGCACCAGATCCAAAATTCCTACAATAATAATCACATTAAATATATTAAGTTACAAGCAGGATATAATGAATATCATTAGATCCTTCTTTTAATGTAATATTATTGTACAGAAGCTTAAATTCTATAATGATGTAGAGTTTCAACAAACAATTAGGCGGGTCCAGAAATTAATATACTTTTGAATTCTTTTATGTTTGTAGATTTACATCCTGACTTCTGTGTACAAGAACCCTAGAATTCAAACATAAATGAGATTTAATCCAAATGCCTATAATTTATTAGCTATAAAGAAAGACATTATATGCTTTCACTTGTTTGCTAAGTGGAAGATATGCTATTATTTCCAAGAATCCAGGGATTTAATGTTTAATTATCAACACTCATTTGAAAAAAAATAAAAGGACACTGCTTTGACTCACAAATTTCTTAATTGCTAACAGTGGCTTTTCTGAGTAGGAGTGTTGTGTGCAATTTCTTTTTGCAGATGTGATTTAGACACTGAATTTTAAACTAGCAAAGCTTTGAACATCTTCACTGTCAGCAGAAAAATCCCTCCATCTTTGCCGCTGGAGAATATTGCTGCTTGAGGTTTTAACAGGGAAATAAAAACCATAGTGAGAAAGTGGGTATTGTTGGTTAAGTGTTGCTTACGAACGGAAAAAAAGAAGTTAAGACTATCAGCCATCTAAAAGTTAACACTATTCACACAAAATGAGGTGTTATCTTCATCACCGTAAGTTGCTCGGGGTGAAAATTAATTTGCCTGGTTCCAACTTGAGGGAAACAACTGAAATTTACAAAAGGAATGTTATCTAAAGAAAAAGCAAACATCCCAGCCATCAGAGTCATCTTTCCAGAGTCTCAGCGACTGAAAGTCAGAGGCACCTCAGCTTAACTTCTCCCTGAGGAGAAAAAGACACACACATTTCAAACCACCACGGTGGCCCAGGCTCACTTGGCAGGGGGTTCACTTGTCACTGAAAAATAAAGCCATTTTCATGGTTTAGGAAGATTCACTAAAAGACCCTTTGGCCTCTGGAACATGGCATCATCCAGACATGACTGTAATGAAAGAAGGAGGAAGAAAGACTATGGTTTTTAAAGGACCACACAGAGATGAAGTTAAAAAAATAACATAAGAATTCCTACCGGTCTGGCTGAGCTGCGAGGCGCTGCGACTCTTCCTCGAGAGACCAACAATAGCTACCATTTTGGCCCCGATGCTGGAGCGCCGCTTCTTGCCCCCGGTGCCCAAGGCGCTCACAGCCGTGTCTGACTGGCTGCCGTCGTTCTTCTCCAGCGAGCACATGTCCCCGCTGATGCTGGTGCTCTTCGTCATGCTCTTCCCCGAGACACCCATTTGTCTGCTTTGCATTTTGGACGTAAAGACACTGTCGGGCGACAGGGCGAGGACACAGGAGACGGAGAGAGGACACACGGTAGGAAGGAAAAGACAGAGAAGGAGTTTTAGACAGAACATCTGGGGGATGAGGCCATGCAAAACCACCTATACAATGCTGTGAACTGCAGTGGGACATTCTTTTTAGGACCGAAAAACTTTCAACTCTCCTGGTCTGCACCGTGCTCCACCCTTCAGAGGCAGCTTTTAATGCAACTGTGCAAAAATCAGACTTAGTGCTGCTGTCAGAAGAAGGGACAAACAACCACACACTGACAATCAGTGGCTCATTTAAAAGATTACACGGCCTCGTAAGCACGATTTAGCTTCAAGGCAGCCACGCCACAAACAGAAGGCGTTTCCCAAGGCATTCATTTCTACTTTGACCAGGGCCATCACAGAGAAATTAGACAAATGTAAAGTTTTTATGAAAATGGGGAAAATATCATCTACTGCTGAGGTGGCTCTTTTGTAAGAAATTGTTTCACATTGGAAAACCTTATTAATAGAGGTTGACATCTTCATTGAGCTTTGCATTAAAAACAACATTCCTCAACTTTACTCAATTTCATATCTTTAATACGAATCTTATTACTAGTTTCCATTGAGTGAATTCTTCCTCATAGAAGGTCTATCTCTGTCAAAGCTCCACAGGCTTTCAGAGCTGTGACCTTTAGGAAGCAGATCACTCGGCCTTCTGAGGCACCTCTGGGTGGATTTGAACCAGGAACCTTTAGGCTACTAGTTGAGTGTGTAACCATTTGTGTCACCCAGGAAGACTGATCTAAATTTATGTTCAAACAATGAAAAAAAAAATTTTCTTCTGGTACTTATTTGAATTTAAGAAAAAATCATTTGTTACTCTGGATAATATGTTCAGAAAGCAATCTACGAGTCACTGAAGCATGGACGCTAGGTGACAGTGCATGGAATGACTAATCCTGCAAAGGGGAGTATTTCTAGAAAGGATGCTGGGATTTCCATGATTGATTACTGGTGCTCTGGGAGGAGGCAGGGCAAGGTGTAGAGTTTCTGGAAGCAAGTTATTCAGCACACCCCACTACTTTGTGACAGAACCGAAGAGTTTACTTTGCAGCAATAAGAGAATTACTTGCATCTCGTAAGTTTTTTGGAGTAAACAGTACAAAGTCACAGTTTCTACTTTAATGTGATTCTGAAAAGACATGATTATATGACACAACTGTAATAGTCAAACAATATTAAAAATCAAGCGCCAGACATATATATTCTTGTATATCATCTAAGGAATGAGAAATAGAAAACTACTCTATTGAGATGAACTCTTAAGGGAATGAAATACCAGTGCAAAACTAAAGAAAAGAAAATGTACTGTATTGTGTCTCTTATGTCAGCCTCCGGAAGAAGTCAGGAGTACATAGGTCAAAGGGGAGGGGATGACAAATATATGCTTCAATAATACCTAAAACTGAAAAAAAATTCAGACGGTCTGTTTCTATGAAACTACTGAAATGACTATTAATGAGCAGCATCAAGGTTAAAATAAGAGCATGCCCTGGATACAAACAGATCTGGGCTTGAATGCTTGCTTTGTTGTCTGTCATTTGCTTCATACTTGCTCATTGTGGTTGAGTTAGTTCCAACTCATAGAAACCCTTCATCAGGTTTCAGAGGCTGTAAACTGCAATGGGAGGGACTGCCCATCTTTCTCCCAAGGAACTGCTGGGGGATTTGAACATCTAGAACCATACGCCTTCTGTATTAGTGGCACAGCGTACCAAGGAACACCACCACCACCACATGACTAGGCTACCAGAACTCTTTTTGTCTCTGTTACTATAAAACTCCCAAACTCATTACTGTTGAATTGATTCTGACTCAAGGTGAACTCCCATTAGGTCTCCAAGGCTGGAAATTTTAACAGTAGGAGACCAGTCATCTTTCACACGGAGATTTGATGAGTTACATTAAAGTCACACATTTCATTCAGCAACTTAACGCTGCAAAGACTTTATATCATTCTAAAAGAGTTATTTACCATAAGGTTCAGGCCAGCAAATACTCTCTCACCATCCTAACTTGTACCGGACTGAAGCAGTATCTAGTCATTACGCAGATGTTTGGATTTATTTTTTTTTTAGATGTTTGGATGTTAAGTGCCATTTTTAAAATTTTATGTATTTCTTACATAGGAAAAAAACCTTCTCTGCTTCCCAAGTACCATTTTTTGTATACTAAATATCTTTCCTAAAATATGAAATGTGTAATTATTATTATTATTATTATCCTAAGTTACCACTTAATAAGCTTTATTTCATTTTAATGAAAAAAATCACTTAAACTTTTAGGTCAATCAAGTGACAATCATTTATTAAAAAAGAAGGGGAAAAAACTCACCCCAATTTACTGAACACAAAAATCAGGATGCAGTAATGATGAGATATAATTCCTTTTGATTTGCTGGAATTTGCTGGCAAATTCCAACAAGTAAAATGCAAATATGTCTGCATAAAAAGTTGTTGTTGGTTTACGGCCAGAATTTCAATTACCAACTCTAATGTAAAAAAAAAACACCACAAAATAACCCAAACCCACAAAACCGATAAAAAATCTCTAAATAATATGTAACAGATTTCTGATTAAGTTTTTTTTTTAAAATTCTGGAGAGAAGTTTAGTGTTTGCAACATTAATGTAAGTTCTGCATATAAATTAATGATTATTATGTATTCTTGTTGAATTGTGTATTGTTGTATTATTGTGTACCATGGAGTTAGAGCTGACCCATAGACTGACCTTTCAGTGGGTTTTCAGAGGTAGTAAATCACATGGAAGGAAACTGTCCATTTCTTCTCCCGCAGGGCAGCACGTAGATTTGAATCACATGTCTTTGGGATTGTAATATAACTTCTTAACTATTTGGCCACTGTTGTTGTAGTGTTCTGAAGAGTCAGAGCTGACCCATAGCTGATCCTCTGGTGGGTTTTCAGAGGCAGTTAATCACATGGGAGGAGATTGGCCATCCTCCCATGGAATGGCTGGTTCCTTTGGTGTTGCAGTGCAACTTCTTGCCACTAGGCCACCAGAGCTTCACAAGGCCATTAGAGCTCTCTATTAGTAGAGTAGTATGGTACCTGAATGTGCCAGAGAGAGCGAATGTGTGTGTGTGTGTGTGTGTGTGCAGGTCACAAGTTAATGCCCAGTGCTAGGTAGGAATATGAATAAATTAGATCAGAGTATGTTTTGATTGTTGTTGTTTGTTGTTGTTATGTGTCATCAAGTTGCTTGTGACTCATAGCGACCTTATGTACAAGAGCCCTAAACACCATTCTATCCTATGCCAACCTCACCGTCTCAAACACACTCATTCCCACCACCCCAATCACAGAATCAATCCATCTTATCAAGGGTCTTCCTCTCCTGCGCCGTCCCTCCACTCTCCCAAACATGATGTCCCTCTCCAAGGACCAGTCCCTCCTTGCAACATGCTCAAAATATGTCAGATGAAGCTTCAGAGTCTTTGACTCCAAGGAGCATTCTGGCTTCACCCTCTCCAGGACAAACCTGTTTGTTCTCCTTGCAGTCCATGGTATATTCAACACTCTTCTCCAGCACCACAGCTCAAAGGCATCAATTCTCCTTCTATCATCCCTATTCACGGTCCAACTCTCCAATGCATAGCACGTAATTGCGAAGACTATAGCCTGGATCAGGCGCACCTTAGTCTCCAGCCTGATGTCATTGCTCTTCAGTACTCTTGAGAGGTCCCTCACAGCTGACTTTCCCAATGCAATTTGTCTCCTGATTTCCTGGCTGCTTTTACCAGGAGTGTTAAAGTGATGTTCAGGACTCTGAAGTCTTGAAACTCATGATTGGAGACAGTGCCTGATGGTTGTAATCTGGGTCTTTGCTTCCTCAGGAAGATTTAAGGAGAGCCAAGAAGCCTATAATTTGCAAAATGCTTCTTCAAACAGTATGTTAATGCCCAAGATTTCACTGCATTAGATCTTAATTTCTTGGGGGGGAAAAAAGCCAGCCCAATATTTTATTTCTTTGCTATCTTATTCTCTTTTAACATGCCACTTCTCCTGGTATCTGGTCATTCTTTTAATATGTGTTCACTTTACACCTACTATCCAGCTGGCACTGCTCTTATACATAGAGATACAATAAAGAACAGGGCAGAGAAAGACCCCTTTTCATAGAAAATGGTAAAGGAAGACAATAAAATTAAGACTTTATTGATGCAATCTCAAGAGACACTATCTGAAGAAACTAAGATGGGACAACATGAGAAAGAAGGACTGGAAAGTTTGAGCAAGGTCATTTTACCTTCACTAAAATAAAAATAAAGAAATCACTTAAAAAAATTCACATCTTCTCTGAAGAGGAGACAACGAGCAGAGTCGATCAGAATGTTCTGAGATGTGAGGAGAGCCAGTGGAAATAGGCTGATGAAGAACAAGCTGGTTAAAGGAGAAAGTTTATAAAACTAGTGGAGATAAAATGAAGGTGAGGAATCCAGTAGAAGATGAGATCAGGGCTGGATAAACCCTGGGTGTACTGGAATCAAAGTTAAGGTCTCCATGTTGCTGTGTTCGGCATTGTCAAGTTGGTTATGATTCCCACAGAAACATTTCCTGGTCTGGCACTCTCCTCTCCATTGCAGTTGTTCCCACACCCATTCTTTTTTTTTTTTTTTAATAATTTTAACTAGCATTTACAGAGAATTTGAATTTCCATTCATTCATTGCTGCACTTCTCTCCCTGCCCCCCCACCCACCCATTCGCTCCTTTCTTTCAAAAGTAAAAGAAACACTCCTTCCCTGGTACACAATCTCGCTGCACCCCTCCATAAATCCATCTCGTTGAGGATTTTCTTCTTTTTTATTAACCCTTTTCACATCCTTCCTGACTTTCCCCCTTCAGCTGCTGTACCAAAGGTGCCCTAAGAGCAAACACTGCAGGAATAAACGCAATGACAGCCCTTTGCTAAGCCCAGCAAGCATCTCTAAAAGGAGATAGCACCAAAGAATGTTTCGGAGAAGAAATGACATTTTGTGGAGAATACCTGGGATTTTTTTCCTTACAAAGTAATAAATTTATAAAGGTTAGGTCAGGTTATTCAAGTAATTAGAAGTATTCCTTTAATAACTGGATATTCATAAATTACTTAATCTCTTATTAAATCTATCTATATACAATTTTTTTTAGGTCTTTTAAATTCCCCACCAAGTCAATGAGTAATAGATCACACCTTTATAAAACAGTTTAAAGAAAGTTAGAACAGGACTGACATCAGGGTCAGGGTGAGACTGAGAAAAATTGGATAAATTATGTATACTGCATTGAAACAGATGAGGAGAGAACAGTTTAAAAGTGATATATGATTGGGTATTATGGTTATGACAAGAGTCCAGAATGAAGGTTGCATAGTGCAGTGCACTTGGGGTTGGGGGGCCAGAGAACTGTATACTAATCAAAGAATTTTTCTTTTCTTTTTCAAAGAGAGGAGCAAACTTCGGGGGATAGGTGGGCAGGGAGAAAAATGCAACAATGAATGAATGGAAATCCAAAATCTCTGTAAATGTTCATTAAAATTAATAGAATTTTTTTAAAAAAGAAAAATTATAAACTAATCACATTTCCTCTGTTTATGAAATCAATGCTCATGGTTTCTAGCAATGTGAGGTTTTTAAAAATATTTCTAATTTTGGGAGACGCCTATACAGAGTCTTATGCAAACTCCTCTAGTGGTTCAAACCCACCATTGTCTCCTTCTGTGTGATTTACGCCTTGCAAAACAAACTGAGAGGTCAGATGACAGAGGTTAAAACTCATTGGCAATGAAGAGGGGTTTTGTTTGTTTGTTCGACTTTTTAATGACTTTTATTATGTTAGTAGTGTATTCCTAGATTTTCCCTTCTTTCTTAGAAAAAAAAAATAATCTGCATCTTGTCTTTTATTTTAGCTACTTCCTATAATCATCCTCAGTGATATGACTTAATTTTTATTTTGTCTTACTCACAGATTGCAATTGTCCTACAAACATTTTTGGACTTGGCTAATTTGAACTATAGTGAACACTCTTGCCACTACTGAGCTGAATCCTTTAGCAAACATATGAGGACTTATTTGGTGTTAGGTCTCAAGAGGGCTAATATGGGGCCAAGTTCGAGGTCAAGCTGCACACTCCTGCATCACAAAACTGAAAATGGCTAGAAGAGAGGGTATAAGCTTTTTCTTATACAAGGGGGAACTTTTTCATAGTTGGTTTGCTCAAATCCTGTGCCAGTAGGGATCATCTTTTTGTAAATTTATACAAATTTCCATATAGTTTAGTGGCAGGTTTAATGTGGTGGTGAATAAAAACAATGAATGAAAGATAGTATATGCAAGAAAGGTACAGTTTAAAAGAGAAATCAGTAGAAATGTTTATGTAAGTTTGTAAAACAAAGTACCTCCCAATGGTACATGTATCAGGATAAAAGGACACAAAGACAGTGCTATGAAATGTCACTGGAAAGAAACAGAAATAAAATTGCTTTCAGTGGTTGAGAGACAGAAAAATACTAAAGGAGAGGTAATATAATGATTAAAACAGGTTTGTTTTCAGATGCATAGTGCAGCTTGTCTAAATTGCAAAGTGGTCTGGCTTAAGAGTATTACAGGGAGGAAAAAGTAGATTAGCCTTACATTTATTGGGGCGGGGTAGTGGTATGTGGGTAAAAGGAGTAATTACAAAGCTAACAGAGCTAGAGAAAGACTCAAAACTTGTATATTGTTCTTATAAGATGCTGGTGAGTTGAGTACTCACAGCAACTCTATGAAAAACAGGTCCGAACCCTGTACTACCCTATGTTGTCCTCACAATCCCTAGACTTCATTGCCACAGCAACTGTGATAATCCTGGAAGAGTTCAAGTGCACTGAAGGCAGTGGCAAAAAATAAGGCCCCAGGAATTAAGGGGATATCAATTGACATATTTCAACTAACAGAATCAGCTCTGGATGTGCTCACCAGCCTATGCCAGGAAACCAGAGGACAGCTGCTTCACCGACTGACTGGAAGAGACCCATATTTGTTCCCGTTCCCAAGAAAGGTGAGTCAACAGAATGCAGAAATTGTCAAATAATACCATTAACATCATATGCATGCAAAATATTGGTGAAGATCATTCAAAAGTAGCTAGAGCAGAACATTAATAGAGAACTATCAGAAGTTCAATCTGGGTTTAGAAGAGGCCCTGGCACCAGGGATATCATTGTTGATGCCAGATAAATCTTGGCTTAAAACAGATATTATAAAAAGAATGTCTATTTGTATTACATTGACTGCAAAGGCATTTGACTGTATATAGATAATAGCAAACTATAGTTAACACTGAGAAGAATGGGAATTCCAGAAGACTTAATTATGCTTATATGAAATCTATATCTACACCAAGAGGATGTTGTCCCAACAGAGAAAGGGAACACTGCCTTGTTTATAATCAAGAAAGTTGTTGGTCAAGGTTGTTTCCTTTCTCCAAACATATTCAATATGTATACACAGCAATTCATTCAAGAAACTAGTCTCTATGAAGAAGAATTTGCTATCAGGATCAGAGGAAAACTTATCAAAAGCCCGTGTAATTGCAGATGACCTAACCTTTCTTGCTGAAAATGAGGACATGAAAATACTTGCTATAGATCAAAGACTCAGCTTTCGATATGGCTTGCATCTCAAAATCAGAAAGATAAAAATTCTCACACTGAATCAATAAACAACATCATGATAGAGGGAGAAAAGATTGAAATTGTCAATGAGTTCATCTTACTTGGATTCCTCATAAGCATCCTTGGAAACATGAGTCAGTAGATGAGGAGACAGATTGCATTGGGCAATTGGGGCCAGTCGGAACCTCTCCAACTACCCAACAGCAATGACGTTAACTGAGTTAACTGAGTGTGCTTGATTCAGGCCATGGTCTTTTCAATTACCTGCTATGTGGCTGAGAGCTAGACAGTGAATAAAGATGACAGAAAAACTGTTTGCCTGTGAGCTGTGGTGTTGGAAGAGAGCACTGAGAATCCCATGGACTGTCAAAAGAACAAATAGCTGCATCTTGAAAAAAGGCCATCCAGAGTGCTCCTTGCAGGCAAGGGTCGCAAAGCTTCATCTCATATACTTTGGGCATGTTGCCCGGAGAGTCTATTTGTTGGGGAGAAAGGAAGACCCTCAATGAGATGGATTCACACAGTGACTGTAGTGAAGTGTATTGATGATGAGGATGGCACAGGATAGGATAGGGTTCAGAGGTGTTCATTAGGTGGTTGCAAGTTATACTCAATAGCATCTAAAAACAACAGCCACTATGTTCCAGATTCTAAGTGCTATAAATGAATCTTAAAAAAAAAACAACAATCCAACTCTAATAGAAGAACAAATTACATTCCTTCTTGTTCTTGTTGTTGCTATGTGCTGTCGAGTCGCCTGCCACACTGAAGCCTGCCCTGTCCTGTCATTCTTTAGAAGACTAAAAACAATGAATCAGATAAAGTAATTAAACTCAAGAAGAGATAGTTAAAAAATGCAAATAACATTTTTCCAGGAATACTGATCCAGGAAATGAGCTATATTGGAGCCAAGAGAATTTTCTGATAGAGATGTTCAATTGGGAAAAAGGTCAGGACTGAAATGAGAAGGTGAGTAAATATTTGTTGAACTGGAGAGCACAGATGATGTTAGGAGCATAGCTACCATAGGGAATAACATAAAGAATGAGAAATGAAAAAGGGTGAGTGCCTTGAAAATGAGCTGCATTTAAATGTCACTGTATATTTATAATTTTCAGGTAAATTTGGTTATTTTGTATGGGAATGTTTTAGGCAGCAACTGACTTTAACATAATTTATTTTCATTTCAGGCCTTTCCCCCCTAAAAGCGTCACAACATTCTACAGTAATGCAAAAAAGTACATGTAAATTTGCTAGAACACAGGCTCACTGGGCTATACCTTCAAATATTCATTTACTTTGGTCTTTATTCTTACAAAAATCAAAAGAATAACAAGAATTAAGATTCTGTGAAAAGAAAGAAACTGATAATTTGACACATTCTTGGTAATTACTCACACTAATTAGTGTATCAATTTATGTTTTCCTTAACAGATGAGAAAATAAGGCATACCCTTGAAATGACACAAAATGGAAATTAATATTGTGCCTATGAAAATAACAAACACTTTAACCTATAATGTGAAAACACAGCCATACTTGAATTGTTAACTTTTATCTCCACAAATCTTTAGATGCTGAGTTTTAAAAATGTATAAAAATGTGTGAATGGCTATAGAATGAATATTATTAAATACTGTAAAATACAAGTGCAATAATAGTCCCAGAATTTGAAATCTATTGCATGCTCTAATTTTCCTTGGAAGTTTTATTAAAATCAAACCTGAAGGTTGAAACAAGTAAAACAACTCTACTCTGTGCAATCACATTATGTTGTTGTTGTTGTTAAGAACTTTTGAGTTGGAATTGACTCATAGGTGACCCTCCAGCTGGCATCTAGGGGCAGTTAACTGCACAGGAGAAGGCAGTCCCTCTTTCTCCCTCAGAGCAGCTGGTGGTTTCAAACCATGCTCCTTTGGATTGGAAGTGCTAGGTTACATATCTTGGGTGAAATCCAGTTATTTATTATCTACCTCTCATTTCTAATTTAAGTCTACTTTCCAAACTCATATAAAGGAATTTACCAGAATTTGTGTTCTCCCATGAGATTAAAAAACAAACACAACAAAAAGCAAAATGGAAAAGAAAATAAACCTAAGCTTCCCCTACAATTCTCTCCCAAAAGACTCATATAACAATACATTGTGTCTTCAAATGTGGAAATGAAGATGTTTTTCTGGAAATTGACCATGTTTTCCTTTTATTTGACTGACAATTACAGGAAAGAGAAGTCGTCACTTGACCTTTCTTAGAATCAGAGCTCCCATTACACATTGCCAGGTAAAATGACTGGTGTACATCAGAAATAGCTTGGTTTTCTCAGGTTCCCGACGTTTATGATTTATGTCACATATTAAGTCATATCCTTTGCAGTATTGCTCTATTAAATACTCTCTTGCAAGAAATAGGAAAGTCTTTCTTTTCTTTAATCTCTTTAACTGATATCGGGCCCTCAGAGATGAGGCCATAGCATGGAAGTATTAGTGAGGAGGGGAGGCCTATGTGCTTTCTGAGACAGTGCTGACCTCAGGCCCTTTGTGTGCTTAAGAGCAGACCAGGGCTTTGAATTCAGGAAAAGTAAATCAAGCTAGAAAAGTAAACCAGAGCTTCTTACAGAGGGCCTCCAGTAAGTAGTCTTGCAGTAAAGAGCTGGGCTGTGAACCCAAAGGCACATGGTTCTGAAAGATTAAAATTAAAATGGCCCCTATAGTTCTCAGCTGAATTAAACTCAAGTTTCTACAGTTCTCAGCTGAATTAAACTCAAGTTTCTATAGTTCTCAGCTGAATTAAACTCAAGTTTCTATAGTTCTCAGCTGAATTAAACTCAGGTTTCTATAGTTCTCAGCTAAGTTAAACTCAGGAATTTTTCCATTGTCCCTGGTAGAGCCCCACACCCAGTTGTATCCAAGGCAGCAGTATTTCAAGAATGGCTAACTACAAGGCAGGGCAAACAAGCAGATGTTTCTTGACTGATAACCCATGTGCCTTTGTTTCCCGACTGATAACCCATGTGTCTTGTGCTTTTCCACTGCCCTGGAGTTTGAACTCATTGTATACTTAAGAATTTGTGAAACGACCCTATAACTTAAGATCTGTCTAACTGCCACATGTGCTACGTGACTGCCACAGGTGCTACGTGTAAATACGCTGTGTAAACCATGAGCGAAAACTGAACCAATGAATTCAAACTGTGCTTTCATCACCCAATGAGAAGCTGATACCCAGTTGTATCCCCCTAAAGTGTATAAAAAGAGCCAACTTTGTCTGCTCAAGGTCAACTCCTCTATCTCCTGCCAGAGATACGGGTCGGCCCGGAGCTCCGCAATAAACCTCTCCTCTTGCTGTTGCATCAAGCCGGTGTCTTGGAGTCTTGGGTCTTCGCTGTCCACTCGGGACAGGACAGGACCACCGGTTCGGGGGTCCTTCAGTTCAAATTCACCATCTGCTCCGCAGGAGAAAGATAGGCAATCTCCTCCCATGAGATCAAGTGCCTCTGAAAATTCACTGGAGGGTCAGCTCTGTGCTGGTTTTGATTCCTTGGTATTCAAAAACAACACGACCAACTCAGGACCTTTCCTTCACTAACACACACTGATAGGCAAACAACTCTGCTCCAAGTGAGTCTTGCTTTTACATTTTGAAATTCAGTTTCCTTTAGAAACGATGACTAACAACTATAGATGTCTGCACACCCAAAGGTTGTACTTCTAGTAAAAAGGTTTATATAGTTCTAGTTCCTATACTCAGAGAAACAAAAAGGGGTAGAGGGGCTATATAGGCCCCAAACCATAAACTTCACTATGAATGACCCACAAAATGATTTAATAAGTTTCATTTTATAATTTCTTTGCATAATTTTTTTTCCAGAGAATTACTGCTCAATATACTACAAAGAAAAACAGGTACTGAAAATAGTTCTGCCTCTTCATTTGTGGAAGAGTCAGAAAAGCCTCTTCCATTTCTCAGACTCTCTAAACTCAATAGTTTATTACTTAATAGTTTATTAAATAAGCAAATGTTTCCTCCTTTTTTCATCCTATATCTTTCCACATGAAAGTAAAAAGTCTATGGAGTAAGGACTTTGCATCTTTAGTTTAATCTCAAGTCCTGGGTTGAAAATATTTGTCACATGCTATGTGTTCAGAAAATATCTGGCAAACAAATGGGTGAATTAATCATTGAAACAAACATAATACTTTCCTTACAAAGTTCTGATGAATATCACATTAAATAACATATGACTATATAGCATTCTGAACCAGGCCATAGTTTTCACAATTACTTGCTATATATCAGAAAGCTGGACAATGCCTAGGGATGACAGAAGGAGAATTGAAGTCATTGAGCTGTGGTGCTGGAGAAGAGTATTGAATATACATACCATGGTCTGCCAGGAGAACAAACCAGTTTGTCCTAGAGAGGGTAAAACCAGGCTGCTCCTTGGAGGCAAGGATTCTAAAGCGTCATCTGACATACTTTGAGTATATTGCAAGGAGGGACCAGTTCTTGGAGAGGGACATAATGCTTGGAAGGGAGGAGGGACGGTGCAAGAGAGGAAGACCCTTGATGAGATGGGTTGACTCAGTGACTGGGGTAATGGGAGTAGGTGTATTTGAGCCAGTAAGATTGGCACAGGATGGAGCAGGTTTCAGGGCTATTGTGTACAAAGGGTTGCTATTAGTCACAAGCAACTTGACGGCACATAACAACAATAGCAGCAACAACAACATGTAGCAGTCTGTACAATATCAAGAATATGGTTGTGACATGTTAGCTGTAATCATTTTTATATGCTGATTTAAACATATGGAGCATTGAAGCTTTACTAAGAATAAAAACTCAACTTGCTATATTTTTTTGAATCAGTAGCAATTTCATATAATCATTAAGAGTCTGTGGATTAAAAAACAAAACAAAACAAAAACACCAATGTCCCACAGATTTTATAAGGAAAAATACTTCCCCAACCTTTGATGATTAAAAATACTTCCCCGACCTTTGATGATTTCAGTCTTGAAAAGGTGACCCATAGACAACATTCATAAAAAGTCCTTGTTACTGCATGAATAATTGATATTACATATACATATTAATTCAGTAGACATTTATTAAGTATATATGTAGACACTTAGACTTTGTGATCAGCATTCAATAAAATGCTACATATTTTTTATATTAAATGAAAGTCTGCAAAAAAATACACTTATGCTAATAAATGTATCATTCTTCTGTTTTGCTGGTAACTAGAAGTTACCTGTAGAGCACCCCCCTTTAAATGCTCTAACTCCAAATTTAATTATTTCTCATGACTTCTTTTTGCCTTAAAAGAATGTCTTACACACGCTGTGTTACTGTTTTAAACAAAAATGGGATAAAAACACTTAAAAGAGATGAGAGGCATAATAATGGTTATTAAAATACAAGTCATTATGGACATGGCACCACTGAACACTGAACAGGACTACAGTTCAGTGTTCCTATGATTTCCATGACTTTGTGTTAAAAACTAAAAGCTTAAAATTAGTTGAAAGATGTTGAACCTTTTGTCAGTCATTTTTATGAAAGCAATATATTTTCATTTTCAAATTTCTATTTCATTTTCAAATCTATTTTGAGATGCCAAAGTCTAGAAAACAAATGTCTGGTCTCAAACACTTCTCTCATAATGTATTTATGGAACATTTTTTCTTTTACATTTATATTTTTATTTTCATTTAAATAGGTTTTACCTGTTACTTTCCTCAAACTCATGTTTTAAAGAGTGAATTCTTTGGCACTCTTGAATATATGCCAAGAAAAGAAAAAGTAAAATATCTTTCCTAAAGTAAAAAGCATAAGACATTTTTCTTAAAATTTCTTTTAGCATTAAATTATAAAGATATAATGAGCACATATATGTAGATATTTTGCTTTTATGGTGTATTGGGCATTTATTTTATAAAGAATTTTGGTTTAAAATGTTGAAACCAAATGTTGCCAATTAATATTAGGTGAAAATCTCATTTAAATTAAAATGTAACATTTTCCTTTAAAGCATGATTAAATTCTTATGCTCTAAAATTCTTGTTAAAAAATAATAAATCTTCGGTACTTTTTGAGCCGGAACTGACTCACAGCTGACCCTCAAGCAGGTTTTCAGAGGCAGTGAATGAACTGCCTGGGAGAAGATTGTCCATTTGTCTCCTGCGGAGCAGCAATCAGTAGATTTGAACCGTGTGCCATGGGATTGCAGTGCAGTTTCTTGCCACCAAGCCTCCAGAGCTCTCTAAAGATTACTTTGTTGTTGTGTACTGTTGAGTTGGAATTGACCCCTAGCTGACCCTCTGGTGAATTTTCAGAGGCAGTTAATTGCATGGGAGGAAACTGCCCATCTTCCTGCAAAGCAGCTAATGGCCTCGAACCACGCACCTTTGGAATTGGAGTGCAGCTTCTTGCCACTTTGTAAAACTTAATCATAAATAAACTTTGGTTAAAATTAGCCATATACAGTTAAATTTGTACATGATTATAGCACTGACAATGAGCTCTGGTGGCCTAGTGGCAAGAAGATACATTGTAATCCCAAAGGCATGTTCGAGGCCACCAGCTGCTCCGTGGGAGAAGGCTGGGCAAACCCTGCCCAGATAAATTACTGCCTCTGAAAACCTGCTGGAGGGTCAGCTATGGGTCAGTTCTGACTCCATGATACACAACAAACAACAAACATACCACTGACAAAGATCTGTCAAATATTTCTCCTGTTAAAAAGTAGTGGAAAACAGAGGAATTGTAAAGATAGACATTCCAATCAAATGGTTATGCTGATAAAAGAGACAAAAAGTGTGTGCAGTATCAGTTTACAGAATGGCCACCCAAAGAGTTATTTTTTCAAATGTTCTTTTAAAAATATGTGTACAGTATCAATTTGATACAGTATGTACTTCTTAGGGATTTCCTATCTTCTACAATGAGAGGTTTATTTGCTCTACCCCTATTCAACAAGCTTACTTTCTTGCTTTTCTGCCTTCACTTGTGGCCTAATGACAAGAAGCTGCACTGCACAAAGGCACATGGATCGAATTTACCAGCTGCTCAGCTGCCCCAGGAGAAGGATGGGTAATCTCTTCCCGGGTGATTAACTGCCTCTGAAAACCTGCCGGAGGGTCAGCTATGGGTCGGTTCTGACTCAACGGTACACAACAACACAAGAGGCAATGATGATGAGACTTTGCCTCACATATTTAGGGTATTTTTTTGGGGTGGGGCAAACCTTGATTAAGGCAAAGTGGACAGACACAGTGCCAGGAACAATGAAGCATGGTAGGGATTGTGAGGCCGTTCAGTTTGGTTCTGTTGTACCTGGGACACTATGAGTCAGAGTCAACTCTACAGAACCTAACTAACAGCAACATAAATGGGGATGCTTGTTGTTGCTGTTATGAGCTGTCAAGTCTGAACTGAAGCACAGCTGACAGCCCAACAGGTTTTCAGAAGTTGTGTCTCACACGGGAGGAGACTGTCCCTCTTTCTCCCACTGAGCAGCTGGTAGATTGGAACACGTGGCTTTTAGTTGGCAGCAAAACTCCCCCCTTATCCACTAGGCCAGTAAAGCTTCCTAGAGACTAGAGACGAATGAAGGTGGTAATTCAAGTATTTGGCCTATTAGAGAGTAGCTGTGTGCTTGAAAATCATTGGTAACATTAAGAAAATAAGTGAAGACCTTGATTCCTAGGACACAGCACCTACTTTAGCACGAGACAGTATGTTTAAGACACATTCATTAATCTCCTTGTCTCAATTCTTAAGCTGCAAAAAAAGGGAGGATGAATGTATTTTCAATAACTCGCTGCTGTTGGTTCTAACTTACAGTGACAATCCATCATGTTTCCAAGTTTGTAAATCTTTACGGGAAAAGACTGACCAACTTTCTCCCAGAGTGGTTAATAACACCATACTTTACACACTAGGCTACCAGGGCTCCTTAGTATAATCTAATTCTATCACAAAAGACAGACTATCTAAAATGACCCAAATAGAAATTTGCAAAGCAGATTATGTCATAAAGGCCAGTAAGGTTTGAGTACTATAGAACATGAACATTTCAGCTGAGAAAATAGCAAAAATATATTCAGTATGTTCATTTATATTAATTAATATACAAAATAGAGAAAGAAAAAACATTTAAAATTATTAACAAATGTGTTTATGTACTATGTACGTGTATCTATATCTATATCTATATCATCTATCTATCTATCTATCTATCTATCTATCTATCTATCTAATCATTTTATTGTGACAAACAGAAAATGACTTCAACAACGGGCTCTAGTGTGTCAGAGATGATGAGGATGGCACAGATAAGACAAAGTTCAGACAGGCTCTTCATAATGTTGCTATGAGTCATACTTGATTTGACAGCATGTAACAATAACAACAACAACAACAACAAGATTTTAGAAGATTCATAGCTGTAGGTAAGGATGAGAATCTTTACTTCTCCTTTCTCTTTGATCCATCCATTTTATTTTCTATAATCAAAACTATAAAATACACAATCCTGTTTGTAGTGTTAAGGGTTTACTGTTAAAAATATCTTCCCAAGCCACTGACTGACTTTACCATGTGGATAGGAGGGAATATGTGAATGGGATGTGCTAGCCTATCCACAAGAGGACTATCTACTCTCACCACTAAATTGAGCAGATCCAGCAGGAGAATTGGAGAATCTCAGCATCAGGAAAGAAACAGCAAGAACATGCAATGCATCCTTCAAGGCCACAAACTCTTGTGCCATTCAGACCAGAGCCTACAGGAGCAGCAGCCTTTACAGCTGCAACAGAGAAGCAGAGACCAGAAGTGAGACAGAGTGGATCTTGGGACTGCTATCCCATGGGAAACCAGAGCTAAGAGTCTTTGCTCAAGTTTTTCGATGACTGGGGTGGGGTGGGGGGGGGGGGGGAGCCATAATTGACAGGACTGGCTGAAAGCTGCACGGCTCAAGCTGAGGTGCCTGTGAGCACATCTGGGATGCTGATCTGGGGGGGGGCGGTGTTAGGTGCCGTCAAGTCGTGGACGACTTATAGTAACCCTATGAATGAAAAACCTGAACACTTGTATAACTATCATTGTTTCTCCAAGTTCATAGAGTTTCCGGAGGCAAGCTATTGCCACCCCTGCTTCCAAGCTTGTTTTAATTGGGGAGCTCCAGCAAACACTGTGCACAATAGGTAACCATTATTGCATTTGACACATTAGTGTCACAGTGTTTAGCATCACAGCAACATGTACAGCAAATGGACAGACCAGTGCTATACCACTTAAAGAATGACCAAAACAATTAAAACCAGGCCCTTGGGCTCAAATGCATTTTTAAATAGGAGGCCCAATACAATCAACTCACACCCAACACCAGTCAACATTCCATCTCAATCCTCACCAGAGCCAGTGGATGCCACTCTTGCTTCCAGGCCTGTTTTAATCAGGAGATCCACAAAAGCATGCCTAAGGGCCCAAAAGCTTTTTAAAATGTGAGGCCAAATTCAATCAGCTCACACCCTATTGTGAACAAGAGCCACACCCTAGTCACAAGCCCAAACCAGAAAAGACACTTTAGCAGGATTGGCCATTGTTCTTATCTTTCCAGCCTGGAAATAGTCCTAGAGTAGCAGCTAATCAGTTCACACCCTGTGTGAACAAAAGCCACACTCTAGTCTCAACCCCAAACTACAAAACACACCTTAGCTGAATCTGGCCATTCTGCTCATCTTCCCAGCTGGGAAATAGCTGAATTATATAGCCTTTGACCTCCTTAACATTGTTCTATATGGTCTGTGAGCTATTGAAATGGATTTTGGACCCAGTAAATGAGTAAGATTGGTGTAGGGATAAACAGAAAGAGATGTGTGAATGTGGGGTCCAGGTCTGACCTAAGAGGAATTGGTTTTCTGATGTTGATGGGGACAGTTTCCCTTTGTGGAATTGATGTAGGGCAGATATGGCTGACTCCCTGCAGTCCTTTTTTTTTTTTATTTTACACTATCAGGTCTAGCTCACTATTGTTTACCATGGGGCTACTATTAACCAATATAAGTTATTTTCTTAGTTTTACAAGTAAATCTAATTCACATAAGGCATCTAAAAGGAAACATTTCCACATAAATCTCAATATTCTGTCTCTATAATAAATTAACTTTATTTCTATTCTCTCTGCATATTTTTTTCTCATCTGACAGTACTTCCTTTTCGTACAAAATTAAGTATTCTTTACTAATTAATATATTTCCCCTTTAGACTTAACTTTACTATAATCCTCTTGCAAGGAGTCCCCATAGTTTAATGTGTAGCAATATTGGATTGCTAAATGAAAGACCAGCAGTTTGAATACACCAGGCATTCCAAGAAAAAAAGATGGGCAATTTCTTCTCATAAGGATTTCTAGCCTTGGAAATCCAACAGAGGGTTCATTCTGAGTCCTAACCAGCTCGATCTCAACGGGATGAAGCTCTTGTAGCAGCAGTATATCCATGATTACCTCTGCAGCACTGTTTTTTTCTAACGGAAAAGAAACTCAACTTGATCTCATTTTTTATACACATAAGTTCATGCATGAAATGATTTTTTTCACTATAGTTACTATATATGTTTGCAGATGAAAAATATATTCTTTTATGGCTTAATTAACAGACATATGAGGAGCTCTACTAGCTTAGTTAGGAGTGAGCTGCAATGCTAACCCAAAGGCCATGCATTTCTGGAAGTTTGAATCCATTGGTGGCTCCCCAGGTACGCTGGGCAATCTCCTCCCATGTGTATACAGCTTCTGAAAACCTCCAGGAGGGTCAGTTGTGAGTTAGTTTGATTCCACCAGCTTCTCTGGAGAAGGAAGATGGTCATTCTCCTTCCATATGCTATACGGCCTCTGAAAAACCACTGCAGGGTCAACAACTATGGGTTGGTTAAGACACACACACACACACACACACACACACACACGAAAGTAGTCACCAGGTGGTGCCAAATTGCACAAGAATCTAGACAATTAGGCATTGTACATCAGGATTGTGTTCGGTAAGTACTTGTTTTGCATCAGAGAGCTGGACAATGACCAAGGAGGATAGAAGAATTGATGCCTTTGAGCTGTGGTGCTGGAAAAGAGTATTGAGAATACCATGGACTGCTAGGAAAACAAACAGATTTGTCCTGGAAAGGGTTAAACAGGGTGGCTCCTTGGAGGCAAGGATTCTGAGGCTCCGTCTAACATACTTTGGACATGTTGTGAGGAGAGACTGGTCCTTGGAGAGGGACATCATGCTTGGGAGGGTGGAGGGACAGGGCAGGAGAGGAAGGTCCTCTATGAGGTGGATTGATTCAGTGACTGGGATAATTGGGATGGGAGTGTCAGAGACAGTGTGATTGGCACAGGACAGAGCAGAGTTTAGGGCTGTTGTACATAGGGTCGCTATGAGTCACAAGCGACTTGACGGCGGCACATAACAACAACAACTATAGTCATGCAGGTAATTTTCTGACCTTGAAAAATGCATTTACACCATGAATTTTGGATGCTAGTAACAATATTTTGGCAGATTTTTATTATATCACCATTACAGAAATTCTTCTATTGTAATAATTTGGTCTCTTTTTAGGGAGCTCAGGGGTAGGATCCTCAAAACCAACAAAACTCTTAAAACTTAACTGCCATTATGTCAATTAAAATACATCTCCAACCACCACTTGAGCTCCAATACTGTCAATTTTAATGGGAGGAGACTGCCCATGTTTCTTTTTTGGATTTGAACCACCAGAGAGAGATGGTTAGCAGCCAGCCTTTTATGTTATACACTAAGTCACCAGAGCTCCTTTTAACCACCAGTTCCTAGTGGATGCAAACAGTTTCAATAACCACTGACCTAAACACTTGTGTTTCAAACCTATAAAGTGCTATAAATGTGAAATAAAAGAACTGTCCATTTACTTCCACTAAGATTATTGTTGTTGTTTGTTGTGGGTGCAACAACAAGGTGATTCCTACTCATATCAACACTAGATAGGCTGCTTTCTCCTGTGGAGCAGCGTGTTGGCTTGAACAGCAACCTTTCAATTTTATCAGTTGTGTGATTAACAATTATACCACTGGGGCTCCAAGAAAATCTTATGGAGCAGTTCTGCTCTCTAACATGTATTGCCATGAGTCAGAACTGAATCAATGCCAACGAATTCTATGGAGCTTGCGTGGATTATTTGGTCATTGAACTTCAGCAGCCTATTACATGATACTTCACTTTAATGGTTCTAATGGAAGATTATGGAAGAAATAATTATTTGAATAAAAGACCCTAGTGGAATTGAGATTATGAGACAATCATGTTTAAATTGCATCTAGTTTCTTAAGTCTCTTCAGTGCCCAGTAAGAGTTTGCTGATGATAAAATAGAAATTTATAGTACATGTCCTATAAACCAAGAGGCAAATCCATTGCTGTAGAGTTGGGTCTGACACACAGAACCTCCATAGGGTTTCTGAGACTGTAAATGTTTACAGGAGGGAACTGGCCATCGTACTTCCATGGAAATCTGGTGATTTTGAACTGGAAATCTTTTGGTGAACAGCCCAATACATTATACACTGTTGTTGTTGCTGTTGTTATTTGTCGTCGAGTCACTTGTGACTCATAGCGACCCCATGTACAACAGCCCTAAACTCTGCTCTGTCCTGTGTCAATCTGACTGTCTCCAACACACCCATCCTGATTACCCCAGTCACAGAATCAATCCACCTCATAGAGGGCCTTCCCCTCCTGCACCTGCCCTCCACCCTCCCAAGCATGGTGTCCTTCTCCAAGGACTAGTCTCTCCTTACAAAATGACCAAAGTACATCAGACAAAGCCTCAGAATCTTTGCCCCCAAGGAACAGCCTGGTTTAACTCTCTCAAGGATATGTCTGTTTTCTTAGCAGTCCATGGTACCCTCAATATTTTTCTCCAACACCAAAGCTCAAAGACATCAATTCTCCTTCTACACTACAACACCAAAACTCCTTTTTAAAAGTAGAAAGGTAAATTTAAAGAAACAATTATATTTGAAAGATTTTGTAATAGAGTAACAGACAGAAAGTTCTACACTTGATCTTAGCCAAAAGGCCGAGAAGCGATATGAAGTTCTATATATTTATTTTATCTCATCTAGTTCAAGAGTATTCAAACAACAGATAATTTTTTTCCTTTACAAATTTGAATATTCAGCCATTATAAAACTAATGAAATCATACTCAGCTAAATTTGTAAACACATCAGGGAAACCAAATACTATTATTCTATTAAGTAACAGGCAATTTTTAATGTATCTTAGTTCCTTGAAGGTTAGAAGATAAAACAGATTTATTAATACTTAAAATGTAGCCAATTTATAACATTTTCAAATGTCTTAACTCTTTGTGCCAATTATCTGCTAATAAAATATTCATAATTCAGCCGTTCCATTTCATGTCCACACAGAATAATTTTCAAATGCCTGCACTCTACTCAAAATCAAACATACATTTTTCTTATCCATCTTAGCTATATAACTACTGATGGTATCTAGGAAGACAATCAAACTGGCACTAGACTATTTCCACTCCTATACTAGTATAGAACTGAGGTTCTCCCAAGCAGGACAATCATTTGTTATGATCCACACAATCAAATGCCTTTGCATAGTCAATACAGCACAAATAGACATTCTTCTGATGTTCTCTGCCCTCCTTCAGGCCCAATTAACATCAGCAATGATGTCTCTCATGCCATGACATATTCTGAATCCAGCTTGAATTTCTCTCAGTTCCCTGTCTATGTACTTGTTCTAGACATTTTTGAATTATCATCAGTAATATTTTGCTTGCATGTGATATTAATGATGTTATGTGCCTTTGAGTCACCTGCGACTTACAGTGACCCTGTGTATTACAGCCCTAAACCCTGCTCGATTCTGTCTAATCTTATTGTTCTGACACACCTACCCCCATTACCCCAGTCACTGCATCAATCCAGCTCATCCAGGGTCTTCCTTTCCTGTGCTGTCCCTCCACCTTCCCAAGCATGACGTCCCTCTCCAAGGACCGGTCCCTCCTTTGAAACATGTCCAAAGTATGTCAGACAAAGCTTTAGGATCCTTTCCTCCAAGGAGCAGCCCAGTTTAACTCTCTTCAGGATGAACCTGTTCATTCTCTTAGCACTCCATGGTATATTTAGTACTCTTCTCCAGCACCATAACTCAAAGGCATCAATTCTCCAAATATCATCCCTAGTTATTGTCCAGCTTTCTGATGCATACCAAGTGATTGCAAAGACCATGGCCTGGTTCAGCTTAGTCTCCAGACTGACACTGCTGCTCTTCAGTACTTTGGAGAGGTCTCTGACAGCAGGCTTTCCCAACACAATACATCTTTTAATTTCCTGGCTGTTGGTGCCAAGAGTGTTGATTGTGGAGGCAAGCAAACTAAAGCTGTTTATCATCTTAATCTCTTCAGTATCCATCATGATGCTGCCAATTGTTCCATTGATGGGAATCTTTGTTTTCTTGATATGGAGCTTCAATTCTTATTGACGGCTAGTGTTCTATTATTTCAACATTCTGTGACATCACCTTTCTTGGGAACGGGAATTAATATGGACCCCTTCCAGTTGATCAGCCAAGCAGCTGTCCTCCAAATTTCCTCATATAGACTCGCAAGTACATCCAGGGCTGCATTTGCTATTCGAAACATATTAATTGTTATCCCATTGATTTCTGAGGCCTGCTTTTTTGCAAATGCCTTTATTGCAGCTTGAACTTCTTCCTAACTTCCTATTGGCTCTTGATAATATTTCCTAAAATAGTTCAGTGTCAGCCAGTTCTTTTTGGTACAGTGTTCCTGTGTATCCCCTCCATCTTCCTTTTTATGCTTCTTGGATCATTTAAGATTTTGCTCACAGCATCTCCTATCATTGCAACTTGAGGCTTGAATTTGTTTCAGTTCTTTCAGCTTGAACTCCCAAAAGAACTAACAGATACATTTTGAGAAGGTGTAGCCAGAGTGCTCCTTTAAAGCAAGAATGGTTAAGCTTCACCTCACATACTTAGGGCATGTTGCTGGGAGAGGCTATTTCTAAGAGGACATTGTGCTTGGAAAGGTGTCAGAAACTGTGAGGTTAGCACAGGGCTTAGATCTGTTGTTCATAGGGTTGTTATAAGTTGTCAATGCAATGGTACGTAACAACAGTTAGCATGACCAATGAACTGTCCTTTTGTTAGACTCATATGAACACTTCACCTCTGCAGTACTAGCCTAAAAGTTGGCTTTTTAAAGCATTATGTTATTCCTCTCTGGTGTCTAGCTATCTTACTGCAGACACATGATCTTGCAAATTATCAACAGTGGGACTAGGATAAGAGAGAGAATGCTTCCCACTCTGGGAAGCAAGGCTTGAGAAAAACTGAAGTAAAACCCTATTGAGAGTGAGACTTTGTGGTAAGAGTCAGCCGTTGGTGGAGACTGTGGCATTGCTGTGGAGAGATTGTGGCACTGCTATAGTGAAATTGTGGCAAGGTATAACCAGAGGAGCCCTGCAATAAAGGCCACAGTCAAAGGTTTTGCTTGCCAGACAATGGAAGGAGAAGTTGACTTATAACTGCTCTGAGGCAAATCTTACTGGATTGACATTTGGATATGACTTCTGAGCTGAACTGAAACTTTTACTAATTGTAGAATTTTGCCTTAGGACTGCTAAGCTAAAACCAGGATTTGCATTGGTTGATATTCTTTATCTCTCCCACTCTCCATATTATTTCGATAATAAACTCCATTCTGGGTACTACGACTGAGTGAGTAAAGTCTATGAGTCAACAATGAATATCAGACTTCTTGCTACTGGTGTGGCTCTGGAGGTATGATGGGACTGGGCTGAAGGCTATTTATCTGCTTTCTGCTTTGGGGTAGTGAGGGGTTGGGCCATTCTTACTCCCTCTGACCCTTTCAGAGAGACATTCATGCCCTATGCCCCTATGTCCCACCTTCTTCACTCTAGAGAATCTCCTTCCACTCCTTTTCTGAAGTTGCCAACTCCATCAGGTAAAGGTCTGCAAGGGGAACTGAGATGTTGCTTTCTGGAAAAGTCAGTCATAGTATGCTCTAGGTAAGCCAATCTTATAAAAAGGAAACATTTTCCCCTAATAAATTAAATAGAGTAGTACAGTAGCAAAGAGCCAGCACTTATAAATACAATGCTATATTCTCCACACATCATTAATTTATTCATGTTTCCATTCTCAACATTTACTAGACATTTAATATGGACCAGCTCTGGACTGGACACTGGCAATGGGCACAGAGCAAGAAGTTATTTAGTAAATGTTTGATGAATTAATGCTTTTACTTCAATTTAATGATATCCCAGAATATTTAGGTAATTTTTAAAGTAATTATAACTTACAATAAGTAGAACCTTAAGAAGCAATATTTTAGAGTGGTGAAGAGAACACATACATTGAAAAAAAACAAAGGTGAATAAGTGAATATTTCAGAGAGTTGAACTAGAATTAAAAACACATACAGTATATGTAAAATCACTCTTCACATGGTTTTAGACCACATTGTTATGTGAAAATTGATCTTACACGAAAACAGAAGATGACTCCATCAAATTGACAAATGGAGGATGACTCTACCATTACCTAACAGCCAAATTACATCATCACATAATGGTTAAGTCAAACCACTACACACTACCAAACCACTGAGAATCAAGGCCTAGCCAAGATACATAACATTAATTATGAAAGCCTGTGTTACTACTTCTTTGCATCTAAATATTTTTTACTGTCAGACACATGTCATTAATGTACCAAACAGTATGAAAGTAGACTTCTACTATTGTTGTAAATGCAAAATATCACATAATGGGATATTTATCTGTGAGAAATAAAAGTATACTTTTCTGCCTTTTTAAAAAAATGCTTAAGCAATTTAACTTTTACATGGCAGCTAGGATAATTAAAAATACCATTCATTGTTCTAAATTTTAGATAATTTGCCGTTTGGGATGAAATAGGCATTAAATTCAGATTGGTCTTTATGGTTTATTTCTTCAAAACTTGTACTTCATGTTTTAGTTCCTGTCTCTTGAGGCATGATTTCCTAGGGAGTAGAATAAATTTTCCATCTTGAAAATTACTCAGGAAATCAGAGTAAAGTAGCTTAATATATTTCTTGCCTTTTAAAAAAAAGACTCCCCTACTCCCAAAAGAAAACCCAACATTTTATTTGCCTATTACTGCCATTTGGCTTAATATTTCTTACATAGTTATCCTATCATAATACTTTAAGGACAAGAGCCACTAATTTTGGCTGTTTTTATGTGCCATCTAGTCGAATTAACTAATAGAGCTGACTCACTATTGGGTTTTCAAAGGCTGTAAATTGCACAGAAGGAGTTGTTCATCTTTCTCCCTCCGAGTAGCTGGTGGATTAGAACTGTGTGCCTCTGGGTTGGGTGCACAGCTACTTATCCTCAGGTCTCCAGAGCTCCCTAACTTGTACTAGCACTGATTATGTGCTTGGTATCAGGCATTGTGTTAAGTGTTAGGCAGGACTGATAGACTGAAGAATTATGTTATTTAACATGAGATCTGAGTAGGTTCTGAGGGAAGAGTGCTACATTACACAGTGTAAGGATCAGCAGTAGAATAAATTGCCATTGTCATGAATGAATTAAAGTTATGTTCTGATGTTCTATTTGGAAATTAATTTTACTTTATTCTGTACTTTAGTATTATTTTTTCCTTATTACTGAAAATTATTTTTTTATAAAATATTTTAAATGTTAGGCCATCTGCATTTTAAGCTTCACAAATAATTTTAAGTTCCTGTGGGGTGTCTTTTAAAATTACTTTTAAATATCAGTTTCATTTGGAGGGCATTTTTTCCAGATAATTCACCAGGGCTTTTTTTCCTACTTTTGAGCTATCTCGTATGGGAAATTGTTGTGATGTTGTTGTTGTCGATGACTGCCGTCAAATCAAGTACCAATCACAGCGACTCTATGAACAATTTTAAAACTATCGTCATTTAACAAAGTTCATAGTTTCCAAAGGCATGTTGTTTAGGGATGTAATATCAGAAGGAGCTGATTTCAAATGTAAGCTAATACTTAGAAAATTATTATTTACAATTCAGTCTGCTGTTTACTTGATGCCCAAATAAAAATGTAATATAAAAATACCTTTGATAGCCATGTATTCTTTTTCTTTTTTTTTTTTTTTGGTGGAGGTACTGGGGATCGAACCCAGGGCCTCATGCATGCCAAAGCCATCTATTCTTAAACCTTCTTTTTTTTAATCTCTGTAAAATTTCATTCTCTTATGACCTCTGTAAAATTTCATTCTCAGAGATATTTTTGTTTTTGTTTTAAAATTTTAAAATGTGTTGCCTAAGTAGAACAATTTGATACATTTCATGTGAAAATGGAGAATGCACAGATTTTTCTGTGATTCAACCTTTACAGAATTATGGTCACTATAAATGAGAATAAAAGCTGTGTAGAATTGTTCAAGTATTATACATCCTTTTTCTCTTTATAAATCTATTTTAAGGTTTAAGAAATACACAAATGGTATGAAATCTAAGACTGGTGAAATATACATATACACATATATATTTTATAAAAAATAAGAATATTTTCATTCAATGGCAAAAATCACTCACATATGCAACTGAAATATGTCCTCATTTTGTGTAAAACACCATTCACTCTCACTCTGACTTACTGAATAGTTCTAATAACAATGACAATTTGGCAAGTTGAAAATTAAGATAACAGCATGCTGTGTGCTGTGTCACGTGCTAAGCTGTATGTTATTTCCTTTATTCGGCAGTGAAAAAAATTCATTTTATTTTGAATCATGTTTCCTTAAACTTTGAAAAAATATGATTACTAAGTACTCTATTTAGAAAGTACAGAGAGTACAGGAAATAATTTTTAAAGAATGATTCACATGGTAGCATAATGACATATCTTATTACTATAGCTTAAAGCACTGAAGTTAAATATGAAATGAATATATATTTCAGTTAATAGTAGCATGGGGTGTTCCTTATTTCCATCTTACAGATTAAACATGAATCTAAATGGAAATAACTAGATCAACAATCAAATCAGCTCCAGGCAAATTTCATTCCTTAATTTAGATTAAAATTTCTAAAGTCTTTGATTCTTTATTTT